>NC_064634.1:19155714-19491428 GCF_023864275.1 Schistocerca cancellata
AAGTCGGGTGATGTTGAGGGTATTAGATTAGGAAATGAGACACTTAAAGTAGTAAAGGAGTTTTGCTATTTGGGGAGCAAAATAACTGATGATGGTCGAAGTAGAGAGGATATAAAATGTAGACTGGCAATGGCAAGGAAAGCGTTTCTGAAGAAGAGAAATTTGTTAACATCGAGTATAGAGTTAAGTGTCAGGAAGTCATTTCTGAAAGTATTTGTGTGGAGTGTAGCCATGTATGGAAGTGAAACATGGACGATAAATAGTTTGGACAAGAAGAGAATAGAAGCTTTCGAAATGTGGTGCTACAGAAGAATGCTGAAGATTAGATGGGTAGATCACGTAACTAATGAGGAAGTATTGAATAGGATTGGGGAGAAGAAAAGTTTGTGGCACAACTTGACCAGAAGAAGGGATCGGTTGGTAGGACATGTTCTGAGGCATCAAGGGATCACCAATTTAGTATTAGAGGGTAGCGTGGAGGGTAAAAATCGTAGGGGGAGACCAAGAGATGAATACACTAAGCAGATTCAGAAGGATGTAGGATGCAGTAGGTACTGGGAGGTGAAGAAGCTTGCACAGGATAGAGTAGCATGGAGAGCTGCATCAAACCAGTCTCAGGACTGAAGACCACAACAACAACAACAACATTCACATCCACATAACAATGTCGTTACGTGACATTACTTGTGCGATGTATATAAAATCCTATTTTTAAATCGCCGTTTGTGCAATAGAGTTGCAGAATACAATTAATACAATATCACGTCTATGGTATAAAACTTCGTTAACTTGCTCTATAATTGCGTTATTAAAACACTTCTTTGGCCCTTACTGGCTTCCATCCTCTAAATGCCATTACTTTTATCTTCTTTACATCCGCAGCAAAACACACACTGACATGAAAACAAACTGGCTTTTTATTGCATTAGGGGTACAAGAAATGATATACGATGTTGAAAAAACCTGCATTGCGGCCAGAAGGGTCCAACAGGAAGTATCGTATATACGTTGGGTCTTATGCTATACAACTGTCTTACATATGCACTTAATTTAAACTGCGTTTGAAATTTGCTGAAGAAATTTCTATGATTGTTAAAACAAAGGGACACTACACATAACATACATCTCACAAATGTCAACGAGTTTCAGTGTGTGTCGCCATTTTGATCTGTTTTATTTATTTATTTATTTATTAAAGACAAATGCTTTGCACAATCTTTTCTTGCAGTTGTATGTGGCATTTGTGCCACTTTCCTCAGTTTTGGCGTTTCTGCAGCTACCGTTTCAATGGTCTCGTCAGCTGAATCACTGTCATCTGAGAAATCAGTTTGTGTGTGTAGATGATGTTCTGCCACATCCACTCTGAACTGGTATAACCCGAAAGTCTTGCTCAAGGAGTCCATTGTTGAAATGCGATCATTTGTTCGTCAATGCAAATCTCTGTAGGCCGTGTGGTCTTCAGACACGAGTCTCAAAACGGTGTTTAGCATAGTCCTCACTTTCCTGGAGCGATCAGGTTGTCTGTCCTATCGGCGCGCAGCACCATCAACAACAACGTTAAGGCTGACGCGAAGAAGAAAGAAACTGTTTCTGGAAATATTGTGTACCACTTCGGGGAATTCTTGTTCCTTGAGTCCGAAACATTTTCAAACGTGGACAACCCATTACTGTTGTGTAAATGCAACATGCAAAGATATTTTCACTTCATCTAAATTTATTTTCATGAACTCCTTAAATTAGCAAATCAGTTACTTTCACAAAAAATGTCATTTATGTGGTCTTAAAAAAAAGTACTGGAATGGCTTCCAAAGATTATAATTGGATATTGGCTGTGGTAAAATAATTTGGGTTGGTAAAAATCTGTTTATGAGAAAAGAAAAATCTGTAATTTCTACAATGAAGTTCCTAATTATTAAAAAAATGTTGTTAAGTGAATTCTAAACTTCCATATCCATGTTCCTGTAAGAATCCTGTCATTTTTCCTCCCTATTGGTTTAAAATCTTGCTGCAACTGATTTAGAGATTCTTCATTTCTAAAGTTTTCCAAGAAGAGTTAAGGCTTTCCTTATTTCAGTCTGACATTTATTTAAAATTCGTCCTCGCTATTTTCACACTCTAAATCAGAGCGTTTTGGGTCTATCTGATTTATTAGAGCCGAAATTTCAGCGTCTTTGAGTATTGCAAGTGCTAAACACCAGTCTCTGTTGGGAATACCATTTATGTTCCCATGTTAAAGGACCAAAGTATCAAACTGTTACTCTCACTTCTTGACCTATAATTCTGCGTAAATTTTCATTTCAGTTATCAAGCACTATAACGAAGACTAGCGTACTTGAATGAAGTGTAATACATGGGAAACGGCATTAAAAATATTTCATTTACGTTCGTTTCTCCTAGTAGCGCGGCAACAGCTCGCAAGCTCCATTTTACACTGCCCTGACGTTTATTGGCAACCGTTCGCAACAATTACCGGTCGCGTTCTGCGCTTGTGGGATTGTTGGCACGAATATGCACACTGCGCTGTACGAAAACTGTTGAAAGTGAGGTATCATAATATCTGGCAACTGGAGAGGTTATGGCGTGCAAATATTTAAATTATATGAACTTGTTATTTTCACAAGCAGGTAACGTTCTCTTTATTTCCAGCTAAAATAACTTGTTTGTCTACTGTGAGCATTGTATGTGTAGCAGAGTTATCTCTTTTCAGGTGTTTTGATAATTTTTGACAATTATTTATCAAGTATAGATCAAAGTGAATATGCCACAGAGGGCGCCTTTTTCGACGTCCTTGGGTCAAATGGTTCAAATGGCTCTGAGCACTATGGGACTCAACTTCTGAGGTCATTAGTCCCCTAGAACTTAGAACTACTTAAACCTAACTAACCTAAGGACATCACACACATCCATGCCCGAGGCAGGATTCGAACCTGCGACCGTAGCGGTCTCGCGGTTCCAGACTGCAGCGCCTAGAACCGCACGGCCACTTCGGCCGGCCGTCCTTGGGTCATTTAAGTTCGTATCGCTCCATTAAAAACCATGTTGTATCACACATATACTGTATTCGTTTTACTAAATGCTAAGTTACCTTGTCGGGTAGGGATTGAAGGAAGTCGGTTCTGTTTGCCTTGTCAAATGCTTTTTCAGTCAACGAAAGCAATGTAAATAGGCGTACTAAATTGTAGATGTCTTTCTATTAACTGAATTACAATCTGTTGAAAATTACGCAGTAAATTAGCCAATATGGTGATGAATTTTCATTCTGGGTACAGCGTCCACACCTAAAAATCACGTTACGGCATGATAGTCCAAATGGTTCAAAAGGCCCTGAGCACTATGGGACATAACTTTTGATGTCATTAGTCCCCTAGAACTTAGAACTACTTAAACCTAACTAACCTAAGCGGTCGCGCGGTTCCAGACTGAAGCGCCTAGAACCGCTCGGCCACAACGGCCGGCCATGATATTCCAGCTTATAGATTTGAATGAATCGCCTTCCTGTTTCTTCTTGCAACACTGGCGTTGCGTCGAAATACTTGACCTAGGCAGGAAATGAAAACCAATTGATTTATTCCTGTGTATTACTTACAAGTTGCTTCGGAAACTGTGCTGCACCATCACACATTAAATTTAGTTCACCTGTATGAGACAGTTTGTTCTTTCGTGTACTTGTAGCGATACTCACGCTGCAAAGAATATGTAACCCATTTAGAGTTCGTCAAGCTGCAGAACGTCATATAACTGAATTGAGCTTATTGAATAATGGTACCCCAGTGGTCAAGGGATTCTTCTCTTTGTCACCGCTTTACTTCTGTGCGTACAGACTCGTCCGTGCATGGGTTATACAACATGGAGATGACTTCATCGTTAACAGTCAATGTTGGTTCATTTTGTCAAGACGGTCGTGGCTCCACTGAAAATACCATTACGTCATATTATTAAGAGAAGCCTGGCGGTGATGCTTCGGCACGGCCACATCTTAACCACAAAACAGCTCGGTCGGATCCGAAAAGGAGCGGTTAAATGTTTATCATTAGGATATTCCTCCAAGTAATTTACTGAAACATCGCAGACCTAAATCAGGACGGTTGGACGAGAATTTATGTCCGTCTCGTTCCGATTATTACTCTTGTGTGTTAACCACGTCTATAGAGCAAGAAAGGTACGTCTGATTTCAGATTTAGACAGTGTACGACAATATGATTACCAGGCAAATGTTGTCAGATTCAAGAGGCGTTTGTGTCTCAGCACAAAGGTAAGGGATATATCCTAGGCACATGCGCTCTGCACTGTGCAGCGTATCAGCTGCGTGGGCGTATTGCTGACGGCTGGCGGCCACGTGACGTTATCATGTAGGAGGAAGTCGACGTCATCACTATCACAGTCAATGTTGGTTCATTTTGTGAAGGCAGGTATGCGAATCGGCCGTGACTCCTTTGAAAAGATCACGTTATATTATTTACAGATGCCAAATATAAATATAATCTGAATACGCATCTCTGGCAGTGTGTTACATTACCGAGTTCTTCCACGGCAAATGTCGTCCGCCCCCGGTAGCTGGGTGGTTGCTCTCTGTAATAAAAAAAAACTGAGACAAGGAATCGACGATCAACTTGAAAGGATGTCTTGTGACGTCCGCCCAGACCAAACGCAACGAACTATATTGCAAAAAGAAGTGGTCAGCGCGACAGAATGTCAATCCTAAGAGCCCGGGTTCGATTCCCGGCTGGGTCGGAGATTTTCTCCGCTCACCGACTGGGTGTTGTGTTGTCCTAATCATCATGATTTCTTCCCTATCGACGCGCGAGTCGCCGAAGTGGCGTCAAATCGAAACACGTGCACCCAGCGAACGGTCTACCAGGCGGGAGGCCCTGGTCACACGACATTTACATTTTACGGTATATGTCGATATGTCTATATACCCAGCTAGCTTGTTTTAAAGAATCTGGTTATGAAAAGAAGTCAAAATCTATAATTGCAACATTTCTATTTTTTAAAAAAACCTCTTGAAAATTCTGACTGGAACAAACTCTTTAAAATTCCGAAGTTAAGAGGGATAAAGTACAAGCAGCGGAAGGTTATCTACAGCTATAGAAACAAGACTCTAGGAATAGAAGGACATGAAGAGAAGCAGTAGTTGGGAAGGAAGTGAGACTGGGTTGTAAAGTATCCCTGATATTATTCAATCTGGACACTGAGTGAATTTTAAAGGACGACAAGGAGAAATTTGAAAAGGGAATTTAAGCGGAAGGAGAAGGTTTGTCAGAGACGTTTAATTATGTTACAGGTAGCAAAGTACTTGGAAGATCAGTGAAACGGAGTGGATAGTGTCTTGAAAAGACTGTACCTGTACAAACGTAATATTATCACAATGGACTGCAGCCGAATTGAAGCGGATTATGCCGGATTAATGAGATTAACAAATGAAAAAGCTTTGCAATTTGGGAAGCAAAATAATCAACAATGACAGAAGTAATGAGGGTGTAAAAGGCAGACACGGAGCACCAACTAAAACTTCTCTGAAAAAGAATATCAGTTGCAAATTTAAGTTTTAGGAAGTTTATATTTGATGTATAGTTTGATATGGAAGTGAAACTTGGTCTATAAACAGTAAAGAGAAGAAACGAGTAGTGACTTTTTGCAGGGTGTTGATACTGAAGAGAGCTGGATATTTGATGCGTTGGTGGTATAGTATAAATAATGAGGAACCACTCAAATGAAATGGGTAGAATAGAAATTTGTCACATTTTCACTAAAAGAAGGTGGAAGTCAATCGGACAAATCCGGAGACAGGAAGGAACAATTACATTGATTTTGGGAAGGAAAGGGGGGGAGGGAGTGTGGGCGGTATGAGAGACCAGGAATTACTGCAGTAAACAACTTCAAGTGGAAGATGGTTGCAGCAGTTATGCAGAGATGAAGGGACCTGGAGTATGAAGATCAAACCAGTTTCTGCCACACCACCACCCTCTTCCTTAGCTTTTTCTTGATGCTTTAAGATGTGTCGTATCAAGCTGTGCCTTCTTCATATCATACTGTGCCATAAATCTCGTTTGCCTCCAAGTGGCTCAGTTATTCGATCTACCCATAAAATCCTTAGTATTCTTCTGTGAGACTACATTTTGAAACGCTAGATTCATCTCGTCTGTACTGTTCACAGTCCACGTTTCATGTCCACATAACGCTGCAGTCCAGACATAAAAGTTCAGAAGACACTTCCTAACACTTGTACTATTTTAACTTACTTCTCTTTTAGAGGGAAGCTTTGACTGATGTTTCTAGTCTGCCTTTTATACTCCGTTTACTTGTGGTGTCGTTAGTTACTTTGCTACCCAAATAGCTCAACTCGTCCACTACTTTTCGTGCCCCAAATGGTAATCTAATTCTCCACACACCACCCAGATTGATTCGACTGTTCTCCATTACCCATGTTTTATTTTAATGTGCTATCATGTTAATAACCTCTTCTGAATACAGTATCTGTTCCCTTTAAATGATCTTCCAACACCTTTGACGCAATTACGAGGGTTGGAACTTTAATAGTGGCAACTATTTATTTACAGCTCGTACAAAATAGATACGTGTTTCAAAGTTTTACTGACCTTCAAAGTAGCCACCAGCATTGTGCATAACCCGTTGCCAGCGATGTGGAGGTCATAGGATACTCTTAGCAGTGCCAGTTGTGTTGACAGTTCGAGCGGCGCGGTCTGTTGCCCGACGAATTTGTAGCAGTTCTGAAGCGAATGCCTTGAAGTGTTTCCTTCAGTTTAGAAATCGAGTTGAACTCACGAGCGCTTACGTCAGGAGAGTGCAGTACGTGGTATAGCACTTAACAGCTCCATCAGTCAAACAAATCTAACAGCTTGCACTGTACGTGTTTGAGCATTGTCCTGCAAAATGGTGGTCAGGTCCTGCAGAAAGTGTCATCACTTCTGTCTCTATGCTGTTCATTTTTGGAACACAACCTACGACCAGCTTAGAGACAGAACACAACCTACGACCAGCTTAGAGACAGAAGTGATGACACTTTCTGCAGGACCTGACCACCATTTTGCAGGACAATGCTCAAACACGTACAGTGCAAGCTGTTATTGATTTGTTTGACTGATGGGGCTGCCTAGTACTATACCACCTACTGCACTCCCCTGACTTAAGCCCTCGTGAGTTCAACTCGATTTCTAAACTGAAGAAAACACTTCACGGCATTCGCTTCAGAACTGCTACAAATTCGTCGGGCAATAGACCGCGCCGCTCGAACTGTCAACACAACTGGCACTGCTAAGAGTATCCTACGACTTCCACACCGCGGGCAACGGGTTATAAACAATGCTGGTGACTACTTTGAAGGTCAGCAAAACTTCGAAACACGTCTCTATTTTGTATGAGCCGTAAATAAATAGTTGCCACTATTGAAGTTGCAACCCTCGTATAAATGCCATCGAAAAACTTCTAAATTTTAATTTCTTCTCCATGTATTTCATTCCTTTCAAAAATTTTTGCTTCGTTCCTTTTAATGGTTGCCCTATGTACTCGTGTGATCTGCATAACGCTGCGGTTGGGCTACAACTATAATCTTGTCTGACTCCATTCTCAGAAACTGGCCCCCTCTGGTACGCTTCGGTTCTTACCACTTCAGTCTACTTTCTGTATAAGCTGTATATAATCTTTCTCTACCTGTATTTTTATCTTCGATAACTTCAGAATCCTTAAGATTTGGTGTTGTGTCATAATAATAGGTGTCCTACGTCACGGGGAGTATCGCCCTGGCGCAAAGGCGTCATACCATTGCTGCCACGGAACTCTGCAGGGCCGATGCAGTCATAAGTAGGACATCCGGTCGGTAGAGCACACTATTTCAGTTCGCCTCTTTTAATCAATGGCGTGTAGAGTTTGTAAGAACATCGGAGAATACGATTTCAGTAACAAAGTAAGCTGTCAAGAACTTGTTATTTTCTACTCCTAAGGGTATTATGGCGAGATGTTGGAGTTGTGACCTATTGTAGACTCTAGGTGTTCTCAGTCAGATATCAGGCGAGATGGTTTCCAACTATTGCCAATGCGCGGGAGAGGATTTACATTTCTAGCAGCTTTTTTACAAGCGAAAAACTCTGTCAGAACCGGGGTAATGAAAATTAGTTTTAAATTAATTCTAGGACAATTTGCCACAGGCAAAACGTGGGAGGCCAGATTATTTGTTTCTGCGTTCTCAGAGTGAAGTAAGCTACTGTGGAGAAGTCGAACTTGGCCTCGTATTCTTCCTCCATCCGGTGCTGAGCGCTGGAGAGCCACTGCACGGCTTAAAAGAAACGCCACCTTCACGCTTTTAAAATCGGTGCGTGAGGTTAGGAACAGTGCTTTCGCTTTAGTATTTGGCGAAAATCACAACAAGGCACTGTAAAGAAGTCACGTTTCTTATCGTTCTAGCCTTCCGTTATCTAACGATAGTCAATCGCGTGCAAGTCCGTTCATCTTTGCGTAGCTTCCATTCCACAACCTGCATCAATTTCAAGGTGTTTACTGCATTCTAGCTACAGTTTTTGCCTCTCACATTTTTATCCATTACCATAACTGCATGTGTTGTATCAGCCTTCTTTTAGTCACGTTGCACAATAAAACGCTTTTCTCCCCGATTAGATTCCGTAATTGTTAATTAGCTGTCCGATATGTCCACATTTTTTATTCTCTTCTTGTGGGCGCCGTTTGTCGTCCACATTCATCCACAAGTGAAACGCATCATTTCGACACTTGTAAACTGTGATTTCATTTTCACCATCGTAACACACGCTGCTGCCAGTCACGTCTTTTACGTTCACAATAAAACCGGAACCATTGTTTCACAGTCGTAGTAGGTTTCCACCAGCTCTTTCACCAGGGCAGGTGTGTGGAATTTTTGCACATTCACTGAGGTTGGGTGCTGTACTGACGCGTTAAGAATCGAAGGTAACGCTTAAAAATCTGCGTGTGACTTTGCAGCCGTGTACTCACGGGTTGTATCGCACGTGAACCGGCACTACTACCTGCATGTGGACAGATCATATCTGCATAACGTCGAAAATGTGATATTTTGGCAAGAAAAACGAAACAGTCGGTTTACACTCGCCGCCATTCACAATCATTTTATAGAGGGCGAGATAGAACTTCGAACCAGGTCGCAGAAAGGTGGAAGCAACGAACCTGGAGTAGCGCCTTGCCTTGGACAGCAGTGCAGGAAAGCCGCATTGCCACAGACGGCCACTGCGTGAGAGCGGCACCGACTAGAACGCGACGACTGGGCCGACACCCTCTGCGTGTACAGTGGGCAGGCGGCAGCCGGTGCTGCGTTACACGCCCCAGCTGCAGGGAAGGCGTGTGCGTGCGTGCGTGCTCTGTAACGACCGACAAGCGCATGGCGGAGGGTACTTGCCACTGAAGTACGTATTCGGGTTTCCTCCCACTCCATTTACATATACAGAAAGACTGACGTTCATACGTCTCTCCGTGCACTGTACTTCTGGTCTAATCCTGCCGTCGCGGCACGTACTACGAATGTGGTATATTCCGTGATTAGTCACGTACAGCTGGTCCTCGAAACTTTGTGAGTAGGCTTTGACGGGAGAGTTAGCGTCTGTGTTCAGGTGTCTGACAGCTCAGTTTTTCAGTATTCCGTCACACCTTCCCACGCGTCAAACAAACCTGTGACCGTTCGTGCTGCCCATCTCTGTCTACGTTCAGAGTCTCCAGTTGGTTCTCTGCGGTGTGAATCCCACACACTTGAGCAATATTCTAAAGTGGGTCGCACGCTACTTTTGAGAGCAATCCAGTATTCTACCGATGAACCCAAGTCTGCCGTGTGCAATACCTACGATTTAGGCTGTGGGATTATTCCACTTCATTTGCCGCATATGTTACACCTAGCTACTTGACTGACTCCAGATGTGAATCGTCGTTATTGTAAGCATACGAATGCTATAGTTTAGCATGTTGTGAAATGAACAGTTTCATATTTCAGGATATCGCAAGTTGCTATACTTTCACAATTTTGAAATCTTATCCAGGCCTGTCAGTATACCTGTGTACTGGTTTTCTTCACTGTACTCCTTCGTTATAGATCACTGCATCATCACCTGTTAACGATCTGGCAGGCAATACGCAGCCTTTTAATATTGAACAAGAACAGCGAAGGGCGCCCTCCAGCCGAGCTAACACACTGCGCACTCCCTATCCGAGACACGCGTGGATAAAATTGTGATCAATGCCGGTAGCCGCGACCGGGGGAGGCGGCGGCTGGCCGAGGCGACTTACTGTGCAGGCCGGCGAGGGGCTGCGGCGCCTGGGGGCGGGACCCGCCTCCGCCTCCGGCCCTGTGCGGGTCTCGGCTGCTGCCGCCGCCTGCCACGCCGGAGTCGACGCTGCCGCACACGCCGCCCACGTCGCCACCGGCACGCAACACCTCACAACACATCCCCCGGCGACCGCCGACTGCCCGCCGCTGCCGTAGCGCCGCGAGGGGAGCGCGCCGGTGACGTCACCCGGGTCTAGGTCAGTGATTGGCGCTCGCGCCCGCTTCTCGCCGCCGCCGCCGCGGGGTGCGTGTCGCGTCTGCCGCCCCACTCGATACTACGCGCCCGACTCTCTTTCCCGCCCGAGCATCGCACACAGTCGCCGAGTTTTGCCCTATTGCTGCGTAGCCGTAATTAAAGCGACGACGTACGGGCGGCAGAGCGAGGAAGATTACGCGGCCTGCGCGCGCGGGCGCGAGAACAACGGCGGCGCGACTGGCGTTTCAGCGCGACGAAGCCATCTGTCGGCAGCGCGCCGTTACTACGGGAGAGGGCCTCGGCAGACGCCACTGCGCAGGCGCGGGGGCTCCCATTAATCCGGTAAAGCTGAATCTCGACGGGCCAATCTTTTTAACAGCTTCCGCCGAATACTTCGAAATCTGAATACCGATTGTATTGACAAATGAGAAATTATGCGAGGTCACAAGCTATTATACGAATGATTTACGATGTGTCCTATGCGTTCCCGTTACAGAAATCCATAATCTACATTGATTATACAATTCTTGTTACCGCGGATTTCTGAACTAGGGAGAAGATTTTAACTCTTCATTGACTTTGTGGTCGTGTCAGAGGGAGCTGTCTCAACTTGGACGAAGAGGAGTAAAGTAGTCATTCACTGAGTGTTTTAAGGAATGGTCCTGGTAGTTGCGTTAAGCAAATCGGGGAAACTCGTATCTGAATGGCCGAAGACAGTACTTGAACCCCGCCATTACATTCGCCTCGATTGCAATAACCACTGCGTCGCCCTGCTTACTTCATGTTAGACGAAGTGGACTTAAGTCAGCTGATTTCCCAGTCATTGGCTGCTTTCTCAATTTTGATGGAGCGAAGAAAAAGACACAGGCTATGGACGCGAACGCTAATCGATACCTCCATAACAACCCCATCTGAAAACTTCATTTGATCCCCACACCTTTTCCATACAATTTATATAATTTCCCTAACTCCTCTTTCCTCATTTCCTCCACTTAAAGAGCGCGTTAGAAGTTGTCTTCATATTTTTCACTTCATTATTCTCCCAGAATATATTTCTGGCCTTCTATCCTCCGAAAATTTCTTCGTGAATTCACTGTGTCTCTTTTTCCAATGTTGTGACCATTTCGTGGCAGTTTTCTTTTAAAATGTCTTCGTGGTGACATTCCAAATGGTAGACGTTTTCTTCTGTGCTGTTTATATCCTCTAAATCTTGTCTAACGGCCCCTAACCAAATGATTTTGACCTAGTTTGAAATATTCCTGTTGTATTTTGGCATCTATTGTTGTCCTTTCTACAGGGTCGTCAGAAACTCTCTTCAAAAGCTTCAAGGGTGTTGCGGAGTAGGTTGTGCTGAGAAATAACTGTTAAGAAAAAAATTCACTACGTTGCGGCGTTTCCGAGTTAATTAGCGTCGAAGTTAACCATCAGGCCGTTGCGCTCGCAGATTCTGTCGTCCCGCCTCACAAAATTATAGTGTCAGTTGTTCTCATATCGTAGACGACAGCGCACGAGACTGCTCACCCTTTGGCTCTGGTTCGATCCTTACCAGCGCCCTATGTCCAGACTTTGTATCGCAGTCTTATTCGGTTTTGGGGACACCGTCTCCGGTGGGCACCTTGACTTTACCCGCGCAACGGCCTTATTGACCAACTTCAGCGCTAATTAACTCGGAAGCGGCACAGCCATCGAATTTTTTTCCAAGAGTTATTTCTCAGCACGAACTACCACGCAACACACTTGCAAGTTTTTCAGTCTGTTTTCTCACCGTCCTTTACAAATACGCCATAGAATTTCAGGCGTCTATTGTACATTTTTTCGCCGAACGTGTTTGTTTTTTCTTACTAGAGTTCCCCTTTCGTCTTCACACAAATTCCATTGTACTGAGTGGAATGTAATTTTACGCTCTTTCCCTTCAATTTCTACAGCCTCAGAAAGACTTCCAATAGACACGGTATTTGAGTAGTAGTTTTTGTAAACGCATTAGACTGTTGCGACGTACATCGAAAAGAATGAACTGCTTCACGCCAACCAGCATGGTTTCTGAGGTATTAAAAATCAATCATTCGCTCCTTCCCCCTCAAAACCGACCTGAAAAGCTTGCTGTGTGTCACCATAACTACATATACAATACTATGAAAAGGATAGTTGCTGCTCACCATATAGCGGGGACGCTGAGTCGCAGATACACAGCAAAGGGCTGTCACACAATAAACTTTCGGCCAACAAGGCCTTTGTCAAAAAGTGTCAACCCCCCCCCCCCCCCCCCACACACACACACACTTGAGCACTGTCTCTGGCATCAGCTGCCACAGGCTGCTCGTGTGTGTGTGAGTTACGTTTGCGGGAGCGTGTGTGTCTCTCTGTGTGTCTGTTGTCTATTTTTGACAAAGGCCTTGTTGGCTGAAAGCTCTTTGTGCCTATCTGTGACTCAGCATTTCCGCTATATGGTAAGTACCAACTATTCTTTTCATAATATTGTTGCATTCAATCTTCGAATATCCATTGTTTAAGTATGTATACGAGAGGAGGTCGAAAAGTTTTTAGCCCAACAAATAAGGAATGAAAAAAATTTCATAATATCAATTTATTTTTCAATATAATACCCGTGTACACTAATACACTTGCAGGCGCGCTCAGGTAACTTCTGCAAACCATGCAAATAAAAGGTCTTCTATTTCGAGTCCAACCAAGCGTTCGCAGCATCAGTCACTGCATCATCATTGTCAAACCGTCGTCCTTTGAGATCCTTTTTTAGGTTTGGCAAAAGAAAAAAGTCTGATGGAGCCATATCTGGAGAACGTGGCGGATGACGTAACAATTCGAACCCGCAATCACGCAGCGTTTCCAGTGTTGCGAGGGCTTCGTGCGCCGGTGCGTTGTCCTGATGCAAAAGAACTCCGCGCGCCAATTTTCCGAGCCTTTTTTTCTTTATCTCTTCTGTCAAACGGCGCACGTGGCTGTAATAGTATGATGCATTGATAGTTACGCCCTTTTGCAAGTAATCCACCATAATTACCCCAGAAGACCAATGCCATCAACTTGCCGGCTGATTTATTGCACTCGGAATTTTTTTGTGGACGGGGATGAAGCATTTTTCCATTGTTGTGACTGTTGTTTTGTCTCAGGATCAAAGTGGTGAACCCACGTTTCCTCCATTGTCACATACAGGGCTATTACAAATGATTGAAGCGATTTCATAAATTCACTGTAGCTCCATTCATTCACATATGGTCACGACATACTACAGATACGTAGAAAAACTCATAAAGTTTTGTTAGGCTGAAGCCGCACTTCAGGTTTCTGCCGCCAGAGCGCTCGAGAGCGCAGTGAGACAAAATGGCGACAGGAGCCGAGAAAGCGTATGTCGTGCTTGAAATGCACTCACATCAGTCAGTCATAACAGTGCAACGACACTTCAGGACGAAGTTCAACAAAGATCCACCAACTGCTAACTCCATTCGGCGATGGTATGCGCAGTTTAAAGCTTCTGGATGCCTCTGTAAGGGGAAATCAACGGGTCGGCCTGCAGTGAGCGAAGAAACGGTTGAACGCTTGCGGGCAAGTTTCACGCGTAGCCCGCGGAAAATTGGCTCATGCCACAACTGGAGACCGACAGCGCCGACTTCATCTGTCAACAGGATGGTGCCCCACCGCACTTCCATCATGATGTTCGGCATTTCTTAAACAGGAGATTGGAAAACCGATGGATCGGTCGTGGTGGAGATCACGATCAGCAATTCATGTCATGGCCTCCACGCTGTCCCGACTTAACCCCATGCGATTTCTTTCTGTGGGGTTATGTGAAAGATTCAGTGTTTAAACATCCTCTACCAAGAAACGTGCCAGAACTGCGAGCTCGCATCAACGATGCTTTCGAACTCATTGATGGGGAGATGCTGCGCCGAGTGTGGGAGGAACTTGATTATCGGCTTGATGTCTGCCGAATCACTAAAGGGGCACATATCGAACATTTGTGAATGCCTAAAAAAACTTTTTGAGTTTTTGTATGTGAGTGCAAAGCATTGTGAAAATATCTCAAATAATAAAGTTATTGTAGAGTTGTGAAATCGCTTCAATCATTTGTAATAACCCTGTATATTGCAAGAAAGCTGTCTTCATCCGCTTCAAATTGGCGGATGATTTCTTCACAGCACTGCACACGCCCCCGTCCCTGATCTGCATTCGAGTCTTTCGGGACCCACCGAGGTTAAACTTCCCGCATTACCAAAATGTCCACAACAGTGTCACGAGCACGCCCGTGGGAGATTCCGAATGTGGTTTCAACGTGCTGGAACTGTGTTCGACGATCCTGCAAAATCATATCGTCAATTGCGGTCACTGTTCAATCAGGCCTTCCGCTCCTCGACGCATTTTCCGCGCTCGTTCTTCCACGTTTTAAGTAGGACACGCAGTTCTTCACTGTTGCACAAGACGGACCACTGCCCTTAAGTGTTTTCCGCATGTCCTCCGCGACTTCTTTGGGTGTCACTCACTTCAAATGAAGACAGTCAATCACTGTACGGTTCTAGATTCTCTAGATGTTCGCCATTTTGCTTACACTACGGTATACAACACATCCTAGCGGCAAAACTAAATTTGACTTGGATATCCACAAAGAGTCACCCTAAACGTAGGTGGTGCTCTTTCTGCGAGACATTACGGCAACTATCTCGGGCTAGAAACTTTTCGACACCCCCTCGTTCAGTGACTTCTTCCTTGGGCACTTAAAACCAGTATTAGGGAGACGACTTCCATCTTTCTATTACGGTATCGTAATATATGGAGATATCCTGCAGCAGCTCACCTAAAGCACAGACCGTGTTCAGGTGGCAAAGAGAAGGCGGCCACAGCAATCAGAGGTACTGCAGTCGTGTACAGATTATCAGCAGCATTTTAAAGCAACTGAGCTACTAACACAGCCTTTTCTTTGTATTATAACCTCTTGTTTTTCAACGAAGTAGTATATACAGAAATTAACTTACCATATCACTGACCATTATTACTGTGAGACGGTTGTGAAATCTTCGCACAGTTACGGACATGGTCAGTTCCTACAGTGAATTCCGGTACAATACTTCCAATGTCTGTATACAAACAGGTTGTTTATTAAATGTGTACATTAACTTTGAATTTTCAAATGTTCAGATGTGTGTGAATTCCTATAGGACCAAACTGCTGAGGTCATGGTCGCTAGACTTACACACTACTTTTAACTAACTTACTGTAAGGACAAGACAAGCACCCGTGCCCAAGGGAGGACTCGAACCTCTGGTGGGAGTGGCCGCCCGCTTCGTGACGTGGCGCCTTGAATTTTCACTTACTTTCTTAATTCATGGCATCTTTAAAAAAAAAAAAAATCCAAATCTGACGATGCTTATTCCAATGATTACAAATAAGAATGTCTCAAAACAAATTGTGAATAACCCAATAATAATTTGCAAGTACTTAGAGTCAAAACGATGTAGGCAAGAAAACGATGTCTAACATACCCACACAGTTCACGCAAGACACGCTTGCAACAACTAATTAAATCACTGACTTCCTCGTTAATTCAGTGAAGACTATCATTTGCCTCTCAAAGAATGATTAAGACGCAAGTTTTATAAAACGGAATACATTCTTAGACCAAAAGGTGGGAAAATTTGTTGGGAATATTAGAACCGTTGCAGTAAAATAGATGTTCTAGATTTTCCATCCGATGACGATCGGAAGAAGGAAGAAAAGACTGAGTTACACTGTCGTGTAGACACCACTGTGATCTGTATATTCCAACCGTCTGAGTAACACCGCCTAGTTCACAATTACATTATATTTTCGACGTATAAAATACAGTAAAATATTAACGCAGACTATGTTATTTCGACAAAATATCTTGAGTGCTGGCTAACAATGAATAAAAAACAACTCATAATTGTTATAAATGGCATGGACGTGCAGAATCTTTCTTTTTTTTAGGGTACGTATCAGAAGGTTAACTTGGGAGAAACACTTTGTGCGTTTGTTGGTGTCGACGATGTTTGCGTCGCTCCGTGACTGTAGTTGAGGAAGACAATGGAATAAACCTTACTTTCTAGGCCAGTGTGCGGACTTTTTTACTAATTTATTTCCTTGGCCGATTTCTAGATCAAAGGTTGCGTGGCTAGTTATTTCGGATGGCCAAAAGCTGGATAATGTAATACATTAAGACGACGTGCATCCATTCGTGAAGCATGCATACACGCATTTGATTATAAGATTGAATACCTCAAAAGTTGTTAACCGAATAAATCATTAAATAAATGAGCTCTAGCAACGGCAGTGGAAGGCTTGTTCATTGTGTCTCTGATACATTGTCGAGTTCATTAAAAAGGCCGATCACATACTTTTTCCCTTTGTTTGTGGGAACTCTTGGAGACGATTTGGTTGTTGTTTGTTCCAAGCATTAAATCTAGACAATTTATTACGATTTGTAAGGTGCCAGTGTGCTAGAAAGTCAGTTTTAAAGTGAGAGTAGAAAACGAACAGGAAAGTCGATGAACTACTCACTTGCTATTTAAGTGTCAGCAACGTAACTGTTGCAAATATAACAGGAAAAGTAAGATTTTTAACTTTATCAGCAACAAGAGTATGATTTTATATCTGGATAATGGTAGCCTAGATTATTACGTGCTCACGTATTCCAGGACTAAGGATGCCACACAGAAGCATAGATTTTGTCACCGCACAAGCGAAATGAGGAACGGCAGAGAAATGTGACAACAGCTCAGCCATATGCGTACGATGCCCAGTGAATCAAATTTTTTTAAAGAAAACCTCACTTACCTATGGCCACCTGGAAACGACCCGTTGAAGAGGTTGTCTTCGATATTGAGGACGCCTGAAAAAAAAAAAAAAAATTGTTGATCGGAGCTGTGTGGAAATGTAACGCACTTGGCTTCTTAATACGACTGACGCTAAACTTTACATCCTCTGGTACACCCGGCAAATCAGAATTAATTAGGTAGCAGAAAATGTTGGTCTTTATTGCATCAATGTTATCAGGTGCTCCTTGTGTTCGCGTCGTTGTTGGATTCAAAACGTGAACAAGTGATCCGTAAATCCTTACTACCGTGTACTCGCGTACCCAATATCCATCTGAAAGATATTACTGACAGAGCTGTTGCGGAGGCAACGGCTAATCCAATCAGGAGGGGCACTGAAAAGGTAGGCGCCCAGTAAAATTCTGTACGTAGAGTTTCGTTGGGTGATATACGCCCTCCTCACAGAAACAGCCGAACAAACTGAACTTTGTGCTGAACTGAGGGCGTGTCAGATGTGCTGTCCGTCTCGGTTCTATTCCTTTCTCAGGAAATGGAACGCCGTACGAACCGAGTTACTCGTTTCCGAGGCAACGCGAGCTTACTGCAAGCTGCGGCCCCCGAGGCCTTCACCACTGGCCAAAACAACTGCACGAACAGGAGAGATATCGCTGACTCCGGAAAGATAACGTTTTACTTCCCTCTGAAATAGTACTGCGGAGGACAGACTTTCAGACAGAGAATAACATACGTGAACCTGCCGGACAGTGTCGTGGTTAGAACTGTGGGTCTCCCTTTAACTCGAAAGGTCAGTCAGTTGAAAGGTGTGATGAAGGCGAAACACCCCAGCTGCAACAAGACCATACCTAGTGCGGCGATGAGGTGTTCACGCCGATCTCGGACTGAGTATAGATTCTTCTTATGGCAGGATTATTTTTTGCATCAGTTGATTCACCAGAAACTCGTGACGAAATCGTAATTAATGTGTATAAAACCGTTTACTTTATATCGAGTTGAGATACAGTCGCAGCAAAAATCCACATTGATGTAGGAAATGGTTTTTTATAATTCTACGAGGGTGGTGTGAAAAGTTCTCGGAATCACCACGAGAGGTCAGCGCTATCGCAACGAGTTGTCCACGTGATATTCGTTGGACTGTTGCCTGTAAACTCGTGCCACGTCAGTGCTCTTTGAAGAGAGCTGGGGCAGTGACGTAGCTCTGTTGTTGTTCATGCGTAGTGATTTGCGAGGATGGAAAAAAATCGAGATTCGAGCAGTGATTAAGTACTTCGTAATGAACGGTATGAAAGCAAAGGACATTCGTGCCGATTTCCACAATACACTGGGGGACTCTGCTCCTTCATGTTCAACTGTTGCCAAGTGGACAAATGAATTTGAATTTGGTCGGGAGAGCTTAGATGATGCTCCGCGCAGTGGTCGGCCGAGATGTGTCGCTTGTCCAGAAATCTCTGCAGAAGTGCACAAAATGGTCATGGGGGATCGCCGGTGGAAAGTGCGTGAAATTGCCCATGCTTGCCAGATGTCATCCGAAAGGGTGTATCTTTTAACTGAAGAATTAGAAATGAAAAAAATATCTGCAAGGTGGGTGCCGCGACTCTTGACGCGCGCCCGCACACATGTGCCGTCGCCATGGCGAAATTACACGAACTAAGGCATTTATTGTTGCCACACCCACCTTATTCACCTAATACGGCTCCGCCAGACTGCCATCTCTTCCGAAAGCTGAAAATTTTTCTTGGTGGACGAAGATTCACTTGAAACGAAGAATTGATAGTCGGAGTTGACATCTATTTTGCAGGCCTGGAGGAAACTCATTGTCGAGATGGGATCGAGGCACTGGAACATAGTTGGACCAAGTGAATTAATCTACAAGGAGACTACATTGAAAAATAAAGAAGTATCACTGATGGAAGTACTTTTTTTCTATTCCGTTTTGAGAACTTTTCAAACCACCCTGTATTAGGTTTGAGCATAAGTTCGTAGCGTTTTCTCTTAAGTTTAATAAACAGAACAGATACGCATAACAGACATCAGGCATCAATTATGTGTTCTGCTTCACTGTTTACAACAATCCGCCTACGCTGGGGTAACTTTTCGATTCCGCGACTGTACGAATGATAAAGGCGAAGAACTCGTCGATCCGTGTCCGGAGCGCCTTTTCATTCGGAAAGGAAGTTTACTGGAGGCTGCTCCATAGAGAGCGAAAAAGGTGAAAATCTGAGGGCGCAGGATCAACTGAATAAGGAAGGTGGGAGTGACTTCCCAACACGACTCCTGTGTAGTGTTGGTTGTTAGTGTACCAAAATTCAGGCGGTCGTTATCGTGGAGTGGCATCACTTCACGCAGTCTTTCAGGTCGTTGTTCTTGGACTGTCTCTGCAAGACGTCTCATTTGGTGACAATAAATCTCAGCAGTGATGGTCACATCTCGAGGAAGCAATTCTTAGTACACAACACCGTCGCTGTTCCACCTGGGACATAACATTATCTTTTACTGATGCGCTCAGGTCTTTGCACGAAGAGTTGCTGCTTTGTTTCGGCTCAACCATTCCTTTCTTTTCCTTATGTTAGCATACCTGATAACTTTTGTGGTTGTGGCTTAGAGAATGCGGTACTCGTACACCCGATTTCTGAATCTTCCCCATCGCATGTAAATGTCGCACGACGATGGAATCATCACATTTGATCGCATTTGCCAGTTCCCGAGATCAGTGGCGTGAATCATTGTGCATTAAAGCGTTTAAACGATTTTCGTTAAACGCCGAAGGTCGTGCTGAACGTCGAGAGTCACTAATGTCGAAACGATCCTGCTTAAAACGAGAAAACCATTTTCTTGCTCCATACACGGCGCAATCGTTTCTGGCTGCCTCCGCTGGTACCACGCCTCTGTTGGACTCAAAGAGAGGAATGTGTTCGAAATACTGCGATTTCTCCACTTGGCACTCCATTTTCTACAGTCCAGACTTCCACTCACTATTTCCAAATTAAAAAAACGACACTATGTAATCTCAAATAGCAACAGTGGACAAATAAAAAAGTGACAATCGATAAATAAACCTACAGCAGCTGGATACCAACATGCAAAACAAAGACGCTACGAACTTTTGCACAAATCTAATAATCACGCACCATAATATTTTACACGGCAAGATAGCTCTGTCTCGTTATTTGGTAGGTCTTCAAGATGGTCATCATAAACCCAAGTTAATTACCTGGTCAATAGTACTGTCGTCCTTAGCTGGAATAAATATAAAAAGCAAAACATAGTAGCTCATTTCCATCTTAACCACTCGCTGCTGCTGGTAACTATGCCACTTCTCCAGAAAAGCAAATTTGTAGCTTCGAGCCGTCAGATAGCTGTTTCGGCTGAGGATTTGGCCATCGACCAAAACACAGTCCTGCTTATTTTAACAGTCTGTCATCTCGAAAGAAATAACCTGCGTTTACAAGTGTGAGCTCCATTCGCTCTTCACACTGTGGGCAGTATCCGTTTGCTACGTTATTTCTCCATCCCGTATATTCGAGAACTACCGGCTAGTCACACTATCGTTAATATTACTGTCATTAGTATCTGGCATATCATTAATACACGACATGAACACCAGGTATCCTAAGACACTTTCCTCGGCCAAGCCTGAAGTTACTACTTCTATATCTGTCGATGACTCCGTGTCTAAGATAACATGCTGGGACATCCTTTCCGTGGAACGCTCAGTCCAGTAACAAATCTGGTTCGATAGCCCATACAGTGGTACTGTACTTTCTTACCAGCCGGAGACGCCGTACTGAGTCAAATGCTTTTAGGAAGTCAACGAATATTGCATCTACCTTGCTGCCCTGATCCATGGTTTCGACGAAATCATGTGACAACGGCGTTCAGCATTTGCAGGTGGCCACAAAGCGACAGACCGTGGCGATTAACATTAATATAACATAACGGTAGTTGATTGCCGTTAATAATTGATTATTTATTGAAAGTGGCAAGGTCAGGGCCCTGAAGTGCTCTCTTAGACCTAACCAGGCATTATACATACGAGGGCAGTTCAATAAGTAATGCAACACATTTTTTTTCTGAAACAGGGGTTGTTTTATTCAGCATTGAAATACACCAGGTTATTCCCCAATCTTTTAGCTACACAACACTATTTCTCAACGTAATCTCCATTCAATGCTACGGCCTTACGCCACCTTGAAATGAGGGCCTGTATGCCTGCACGGTACCATTCCACTGGTCGATGTCGGAGCCAACGTCGTACTGCATCAATAACTTCTTCATCATCCGCGTAGTGCGTCCCACGGATTGCGTCCTTCATTGGGCCAAACATATGGAAATCCGACGGTGCGAGATCGGGGCTGTAGGGTGCATGAGGAAGAACAGTCCACTGAAGTTTTGTGAGCTCCTCTCGGGTGCGAAGACTGGTGTGAGGTCTTGCGTTGTCATGAAGAAGGAGAAGTTCGTTCAGATTTTTGTGACTACGAACACGCTGAAGTCGTTTCTTCAATTTCTGAAGAGTAGCACAATACACTTCAGAGTTGATCGTTTGACCATGGGGAAGGACATCGAACAGAATAACCCCTTCAGCGTCCCAGAAGACTGTAACCGTGACTTTACCGGCTGAGGGTATGGCTTTAAACTTTTTCTTGGTAGGGGAGTGGGTGTGGCGCCACTCCATTGATTGCCGTTTTGTTTCAGGTTCGAAGTGATGAACCCATGTTTCATCGCCTGTAACAATCTTTGACAAGAAATTGTCACCCTCAGCCACATGACGAGCAAGCAATTCCGCACAGATGGTTCTCCTTTGCTCTTTACGGTGTTCGGTTAGACAACGAGGGACCCAGCGGGAACAAACCTTTGAATATCCCAACTGGTGAACAATTGTGGCAGCACTACCAACAGAGATGTCAAGTTGAGCACTGAGTTGTTTGATGGTGATCCGTCGATCATCTCGAACGAATGTGTTCGCACGCTCCGCCATTGCAGGAGTCACAGCTGTGCACGGCCGGCCCGCACGCGGGAGATCAGACAGTCTTGCTTGACCTTGCGGCGATGATGACACACGCTTTGCCCAACGACTCACCGTGCTTTTGTCCACTGCCAGATCACCGTAGACATTCTGCAAGCGCCTATGAATATCTGAGATGCCCTGGTTTTCCGCCAAAAGAAACTCGATCACTGCCCGTTGTTTGCAACGCACATCCGTTACAGACGCCATTTTAACAGCTCCGTACAGCGCTGCCACCTGTCGGAAGTCAATGAAACTATACGAGACGAAGCGGGAATGTTTGAAAATATTCCACAAGAAATTTCCGGTTTTTTCAACCAAAATTGGCCGAGAAAAAAAAGTGTTGCATTACTTATTGAACTGCCCTCGTATTTTACATTGCATTCATTCGGTAAGTACGTTATAAATTACATCTAATATACATGCACATTTAGAATAGTAATCACTTAGTGCGAAAAAAGGAAAAAACACTACTTACATTCGTTTATGAGAAGTACAACAGTGGAAACAAGTTACAGGAACGTACTTTTAAAATAAGAGGGCTAGCAACTTAGAGAAGAAATGGAAGACGCAGATAAAGAGCAAAGTGATGAAAGACAGTTAGTAAAGACATGAGTGGTTGATAAATGGAAACAGAGAATAGTGTTACTGGGAGGAGATGAGAGAATGGGGGTGACAGAGGCAGGTGTTTCAGCTCCTTCTGAAAAAGAACGGGGCACTGGAGTGCGCATAGAGTGCTAGGCAGTTTGTTTCAGAGGCGGGCTCCAGTGAGACATAAGGAGTTTGCGAATGTCTTTGTTTCGGGATGAGTGGGAAGCAGATAAGTGAGACCTTATGATGAGATGAGAGGTACTTGATCTCCAGTTCCAGTAATAAACACGACGTGTGGCAGTCACGCGGCTTGTCCGGCTGCAAGCGGCGTAGCTGGGTGTGTGAAGCACTGGCGAGATGAAATCGGTGGGAGTCACTGGCGTAGCGCACACAGGCATTCGCGGTCAGCTGTAACAATCTGGTGTCATCACTGCTCGCCCCGTGTTGGGTTATGTCGCAGTAGTGGAGGTCGGTAGAACGAGAGACTGCACAAGTCTGCGGTTCTCACTCTGTGGCAAAGCGTTGCGAAATATTGTAAGTTGTGCAAGAGGATGCTTTCTCGCATGTGGCGACAGTATTTGTCGCCCAGTTGAGACAATTATCGAAAATTACAGCCTACTTCTTTATTGTTTTTTTTTTTATAAGATATAGGATCACTATCGAGGACGACTGGAAGTATTTGTTCGCGGAATTCGCAACTTGTTAACTTCTGATGGAGTACAAAAATTGCTTGGCACTTTTGCAAATTCGTATTCAAGTGACACCCTTTCAAATTTGTACTCAAGTCACAGGAGTTTTGCGCCTCTTTTACGGCTGTATTACGTGCATCCTGCTGAGTCACGGCTGTCATCCTTACGTGTTTGTAAGATGAAAGTTCAGCTATCCTCCGGTTTGTGAAGCCCAACCAACTGAGCTTGCAGGCCTCAACAGTGTGATCCTAAGGTGTTCGCGCGCTGTGACAGACAACGCCGCAAGTTTCTTAATGCCATGATCAGAGCAGGAATTCCCTAAGCTACAGCTGTAATGGATGTGTTTCGACAGCTGCCCACAACGGCCCGTTTACGCAAGAACCGAATGTCCAGCGATAAATGAGAAGTTGTGATAGTTTGGTATATGGACTGTGTTAAGAGTGTGAATGTACGAAGTGTACCATGAAGCTTATCTGGAATTAACTTACTTTGTAACGCATATGCTGTATATATGATGTGGTATACCAAATCTGTAGTTACTCACTTTTCCGGTAAATGGTTAATGCCAAGGCCAACAAATAAAAGAAAGACAGATTATCGTTGATCCGGACGGTCGCAGAATTGATGTCCTCAGGTCTGACACGTAGGTACAGATCGTCACTATAGGAATGATATTTACAGGAGAGCAGATCCAGTGAGATGTCATTGACGGACGAGGAGAAGAAGGTTGGGCGCCCGGTTAGCCGAGCGCCTTAATGCGCCGCTTACGGGACACGGGGAGGCGGTCCTGTCTCTGATCGAATCCTCATCCCGCATTAAAGAGGACGACTGGAGGGCAGACTAGCCAAGATGCGGTTTTTAGGCGGTTTGCCATATCCTGTGCCAAAGTCAGAATTAACCCAGAATAGTATCATCCTTTCTCCTAGTGTTGTACCTATGCACGTCGCTGTTATTTTTGGATTGGGATGGGTTATTAATAACGAATTTCACAAATGAATATATGTATTGCGATGGTACTGTGAATATCCCGACTTCCTTAAATAACAGTGTGCAAGATGATCTTGGGTGAGCTCCAGCTATTGTTCTGATTACACGCTTTTGTGCAATGAATACTTTCTCTCTTAGTGACGAATTGCCCCAAAATATGATGCCATATGAAAGCAGTGAATTAAAATAGTAATAGCAGGCTAATTTACTGGTATGTTTATCACCAAAAATTCCAATACCCCTAATAGTAGAGGTAGCTGAATCTAACCTTTTCAGCAGATCATCAATGTGTTTCCTCCAATTCAACTGCTCATCATTATACACACCCAGAAATTTAGAATATTCTGCCTTAGCAACAGACTTCTGTTCAAAGTCTATATGTATCAATGGTATTATGCCATTTACTGTATAGAATTGTATATACTGTCTTTTCAAAATTTAATCAGAGTCCATTTGCAGAGAATCACTTAATAATTTTCTGAAAGACATTATTTACGATTTCCTCAGCTGATTACTGTTTGTTGGGTGTGACTACTATGCTTGCATCCTCAGCAAAACAAAGTACATTTGCATCTTCATGAATAAAGAGTGGCACGTCATTGATAAATATCAAGAACAATAATTGACCCAAGACTGAACCCTGTGGGACACCATTCGTGATATCTCCACAGTTGGAGGACTCTGGTGATTTTGCAGACTATCTGTACTATTAATTTAAACAGTCTACATTGTCCCAGTTAAATATGAAGTAAACCATTTGTGCACAGTCCTATCAATACCACAACACTTAAGCTTATGTAGAAGAATTTTATGATTCACACCGTCAAAAGCCCTTGAGAGATCGCAATATATCTCAGTGGGTGATGTTCGGTTATTCAAAGCATTTAATATTTGATGATGAAAGCAAATATACCATTTTGTGTTGAAAAGCGTTTCTGAAAACCAAATTGGCATTTTGTTAGTGCTTCATTTTTACAAGTATGTGATGCTACTCTCGAATACATTAGTTTTCAAGAATTCTGGATAAACCTGTCAGAAGTGAGATTGGAAGGTAGTTGTTAGCATCAGATCCGTCCCCTTTTTTATGCAATGGTTTAACAATTTTAGTCTGTCTGGAAAAATGCCTTGTCTCAGTGAGCTGCTACACATGTGGGTGAGAATCCTACCTGTTGACAGGGAACAAGTTTTTAGTACACTGGCCGGCCGCGGTGGTCTAGCGGTTCTAGGCGCTCAGTCCGGAACCGCGGGACTGCTACGGTCGCAGGTTCGAATCCTGCCTCGGGCTTGGATGTGTGTGATGTCCTTAGGTTAGTTAGGTTTAAGTAGTTCTAAGCTCTAGGGGACTAATGACCACAGATGTTAAGTCCCATAGTGCTCAGAGCCATTTGAACCATTTTTTAGTACACTGTTGGAGATGCCACCAATTCCAAGTGAGCTTTTACTTTTGACTGAATTTATTTATTTTCTGTAGGAGAGATGGGTTGAATTACAGTTTTATCAAACTGCATAGGTATTGCCTTTTCCATATACTGCCTTGCAATTTCTAATGAATAGCTGGATCCTATTTTCTGCACAATTCTTAAAAATCATTATTAAAAATGTTTTCTACTTCTGACTTTTTGTTAGCAAACTTTTCATTGAGTTTGATAGAAATACAGTCTTCCTTTGGTCTGTTTCCCTTTTGACAATATTCTAAATTGTTTTAATTTTATTACCAGATGTGCTAACCTCAGACAAGGTGAACATGGTTCTGGAATTTTTAGTACCTGTTGCTAATACAGTGGGGTAGATTTTATAATGTTTGACAGTTTTTGGATCATTACTCCGGCTAGCTGTAAGACACATTTGCCTTTTCTGTTTACAAGATATTTTTATCCCTTTAGTAAGCCATGGCTTTTTACTATTATATTTCACGTTTAGAACACGTTTTCACTCTTGCATATAGGGTTAAGAGTAGATGGAGACGGATGGGATACGCTGACTCCGTGCTGGGGGTGAGTAGGAGACCGACCTAGTCTGCTTACATCCACAATCAGCAGCAGCAGCAGCAGCACCGGACTGACGTACAGGGAGAGGAACAGCGGGCCCGCGGCTGACCCCTGCGGCACTCCTCAGAGAACTCGCTGCCGGGGCGACGTCGCTTTCCCACACTCGACACGCTGCTCTCTGTTGTTGAAGTAGCCTCAAAACCATTACAGAGCACTATCCTGAAATTTTATCTGACGCCTTTTTCCAACTAATATGTCAAAGTTGACGATGTCAGATGCTTTTCGTTATAAGAAAACTAAGGCCCCTGGAGGAATTAACAGTGGAACTTTCGTCGTAACAGGCCAGAAAAAAAAACCTAGAGAAAATTTCGTCCAAGCATTTGTGAATGTAGCTGTTTCCGAGTGATGAGGCCGCGCACTGCGGCGCTGGCGGCTGCCGGCCTCGACCATCGACCGTCGACCGTCGACCAGCGCGCGGAGTGCGGGCCCAGCCTGTTGCGCTGTGCGCCTCTTCCAGGGGACGCCGCGGCTCTGACAGCGAGAGACGGGGCCGGCCACGTCCGCGGCTGCGCGGGCTTCGTCTGCGTAACGACCAGGCTGCGGCCCAGCACGAGCTGCGCAGACGGTCCAAACAACCACTTTCATACATTTACCCTTCTGTACTACACCACTTCTAAAGGCGGCAGGGGTGAAATACAGGGCTATTAGAAATGATTGAAGCGATTTCATAAATTCACTGTAGCTCCATTCATTGACATATGGTCACGACACATTGCAGATACGTAGAAAAACTCATAAAGTTTTGTTCGGCTGAAGCCGCACTTCAGGTTTCTGCCGCCAGAGCGCTCGAGAGCGCAGTGAGACAAAATGGCGACAGGAGCCGAGAAAGCGTATGTCGTGCTTGAAATGCACTCACATCAGTCAGTCGTAACAGTGCAACGACACTTCAGGACGAAGTTCAACATAGATCCACCAACTGCTAACTCCATTCGGCGATGGTATGCGCAGTTTAAAGCTTCTGGATGCCTCTGTAAGGGGAAATCAACGGGTCGGCCTGCAGTGAGCGAAGAAACGGTTGAACGCGTGCGGGCAAGTTTCACGCGTAGTCCGCGGAAGTCGACGAATAAATCAAGCAGGGAGCTAAACGTACCACAGCCGACGGTTTGTGAAAACTTACGGAAAAGGCTGAAGCAGAAGCCTTACAGTTTGCAATTGCTACAAGGCCTGACACCCGATGACAAAGTCAAACGCTTTGAATTTTCGGCGCGGTTGCAACAGCTCATGGAAGAGGATGCGTTCAGTGCGAAACTTGTTTTCAGTGAAGAAGCAACATTTTTTCTTAATGGTGAAGTGAACAGACACAATGTGTGAATCTGGGCGGTAGAGAATCCTGACGCATTCGTGCAGCAAATTCGAAATTCACCAAAAGTTAACGTGTTTTGTGCAATCTCACGGATTAAAGTTTACGGCCCCTTTTTCTTCTGCGAAAAAAACGTTACAGGACACGTATATCTGGACATGCTGGAAAATTGGCTCATGCCACAACTGGAGACCGACAGCGCCGACTTCATCTTCCAACAGGATGGTGCTCCACCGCACTTCCATCATGATGTTCGGCATTTCTTAAACAGGAGATTGGAAAACCGATGGATCGGTCGTGGTGGAGATCATGATCAGCAATTCATGTCATGGCCTCCACGCTCTCCCGACTTAACCCCATGCGATTTCTTTCTGTGGGGTTATGTGAAAGATTCAGTGTTTAAACCTCCTCTACCAAGAAACGTGCCAGAACTGCGAGCTCGCATCAACGATGCTTTCGAACTCATTGATGGGGACATGCTGCGCCGAGTGTGGGAGGAACTTGATTATCGGCTTGATGTGTGCCGAATCACTAAAGGGGCACATATCGAACATTTGTGAATGCCTAAAAAAACTTTTTGAGTTTTTGTATGTGTGTGCAAAGCATTGTGAAAATATCTCGAATAATAAAGTTATTGTAGAGCTGTGAAATCGCTTCAATCATTTGTAATAACCCTGTATAGGGAGCGGAAAGCTGTCTACAATTTGTACAGAAACCAGATGGTAGTTATAAGAGTCGAGGGGCACGAAAGGGAAGCCGTGGTAGAGAAGGGAGTGAGACAGGGAGGCACCCTGTCCTCGATGTTATTCGATCTGTACATTGAGCAAGCAGTTGAAGCTGGTGAGGGCGTGTGCAGTTGGAGTGATATAGAAGCCCTGATACTTCTAGATACGACTCTTACATGCGACATGTACGTAAGCACCCTGTCTGATCATCTGCATCCGTTCGTGTACATTGTGCATTCCGACGGACTTGGGCATTTCCAGCAGGACAATGCGACACACCACAGGTCTAGAATTGCTACAGACTGGCTCCGGGAGCACTCTTCTGAGATTAAACACTTCCGATGGGCACCAAACTCCCCAGACGCGAGCATTATCGAACATATCTGGGATACCTTGCAACGTGCTGTTCAGAAGACATCTCCACCCCCTTATGGACATCCCTGCAGGATTCATGGTGTCGGTTCCCTCCAGCACTACTTCAGACATTAGTCGAGTGCATGCCACGTCGTGTTGCGGCACTGCTGCGTGCTCTCGGGGACTCTACACGATATTAGGCAGGTGTACCAGTTTTTTTGGCTCTTCAGTGTATTAGCCGATAGTAGCTGCTCTTATTGTTTGTTATCATGAGCCAACAACCTCAGTTAGACAGGTACCAGGCCGATGGCTGCTGCTGCTGCAAAGCTCCCGAGTGCAGACGTTCAGGACGGCCTCTTCTCATTCCACATGGAGGATCTTAACTCGTAACTGTCCCTTGCCGAGGGTTTCTCGCAATATGGGACTCAGTTCTTGGCAGTTGTGCACGTCCTGTCGCTGTTAGCTTGTGCTACTGCAGACGCCACATTAAAACTAGCCACCTAATGGCCTGCCGCTGGTAGAAAGCGCAGACGGCGCTGGTGGCTGGTGTGGCGGGCACCGCTGAGACGCAGAGCACTGGGCACAGCACGTGGCTGCCCGGCCTCTCGCTCCTCCAGCCGTGGCATCACGTGTCGGGACCAATGACACGACACTGGCGCTCTGCTAGACTTCGCTCGACATACACCCAATAAGACTTTAAACTGCTCATGTATGTGATCCTTCAGAAGAAGAAGTCGAAGTTTACTTGTTAGGTATGGCAATCACTAACACTGACTTTAGGAATACTCGTACTTTCATGTCTCAGTGGAAATTAATTGAGATTAGAGGGGTTTATCAATTTCATTGAGTCTGATTATGATGCGGGGCAGTTTGAATAAAAGCCGTCAGGTATCCCATATGTCTTGTCTAAATCATTTTGCAATTGGTTTTCATCTTTTGGTGACTTTCGTACACGGTAAACCACATCATCTACAAACAAACTAAGATGGATACGCAGATTGTCTCCTAAATCCTTTATGAAACCATTAAACAAGCGACTAATTTTTCACATGGTACTCTTCCAAAAGGGGACACCTGAATTTTCCGGCTATTGGATGGGAGATCTTTACGATTGAAACTGTTGACAGAGATAGCATGAGCTTGTTGTGAATGTCTTGTCCAGAAATTACTTAGAAGAGGTAATTAAGAAAGCAGACTCGTGACGACAACGTCTTAGACCTGCTAGTAATCAACAGAGCTCAACTTTTCTAATCAGATAACACAGAGGAGCGCATGAATGATACCATCAGTCACCACGGGTCTTACAAGATACACTGACGGAAAAAAATCGCAAGGATTGTGCGACATAAACGAAAGTTGACAGGCGTGTTTCCACATCTGAAATATTACTTCTGTTCCAATATCGCGCCAGTCGCACAGGAGTGGCGGTAGTAACGTCACTCTGAGGATGCAAATTATGTTTGCTTTACGTTCCCGCTGTAACGGTCGTGCGCGTTTGCTTACCTTTGAGACTCGACGTAGATGTTAGTTAAGAATGCCTTTAAGGTGACAAAGACGCCATCATCAACACCTCACTGAGTTTCAACGATGTCTTGTAACAGGGCTACGAGGAGCTGGCTGTTCCTTCTGCGATACTGTAGAAACAGTTGTCAGGAATGTAGCCACTGTACACGGTGATGATGATGATGATGATGATGTTTGGTTTGTGGGGCGCTCAACTGCGTGGTTATCAGCGCCCGTACAATTACCCAATCTTTGCTCAGTCCAATTTCGCCACTTTCCTGGATGATGATGAAATGATGAGGACAACACAAACACCCAGTCATCTCGAGGCAGGTGAAAATCCCTGACCCCGCCGGGAATCTAACTGTACACGGTTGCTGACAGCGGCGTTTACGAGAATATACGGACGCTTACAAGTACGAGGTGCATTCAAGTTCTAAGGCCTCCAATTTTTTTTCTAATTATCTACTCACCCGAAATCTATGAAACTAGCGTTACTTCTCGACGTAATCGCCCTGCAGACGTACACATTTCTCACAACGCTGACGCCATGATTCCGTGGCAGCGGCGAAGGCTTCTTTAGGAGTCTGTTTTGACCACTGGAAAACCGCTGAGGCAATACCAGCACGGCTGGTGAATGTGCAGCCACGGAGAGTCTCTTTCATTGTTGGAAAAAGCCAAAAGTCACTAGGAGCCAGGTCAGGTGAGTAGGGAGCATGAGGAATCACTTCAAAGTTGTTATCACGAAGAAACTGTTGCATAACGTTAGCTCGATGTGCGGGTGCGTTGTCTTGGTGAAACAGCACACGCGCAGCCCTTCCCGGACATTTTTGTTGCAGTGCAGGAAGGAATTTGTTCTTCAAAACATTTTCGTAGGATGCACCTGTTACCGTAGTGCCCTTTGGAACGCAATGGGTAAGGATCACGCCCTCGCTGTCCCAGAACATGGACACCATCATTTTTTCAGCGCTGGCGGTTACCCGAAATTTTGTTGTTGGTGGTGAATCTGTGTGCTTCCATTCAGCTGACTGGCGCTTTGTTTCTGGATTGAAAAATGGCATCCACGGCTCATCCATTGTCACAACCGACGAAAAGAAAGTCCCATTCGTGCTGTCGTTGCGCGTCAACATTGCTTGGCAACGTGCCACACGGGCAGCCGTGTGGTCGTCCGTCAGCATTCGTGGCACCCACCTGGATGACACTTTTCGCATTTTCAGGTCGTCATGCAGGATTGTGTGCACAGAACCCACAGAAATGCCAACTCTGGAGGCGATCTGTTCAATAGTCATTCGGCGATCCCCCAAAACAATTCTCTCCACTTTCTCGATCGTGTCGTCAGACAGGCTTGTGCGAGCCCGAGGTTGTTTCGGTTTGTTGTCACACGACGTTCTGCCTTCATTAAACTGTCGCACCCACGAACGCACTTTCGACACATCCATAACTCCATCACCACATGTCTCCTTCAACTGTCGATGAATTTCAATTGGTTTCACACCACGCAAATTCAGAAAACGAATGATTGCACGCTGTTCAAGTAAGGAAAACGTCGCCATTTTAAGTATTTAAAACAGTTCTCATTCTCGTCGCTGGCGGTAAAATTCCATCTGCCGTACGGTGCTGCCATCTCTGGGACGTATCGACAATGAACGCGGCCTCATTTTAAAACAATGCGCATGTTTCTATCTCCTTCCAGTCCGGAGAAAAAAAATCGGAGGCCTTAGAACTTCAATACACCTCGTACACCGGCCTCTGGGCGGTCACGTGACAGTACCGAGAGGAAGATGGGTCAAATGGCTCTGAGCACTATGGGACTTAACATCTGAGGTCATCAGTCCCCTAGAACTTAGAACTACTTAAACCTAACTAACCTAAGGACCTCACACACGTCCATGCGCGAGGCAGGATTCGAACCTGCGACCGCAGCGGTCGCGCGGTGCCAGACTGAAGCGCCTAGAACCGCTCGGCCACATCGGCCGGCACCACTGTACAGAGACACTGGCTACAGATCATTGTGCAGCGGAGTAAAACCTGCTTCTCCGAAACCGAGCTATCTCACGTGATACCACTACTACTGTACCGCTACGGTCGCAGGTTCGAATCCTGCCTCGGGCATGGATGTGTGTGATGTCCTTAGGTTAGTTAGGTTTAATTAGTTCTAAGTTCTAGGCGACTGATGACCTCAGCAGTTAAGTCGCATAGTGCTCAGAGCCAACTACTACTGTATTACGTGCACCGAGAGCGCCATTGTTCATTACTAGTGAGTGTCGCAGCGCGGGTGTTGTGTTTTAGTCGCTCTAGGAGTGTCGCAGGCGAACAGTGTGTGGGCGTGGTCTCCATTTTGACAGGACATTGTACTCTCTCCTCGGATCTCAGTTTGGACTTCGGACAAAATCTATTCATGTTTTGTCGTCTTATTTCAAGTTAGTTCGCTTCCATGTTAGTGGTAGTAATAGTGGTGGTTCTTCATCTGTTTGCATTTCCGTATGCTCGTTTGACGGTTGGGCCTCACTTGTTACGATATTCCTGGTGGCAGTATCCTCGATAGTTTCACAAGCTGCGACATTGTCGCGAGAAAGCAGTGACCCGTATATGTAACAAGTTTCCTTCAATTTACGTCTATGGTCACAAACTTTTTGTTAACAGATTACCGGTTTCGGTCTTTAATGTCTATTATCACACCTGCAGCAAAAATGGGAAAAACATAAATTTATATTTTTCCCATTTTTGCTGCAGATCTGATGATGGTCATTAAAGACCGAAACCGGTAATCTGTTAACAAAAAGTTTGTGACCATAGACGTAAATTGAAGGAAATCCTCAATAGTTGTAGCGGGGTCAGTGTCGGTTGCGGCGTGTAGTTTTCACCAGAAGGACTCTTCTCACAGTGTGAGGCGGGTTGTTTATGGTTGTAGAAGTGCACAACCCTGAGATGCAAAATTAATGTCCCCATGATTGCAAAATTGAGTAACGCTGCCTATACAATCATGCGTATTTGCTTTGAAAAGGTAATCAAACAAGTCGCTCAACAGATAAGTCTTATTATGTAAGGCGTCCGGATTTTATGGATCTTACAAGAGCTTGATGCATAACGACAGTGCGATACAGTATCAGATCCTCAGAAGAAATAACTATATTACATTAATAAAAGGCAATTGCAGTAATCTCATGTACTGAAAATTAACGAAACAGTATCTACCATTATATGGACAGGGGTATGAATAAACAAGTTAAAGTGAAACACATTTTGGAGACGAACTGAGCAGGTGGTTAATGACATCGGAAAACCCTACTTAACAAGAGTACAGCGAGCTTCAGCGCAGAAAGGGATAAGGCCAGAACAATACATTATTCCTTTTAACGTAAATGCAGCTGGGACCGAGGGTAAGTGGTTGCACAGTATTAACAGCGCTAGGCTGTGACCCTGAAAAAAAAAATCACCTCTAGTGAGATAGCGGTTGGCTGAAGCCATACTGGGCGATGCATACGCGACACAGTGTGGAGATCCCCATTATATAAAAGCGTTTTGAGAACTAAAATGGTTAGATCTATTTCTCGTCTCGTGGTGGACTGCACAAGTGTGTGGAAAATAACGAGGGCGTTGACAGTTTTGCTTTCTGCGAAATGTGGACGATACGCTTCACATATCGTGGTGACAGATTGCAAAGAGGTAGTTAATTATTACTGCGGGAATTTTTGTGGACAAAGAAATTGTGCACAACGCTCGAACCCTTAGCGAGTGTGCAATAGCCATTATTTTGACTAGGGAAAGGTTAATGTTCTACGGAACGCAGGAAAGTTGAGACTGAGTGAATTCAGTCAAGGCCAGAATAGGGAATCATTGTTTCAGATCCAGCACAGAGACAAAGCCATTGCAGATGCCACATGGTAAAGTACCATCGCACATTAGGCTACAGTAAATGTTGAGTCTAGATTTTGCTCACTCCAACTTGCGCACACTTTGACCATTGAATATCAAAAGCTTGGATACTAACCTACTCTCACAATGAGTACATGAGAGTTTTTTCATTGGTTCAAAACATACATTATTCATTCTCCACCAACTCAGCGCACTGACCAACTACGATACCGTAGATGTAAATGGGCCAATGAAGATTTTTAATCCTTCTTTCCTGTGATAAAATTTTTGTTTTCATATGTAGAGATAACGATTTTAATAATCGTCAGTTCAATATGTCCAAGAGTTAAATATTTTGTTACTGACTGTCAAAAGTAATTGAACATGATTGTTGTGTATCACTTGACCCCTGAAAGCACAGTTGATAAATTATATGTAGAATAAAAAAGGGAATAGCGTTTTTGTCTTTCTAGAATAGATACGGAACTTTCACTTTCATTAATTGATGCATTCTAGTTAAGTGACAGCAGCATTTCTAATCACTTTTGTTATGATCCGCACCTAATATTAGCTCCCTTACAGGGCCAGGTTCATATTTATTTAGAATGTCTGTTTAACACCCTGGGCTTGAGAAGACAGTTCAGATGTTTTGTCCATTTGCGCGCCAAGTGGTAACCTAAGTTTGCACACATTCGTACACTCACTGTGCACACACAAAAAGTGCGGACGCTGACAATTACATCTGAATTTAATAGGGGTAGGCCCACATTTTAAAAGTTAATAGTAATGCATCAAATACGCAGCTCATTCACCACACGCCACATATTTGTTAGGGTGGCGTCTAACTATCGAATGAAAACGCATGTTCACAAAAGATGCTATTTCTTTCCTTTAATTGGTTTCTTTCAAGTGGGAAAACCTTCAAGATGATGACAATGAATGCAAAATTAAAGAAACAGTTTAACTCGGATTTTGTGCCAATTTCTGGATCGCGTACTGAGTGCTGCCAGTACTCGAGCGGAAGGCGTACCAGAAAGTGACAATGAAGAGTGAACACTGTTCAAAGATGCGAATCAAACAACTCACCGCGGTCATCAGTTACCGAAGCGACCAACTCTGCGAAGTTAAAAATAGCGCACACTGCAGAACCTTCCCACGGAAAAGCGCTGCTGGCCGAATCTCGCCAAATAAACTTGCAGTACTCGTAACTGCGTGCGCGCCGGCTGTGGGCGCCAGGTAGTACGGCGTAGCGTACTGGCCCTGTCTCGGCGTGTAAGGCCCGCGAGGTGGCGGCAGTGTCTGTCCAAACCGGAACTCTAACTTCTCTCTCAAGTTCTGGAAAAGCGACGAGGCATCCACCGATGACGGTAATGATTCCCAGCACTGTCCAATCTTTAGCCAACTTTTGCCGAGATTGCGAACACGGTCCCAAAGAAATTTGAAGATTTTGATGGAACTCCTGCAAGAGGGAGACTTTTTCTTTTGTTTTTAGATGGGGACAAGGACAGAAGGCAACCTTTGTATCGACCCCTCCAAGACCCAGGCGATCATCATAGGCCGCACCACCCGCTCCTTCCGCCTCCATGACTTCTACCTCACCATTTATGGCCGTCTTATCCACCTCACTCCTACCCTCACATACCTTGGCCTCATCCTCGACCGCCACCTCACCTGGACTCCCCATCTCCTTACAATCCAACACAAACACCACAACAGACTCTGCCTCCTGAAAGTCCTGTCCAGCTGGACGTGGGGACTGCATCCTTCCACCATCCTTCACACCTAGAAATACTTGATCCACCACATCCTTTGTTATGCCAGCGTTGCTTGGATTTCCGACCATCCCAGGTTCAATACCGCCCTACAAATCCTCAAGCGCCGTGCACTCTGCCTCACCTTCCGTATCACCCTTGCATCCCCCACCCGCATCCTCTACGACACGATCCCCTTCCCCCAGCTTCTTCTTTTCCTTGAACACATCCGCACTCTGTATATTGTCCGCCGACTCGATCCTCCCCATCCCCTGGTGTCTCCCCCTTCCTCTCCACCCCAGCCTGTTTCTGTGCCTTTACCGTTGTGTCCCGCCCTCTCTCCATCTCTGCACCCTCCACCTCCTTTCCCAATGCAACTTCTAGCACCTACGCCTCCCAGAATATGAACTTCGTCCTGATGTCTACCCCTCCTACCAACTCTAACCCCGTCTTCCTGCCTCCTCCTCGGGGCTCCCTCTGCTCCCCCTCTCTCCTCCTGAGCGGCTTCGCCCTCCTACTCCCCCTCCCTCTCTTGTGCCCCCTTTCAGTGTCTATGCACTCCCCCCTGACTAGTCTTCCCTCTTCATCTCCTGCCCCACGTGTCTCCTGCCTGTCCGTGTACCCGCTGACGCCCCTACTGTCTTCATCCCGCCGCTTCCCCTGCTGCCCCTTGCTCTCCCCTCCTTTTCCATCCTCTCTGACCTTTTCCTCGGCAGGTCCCACCTGGCAGTTTTATTCTTCGTCGTGTGTGCTGCAAGTGGGTTCCAAAAAAGGCTCTGAGCTCTATGGGACTTAGTATCTGAGGTCTTCAGTCCCCTAGAACTTAGAACTACTTAAACCTAACTAACCGAAGCGCATCACACACATCCATGCCCGAGGCAGGATTCGAACCTGCGACCGCTACAAGTGGGTTTTAAGTGTGTTGTTCTGGAGTGTTTTTAATACTGTGGCCAACTTTTAACCTGTGCATGTGACTTCAGTGTCTTTTTTGTGCTCTACGAATCGCCAACTGTGTCTTTTAACTTTACATCGACTTTTTTCATTGTCCCCCCCCCCCCCATGAACGTCTCTGTGTCAGTGTATATTTTCCCTCCATTATCTCCGCTTCCTCTGTTTTTATGTCCCCCTTTTTATCGCCTTTATATGTATAATATTCTCCTTTTATTAGTTGTCATGTCACCCGGCTGAAGTGAGGCGGATTGTGCCACTGCCAGCCCTCCCCTGCCCATACGGGGCAGGGGAATGAAATCACAATAAAGGAAAAAAAAAAAAAAACCAGACGCTAACCGTCTTTCTAGCCTATCAGCTGTTGAGATGCTGTGTCTTCCGGTTCTTCCAACTGACGCTTCTTTAAGTAAAGGTCGTCACTGTGACTCCCGCCACGCCACCAGCCCCGAGCCGGGGGAGACAGTGGGGCTGGATGCGGCCACACATACGTGGCCGTGCCGGAGGTCGGTTGCCGACGCCTCTCTCTGCTAGGCTGATGTGCCGAATAAATGGGAACACACAGCTTCTAACAAGCCGATGTGAACAGCTAATCCAGTTTCTAGCCCGACCCTGTGCAATATATGGAGTAACTCACGCCATTTTGCAAGCAGTAATACGAATTATGAAAGTAACAGCTCACCTAACCCATTCACTATGTTAAAACACTTGGGGAGTACCAAGAGAGCATAAAAATGTACGACCGCTGTTGCATGAATAACTAAGCCACCTTACAGTAGTTGCCACCAGATATGCTGCTGGTTACGCGAAAAGTTCTAACCTTATTTAGCTTCTTGGGATGCTGGTATATGCCAAAGATGATGTTGACAGACTGGTCGTTCGACTACGCCTAACCATTTACACGACAAGCCGCCTCCCGCGCATGCGTTTGCTCCCTTGCCTCGCAGCGGACCTGTACAGCGACCTGATTAGCGCAGCCGTTGCTAGGCAACAGCTGCTCTTCACATTTCTCGGAACTGTGGCTTGCTCTACTCTGCCGAGCCTGATCGTCTTTCATCCACTACTCCTCTTCAATTAGCTGCCATTTTTGAGCTTGTAAGTCTAGACACTCCCGTTGTTGTAATTCTGCCACTGGTTCTCTCTACTTACTGGTATAGGAAAAGAAACTATTCCACTGTCAACAGGGTGTATTGAATTCCTTTTTCTCACTTTCAGGGTTAATTATTCGCAGCGGTTAGCACAAATGACAGTGAAACAGATGAGATATCTTACGGGAGGAGGCGGCGCTAGAAACAAAAGTAGGATACAGAGCGCAAATTAGAAAATGCTATGAACAACCGTATAGCGACTTTACGAGCTTAAACGATACTAAAAGAATGGGAAAAGCGGTCGCAAAGTAATCAGCAGTAAAATAAAATGCAAACCTTAATCCTGAAACAAATGTATGTGATCGCTTTCTCAGTATCCTGCTGCTTTATCAGTGGGCGGGAATAACATCAGGGCGAAAGTTTAAAACGAACACGGCAATAATTTCTGGGACAGTAATAAAATTAGGAAGAAGGAAATAGACTTGACGTGGCACTCGCTGGAGAGGTTTCCTGGTCGTGGACTCAGGATACAAGGCTGTCTAGCGTTAGCCGCTACAGAACACGTGTAGGATGCCAGACAATGACTGCGGCAACACGCGTTGCTTCAGTTTTCATTCATTCGAAGGTTTGGATCAGATTTGAAGATCGGCAGTATTAAGTCCAGAAACAAAACTGACCTCAGTAGTAGTTTCCTAAAAATGGTTCAAATGGCTCTGAGCACTATGGGACTTAACTGCTGTGGTCATCAGTCCCCTAGAACTTAGAACTAATTAAACCTAACTAACCTAAGGACACCACACACATCCATGCCCGAGGCAGGATTCGAACCTGCGACCGTAGCGGTCGCGCGGTTCCAGACTGTAGCGCCTAGAACCGCTCGGCCACTCCGGCCGGCAATAGTTTCGTAATACACACGGAACTGTAACATGAATTTATACGTAATTTCCGATGTAGGCGTACGCGTAAGTCTGCCAAATGGCAGAAGCTGTGCTGCAGCAGAACGCCACTGACCAAAACAAGATGTTACATGATACGAAAGAACTACGTAGATCCAGTGTTCAAAATGAAGTCCATATCAAGTCCAAAATGTTGGACTTATGTCAGTACCATGCCAACGGAACTGTAGTGAAAACTGGAAAAGCATCTTGGCATAAAGAAACGTACATACGAGTTGAATTTTTGGTTCATTTCTTCAGTGCACAGCTAATGAGCGTAGCCATCAGTGTGATAGATGATTAATATTCATTCTCAATCTCAATGTATTTGGTCTGTAAGTCGAAAGAAACGAAGACATGTGGAATGGGAATTGAAATTCTGAGGTTTCCTACGACATTGTAACTCTGTGGGAGACTCAAGGACTTGGAGACACAGACGAACGGAATGAATAGTGTCTTGAAAAGATGTTATAAAATGAAAATCAATAAAACAAAGAGAAAGATAATTGAATGTAGGTGACTCAATTCCGACCATGATAAAGGAATTAGATTAGAAATGAGACAGTTAAAGTAGTTAATGAATTTCACTATTTTGGCAGCGAAATAGCTGACGGAAATGAAGACTGACAATGGCAAGAAAACGGCGTGCGCAAATTTAAATTTTGTGGAAGTGTTTTCTGAAGGTATTTGTCTGGTGTGCAAACTTACATGGAAGTGAAACGCGGACGATAAACAGTTCAGACAAGGATAGAGTAGACGCTTTCGAAATGTGTTGAAGATTAGGTGGGTACATGGCGTCACTAATGACGAGGTACTGTACAGAAGTGGGCAAAAAAAATTTCTGGCACAACTTGACTAAAAGAAGTGATCAGCTGATAGGACACAGTCTGAGGCATCAAGGGATCGTCTGATAACGGAGGCAAGTGTGTGGAAGGGGAGGAGGGGGGGTAGGGGACAGGCGGGCTAAAAACTGTGTAGGGAGGGTTGGCTAAAGTAAGCAGGTTCAGCTGGGTGTAGTTTGCAACGGCTGTGCACAGATGAAGAGCCCTGGACAGTATGTACCAGCGTGGAGGAGACCTGCGTCAAACTAGTATCATCACCATCTCCATTTATTGTATTGTATTGCGGGCCTTTAAGTCCTACAGCAGAATAAAAAATGGTACAACCACAGTATAAAAAGAATACAACAAACTGCACAATATAAAAAATTTGCAAAGGTACACATTACAAAAAGAAAAAAACAATACCAGTCCGTCACAATTCAGTATAGGAGACATTCACTGCAGATGGCGGTCCATCGCTGTCGGTCCACAGCCTCATGTTCTATAGCTGAGCAGTCGGCCCCACCTGTTTGGGTACTGCCAGAACACGATCCTTCCATCGCGTCCTCGGTTGTCGCTCTGCGCGTCTCCAGCAGGTTAGGAACGCAGAACACGGTTAGGGAGGGATCCACCGGCTCGGAACATGTGGCCAAACCACTGTATCCTCTTCTGCCCCTACATTCGGCCGATGTGTAGCTTTCCGTACCGCTGGTGAAGGACTTCTTTTGTTCTTCGTTCCCATTTACCTTCCACGGTATTGTAGACGGGTCCACATATCTTTTGAGGTAACTTCCTCTCGAACGCTTCTTCATTTGTTGCTGAAGTTGGCCAGGTTTCACAACCGTATAAAAGTGTCGGCCGTACTAATGTCATGTACAGCCGAATCTTTGTTTTTTAGCGCTATCAGCCGGGATTTGAATAGATTGTTTAGGCTGAAGAAAGATTAGCGTTGCTGCACCACTTCACTTTTGTTGGTCAGTGCCGCGGTGACGGCAGTAGCATTCTTGTACGTCCGCCCCCTCCCCCCCCCCCCCCCCCGCCCCCGTGTTTCCACGACGACATTCAATTTTCTTCAGGTTGCGGCTTTACCAGCTGGTAATTGCTTTGCTACGAAAATAACTGCGGTATAAAGTTGCGACATAAACCTATTTTAACTCCGATGGCGAAATTATCTTGTCACCTAGGGGATGATAATATAGATTTGTATCACTTTAGTTAATAATGAAACCGTTTCTGCCGTATAGATCAGATTTAAACTGTGCTTGATTGATCTTAGGTGGTGAGATTTACATAAAATTCCCCAACCACAAATTGTTAAAGTCCAATATAATGTGTATTTTTCTTTATTACACATACGGAGTAAAGACTGGTAATCAAATTACACTACATAGGTAATCGAACTGAAGTTAGCTCGAGGCCGAGCGGAGGGCCCCAGAAATTCCATGCATCTGCGTTACTTAACGACTTATAGCAGTCACCAAACTTATTTTGCAATTCATTATAGAACAAATTCTAAAGGTGGCAGGGGTAAAATACAGGGAGCGAAAGGCTATTTACAATTTGTACAGAAACCAGATGGCAGTTATAAGAGTCGAGGGACACGAAAGGGAAGCAGTGGTTGGGAAGGGAGTGAGACAGGGTTGTAGCCTCTCCCCGATGCTATTCAATCTGTATATTGAGCAAGCAGTAAAGGAAACAAAAGAAAAATTCGGAGTAGGTATTAAAATCCATCGAGAAGAAATAAAAACTTTGAGGTTCGCCGATGACATTGTAATTCTGTCAGAGACAGCAAAGGACTTGGAAGAGCAGTTGAACGGAATGGACAGTGTCTTGAAAGGAGGATATAACATGAACATCAACAACAGCAAAACGAGGATAATGGAATGTAGTCGAATTAAGTCGGGTGATGCTGAGGGAATTAGATTAGGAAATTAGACACTTAAAATAGTAAAGGAGTTTTGCTATTTGGGGAGCAAAATAACTGATGATGGTCGAAGTAGAGAGGATATAAAATGTAGACTGGCAATGGCAAGGAAAGCGTTTCTCAAGAAGAGAAATTTGTTAACATCGAGTATTGATTTAAGTGCCAGGAAGTCGTTTCTGAAAGTATTTGTATGGAGTGTAGCCATGTATGGAAGTGAAACATGGACGATAAATAGTTTGGACAGGAAGAGAATAGAAGCTTTCGAAATGTGGTGCTACAGAAGAATGCTGAAGATTAGATGGGTAGATCACATAACTAATGGGGAGGTATTGAACAGAATTGGGGAGAAGAGGAGTTTGTGGCACAACTTGACGGGAAGAAGGAACCGGTTGGTAGGATATGTTCTGAGGCATCAAGGGATCACAAATTTAGCATTGGAGGGCAGCGTGGAGGGTAAAAATCGTAGAGGGAGACCAAGAGATGAATACACTAAGCAGATTCAGAAGGATGTAGGTTGCAGTAGGTATTGGGAAATGAAGAAACTTGCACAGGATAGGGTAGCATGGAGAGCTGCATCAATCCAGTCTCAGGACTGAAGACCACAACAACAACATTATAGAACAACTCAATTTTGTGCACTAAAAATCTGAACACAGTGACGTATCATACTCGATCCTGTGTGAAGTAGTCCACCCATAAATTAAAATTAAACAAATTCATATTTTTATTGTAGGGTCAAATTTAGTTTATGCGCTCTATGTCATGAGAAATTACTGTATATAAATGTGCAGTGTCTATATCTTACAGGAACTGAACTGTCCTTCCCATTGCAGCAATCAGAATTTATATTCATGTAAAGATTTTTAATTTAATGGAAAAAGTACCCAAAATACACAGAAGCGCCAAAGAAACTGGTACAGACATGGTTATTGAAATACAGAGATATGTAAACAGGGAGAATACGGCGTTGCGGTCGGGAATGCCTATATAAGACAACAAGTGTCTGGTGCAGTTGTTAGATCGGTTGATGCTGCTACAATGGCAGGTTATCAAGATTTAAGTCAGTTTGAACGTGGTGTTATAGTCGGCGCACGATCGATGGGACACAGCATCTCCGAGGTACCGAAGAAGTCGGGATTTTCCCATACAATCATTTCACGAGTGTACCGTGAATGTCAGGAATCCGGTAAAACATCAAATATCTGACATCGCTGCGACCGGAAAAAGATTCTGCAAGTTCGGGACCATTGACGACTGATGAGAATCTTTCACTTGACAGAACTCCAACACTTTCGCAAACTGCTGCAGATTTCAATGCTGGGCCAGAACAAGTGTCTGTGTCAGCTTGGGAACCATTCAACGAAACATCATCGATATGGGCTTTCGGAGCTGAAGGCCCACTCGTCTGCCCTTGATGGCTGCACGACACAAAGCTTTACTGAAATGATAATTAAATCAAGACCCTAATCTGCCGACAGGCGTTGATATACATCAAGGGGGACAGTTGAAAATGTGTGCCCCGACCGGGACTCGAAACCGGGATCTCCTGCTTACATGGCAGACGCTCTATCCATCTGAGCCACCGAGGGCACAGAGGATAGTGCGACTGCAGGGATGTACCCCTTGCACGCTCCCCGTGAGACCCACATTCCCAGCTTAATGTCGACACACTGCATTCGTAGTGCCCCTGCCCATTACACTCATTACTCGCGGCAGACAATCTTACCGACTGCAGTAAGAGTTCCGGCAATGCGTGTGCATCCAGTACAGAAGAAGAGGGTAATGGGCAGGGGCACTACGAATGTAGTGTGTGGACATTAAGCTGGGAATGTGGGTCTCACGGGGAGCGTGCAAGGGGTACATCCCTGCAGTCGCACTATCCTCTGTGCCCTCGGTGGCTCAGATGGATGCCGGCACAGTAGCTCAGCGTGTTCGGTCAGAGGGTTAGCAGCCCTCTGTAATAAAAAAACGGAGTTAATAGATCAACAACAAACTTAAACGGATGTCTTACGACGTCCGCCCCGAGCAGATGCAACGAACGAAAGCGAACAAAACGAGATTAAAAAAAAAAAAAAAAAAAGTCCCGTGTTCGAGTCCCGGTCAGGGCAGAAATTTTCAACTGTCCCCGTTGATGAATATCAACACCTGTCGACAGCTTAGGGTCTTGATTTAATTATAATTTTATTTTAAGAGAGCTGCATGGTCACCGATGGTATCTGTTCCTTCGGACATGTCCGAAACAACAGATGATTTAATTATCATTTCATTTTAAGAGAGCTGCATGGTCACATGTCCGAAAGAACAGATACCATCTTTATACAAATCTTTACGCCTCTCCTGGGCCCGCCGACACCGACATTGGACTGTTGGTGACTGGAAACATGTAGCCTGGTCGGACGAGTCTCGTTTCAAACTGTATCGAGCGGATTGACGTGTGCGGGTATGGAGAGAAGCTCACGAATCCATGGACCACGCATGTCAGCAGGGAACTTTGGCGGTCGTGAAACTGTATTCATTTATGAAATACGCTAATTTTAATCAAACATTCAATTAATACGTCTCTCGCAGGTTTAGTATTTCAATAACAGAGTAGTGAATCAGGCCCGCATCTCGTGGTCGTGCGGTAGCGTTCTCGCTTCGCACGCCCGGGTTCCCGGGTTCGATTCCCGGCGCGGTCAGGGATTTTCTCTGCCTCGTGATGGCTGGGTGTTGTGTGCTGTCCTTAGGTTAGTTCGGTTTAAGTAGTTCTAAGTTCTAGCGGACTGATGACCATAGATGTTAAGTCCCATAGTGCTCAGAGCCATTTGAACCATTTTTTTTTTTTTTAGTAATAAATCTCAGTCGATGCTTATCGACGAGCATTACTATCTCATACCAATATATCTTCTGTGCAATAAAATGTAGGAACGTTATTAATTATGAACTAAACTTCCGTTAAAAGAACGTGCACGGTGCTGTAACTTTTACCTCCATAGCATATCTACATATCCACAGATTCAACAGTATTACGAGAAGAAAAGTTGCTACTCACCACATAGCGCGGACGATGAGTCGCAGATAGGCACAACAAAAAGACTCACATTTAAAGCTTTCCGCCATTGGCCTTCGTCAACGCTAGACACGCATATACGCACACCACACACTCACGCAAACGCAACTGATACGCGCGACTGCAGTCTCAGGGAACTGAAACCACACATTCATTTTCTCGCGGTGTGTCGTGATTCACGGTACTGGCAGTAGTTTGCGCCAGAGCGCGCAGAGGTGTACAGAGCAATTACTGTGACTGCGACCGCGGCTGTGCGTGCACGACGGCGTCCCAGCCCGACAGACGCCAGCACGCCGCGCGTGTAATTCAACCACGGCGCTCCACCAAAACACTCACGTCAGCTCAGTTTGTAGTTGGTCGTGTCACAGCACCCATCACTGTGTTTTCCTTCATTTCGAACCACAGTGGCGTCCTACTTCAGAGTACATTGGCGTGCGGACTGCTGCTTCCATCCACAGAGCTGCTGCACATTCTGTGGTGTCACCGCCAGACACCACACTTGCTAGGTGGTAGCCTTCAAATCGGCCGCGGTCCGTTAGTATACGTCGGACCCGCGTGTCGCCACTGTCAGTGATCGCAGACCGAGCGCCACCACACGGCAGGTCTAGAGAGACGAAATAGCACTCGCACCAGTTCTACGGACGACTTTGCTAGCGACTACACTGACGAAGCCTTTCTCTCATTTGCCGAGAGACAGTTAGAATAGCCTTCAGCTAAGTCCATGGCTACGACCTAGCAAGGCGCCATTAACCATTTCTAGAGAGAGTCTGACTTGTATCATCAAGAATGCTGTATACAAACGATGGATTAAAGTTAAGTATTCCAGAAACTACGTACTTTTCTTTATAGCATTCATTACGTATCCTGTTCCAGACCTAACGCAAGCCTGCGTGAGTTGACGCGTGCATTTCGGCCTCCTCTCTAAATTAGTGTACGCTGTGTTGGCTAATCTGCCGACACAACACATTCTGTCAGGAAAGACGAGTGTTTGGTCAGGACGGGATGTGCTGCTGCTGCTACGTAGTCCTTCGGCTGCCTCCTCCATCAGCGTACACACCGGGCCGGGCAACATCGTGGCCCCAGACACCGACGTCCCTTACGGCCTCACAACTTCACCTCCGTCTCGTCCTTCGAGTAGCTTTGAAACTCATAGACGCAGAGCGTATTGCAACGAACCGACCAGATGACCCTCCTGCCTACTCCCAACGCGCCCCTCTTCTTTATTCCTTTCTTCTTCCTCTTTTCCCGAGCGTTAATCCTGTCTCGTAGACGGTCGACAATTTACGGAACTTGGCATATATTATGGTATTACTTAACTATTTGACCAGATGCCACAATCACCAAGGTAATCTAGGGGAGGTTAAAGAACGGACCCGCAAAACTACAGACCAATATCCCTAACTTCGGTTTGCTGCAGAATCCGTGAACGTATTCTCGTTCCGAATGTAGTAAACTTTCTTGAGACTGAGAAGGTTATGTGCACGAATCAGGATGGTTTTAGAAAGCGTCGCTCGTGTGAAACTCAGCTTAATCTTTTCTCACATGATACACTGCGAACTAAGGATGGAGGGCAACAGGAAGATTCCGTATTTGTAAGTTTCCGGAAAGCATTTGACACCGTACCCCATTGCAGGCTGTTAACGAAGGTACGAGCATACGGAATGAGTTCACAAGTTGTGTGAGTAGCTCGAAGGCTTCTTAAATAACACAACCCAGTACTCTGAACATAGCTGCTGAGGTTCAGTGGCCGTGTCAGGGTTATATTAGAACAAGTAAGCCCTCGGTCGCAGATATTAAGTCAAAATTGACCAGGTTTCGACGCTACTATGAGCGTTGTCTTCAGAATTAGACTAACTGTTCTGAAACATATTAGGTATACAATACATCAATAAAATTAAAGTTTGTACTGACTGGAAAAGATGCAATACTTACAAGTCACATATTAAAAAAGATCTTAGCCGGAAAGGTGACGTCATGAATAGTTGTGAGATGGCGAGCCGCTAAGGGCTGCTCGTACTGTGAGCAAGGGTTGCAACTGTTCATGACGTCGCCTTTCCGGCTATCCTACCCTACAGTTCACGTGTGTGGCTAACCGTGTCAGATCCGACTGAGGAGAAATACTGATCAAGTTGCTCTGTTCTTCTTTCACGTATGCACTCACGTTATTGCACTTCGCTGCGGCCTCGAAGCGTCTTCAACACGTTTCCTTAATGCTGGCACTCGTACTGTCTTCACAGACTTTCTCTGATGTCCGAGTCTCGCGTAACCGTACTCTACGTTATTCCTGTGCAATCACAAACTCTCTTTCGCGCTTCCTCGGGATTTCACGGAGTGCTGCAGCTCCGTTTCTGCCCTTTTCAGTTAATCCGATCTCCGTAGCTGTCTCTGCACTTAAAATTGCGCGCCGTCTCGTCCGGAATTAGCGACGGCGGATTAGATATGCGAACTGCGGAGGCGGAGAGGCGGCTGCATTCTAATGACGCCCCGGCCGGCCGTGAGTCGAACTACAGCTCCTGAGGGAGCAGCGGCGCCTCGGACTGGGTCACTCCTGTTGGGCGCACACTCCTCAGCTCCAGCGAGTGAACCGTATCTCGCGAGTGCGCCACGTTTGTATAGGAATACGATGGTAGTTTACGTGTGTGGATCCGATAGCTTTGGCTGTTGGAACTATTTAAAAAAAAATCGAGAATTCGAGTTCTTCATTGTGTTCCAGTATTGGTCAACAACGTCAGGAATAGTTTCGATCTAATTTGGGACACACACGGCTCGGTAGCAGGGGCCAGTGGCCCACCATCACCGACGCTGTTCGTGTGGGTGGGAAAGTACTCACATAAACGCACAGCTCTATAACGCAGTTTCAAGCAAATTTTGGATGTAAATGACTTACAATAAAGGCGTGGGTTTGGGGCTGGGAAGTGGGCTACATGTAAAAAATAATCGCAAACTATTAATACACTTCTGGCCATTAAAATTGCTACACCACGAAGATGACGTGCGGAATTTAACCGATAGGAAGAAGATGCTGTGATATGCAAGTGATTAGCTTTTCAGAGCATTCACACAAGGTTGGCGCCGGTGGCAACACCTACAACTTGCTGACATGAGGAAAGTTTCCAACCGATTTCTCGTACACAAATAGCAGTTGACCGGCGTTGCTTGGTGAAACGTTGTTGTGATGCCTCGTGTAAGGAGGACAAATGTGTACAATCACGTTTCCGACTTTGATAAAGGTAGGATTGTAGCCTATTGCGATTGCGGTTTATCGTATCGCGACATTGCTGCTCGCGTTGGTCGAGATCCAATGTCTGTTAGCAGAATATGGAATCGGTGGGTTCAGAATGGTAATAAGGAACGCCGCACTGGATCCCAACGGCCTCGAATCACTAGCAGTCGAGATGACAGGCATCTTATCCGCACGGCTGTAAATGATCATGCAGCCACGTCTCGATCCCTGAGTCAACAGATGCGGACGTTTGCAAGACAACAACCAGCTGCACGAACAGTTCGACGACGTTTGCAGCAGCACGGACTATCACATCGGAGACCGTGGTTGCGGTTACCCTTGACGCAGCATGACAGACAAGAGCGCCTGCGATGGTGTACTCAACGACGAATCTGGGTGCACGAACGGCAAAACGTCAGTTTTTCGGATGAATCCAGGTTCTGTTTACAGCATCATGATGGTCGCATCCGTGTTTGGCGACATCGCGGTGAACACACATTGGAAGCGTGTATTCGTCATCGCCATACTGGCGTATCACCCGGCGTGATGGTTATGGGGTTCCATTGGTTATACGTCTCGGTCACCTCTTGTTCGCACTGACGGCACTTTGAACAGTGGACGTTACATTTCAGATGTGTTACGACCCGTGGCTCTACCCTTCATTCGATCCCTGTGAAACCCTACATTTCAGCAGGATAATGCACGACTACATGTTGCAGGTCCTGTACGAGCCTTTCTGGATACAGAAAATGTTCGACTGCTGCCCTGGCCAGCACATTCTCCACATCTCTCACCAATTGAAAACGTCTGGTCAATGGTGGCCGAGCAACTGGCTCGTCATAATACGCCAGTCCTACTCTTGATGAACTGTGGTATCGTTTTGAAGCTGCATGTGCAGCTGTACCTGTACACGCCAGCCAAGCTCTGTTTGACTCAATTCCCAGGCGTATCAAGGCCGTTATTACGGCCAGAGGTGGTTAGTCTGGGTACTGATTTCTCAGGATCTATGCACCCAAATTGCGTGAAAATGTAATCACATCTCAGTTCCAGTATAATATATTTGTCCAATGAATACCCGTTTATCATCTGCATTTCTTCTTGGTGTAGCAATTCTAATGGCCAGTAGTGTATTAGTCTCGACTCCGCAGTGTACGCCATTGCTAGGATCGTAGGAGACCGTCCCCATCACATCTCACGCTTACATTTGTGGTGGGGGTGGAGTTCTCATGGGAGACCTAAGAAATCTGAAACGTCCAAAGCCAACATAAATATTGAATCAGTAGTTTTCTGGGAAGCAAGGTTAAATGGAAACACTGGGTTATCATCTGTTATTAAATAAATCTTTCATATCTAACTCATTATTATTTACACAAAATCTACGAAAACTAGATTTGCAGTCTGAGGGAAGCACAGAGTCAGCACTGTCACTTTATCAAGCACGAGGACGCGAGAGGTTTTTACGAAATATTGACTTAATCTTTAAAATGAGGGTTAATTCTTATGGTTACGGACCCACAGGTATAGCGAACAAAAACGGTTGAGGAAATTGATATATTTCTACATCCAAAAATATGTGTACTCCGAAAGCCACTGTTGGGTGAGTTTTGGAGGATCTAATAAAATTAGGTCCGGCGATCCTGAAGCATTTAGATGTGGAAAAGAGTCACCAAAAGTAGTAAATGAGTTTTGCTATTGGGCTTACAGTATTGCTATTGGGCTTACAATGGTGGAAGAAGAGAGAATGAAAAAGGGAAACCGACAATAGCAAAAATAGCGGCTCTGGAAAGGAAGAAGTTGCTAAATCGATACATATTTTTTTCTGAAAGTTTTTATTTAACTGTAACCCTATAAAACGTGCAAATTACCCAGCATAGGTAAGAAGTGAATAGAAAGTTTTGAAATGTGACGCTAGAGAAGCATGCTGGTGAAGAGCGTTAACAGTACTGGTATGGCGACTCCAGGACACTTTGACATTTAAATGACCTTCGAGGTGATCGCGGGATCGTCTGATGCATGACAGCGTCGATGGCCTTGGACTGATGGTGGTGTCAGGAGAAAACACACTCCATTACCCCCTCCTTACCCTCACCCTTCTGCCTTACTTCCAGACAGTCGTAGCACTGTATCAAAAACGAAACAGCCAAGCAAAAATTCAAGTTGGTGGATAAGGCCCAGCTGTGATAGTGTGCAATCAGAAACCCTACTCTACTCCTTTTCCCACTTCCTTTCCTCACCACTATCTTCAGGCAGTCATAGTGCACTATTAAAATGAAACAAAAAATAAAAAAATATAAGATCGTGGAAAAGTGGTAAAAAGTTGTAGATTTTAAAATGCTTTTCGACCAAGAAGAGGATATATTTAAATAATGCGTAAAGAACGATGTCAAATTGCATTACTTCCAAAAGGTATTTTACATATAGATCAAGAACATCCCTTCCCCCTCCCCTCATCCCTATCTCCAACCAATCACACCTCTATCACTCAAAGTAATCATTTATTTCTGTATTTCATATGTTAAAAATACTATACTTATTGAACACACCTGTGATCAGTACTTACAGAAACATGTACACAGAGTAGCAAATGTGATGGCTAGACAGTAAGTAGTAAACGGTAATCGCTAAGCACTAAACAACTTAATGTGAAATGAGATGCCTAGGTCAAAGTTATGCATTACTTACGTACACATAGATACCTATGGCGTAATATTAAAATGACTCCGACGTTAAAGGTATGCATTATATTTCAAAAATGGCATACACACGTAACTATGTATTTAACATGTCAAGTAACTGATCTCTCACAGAAAATAATCATTTTTGTCTCCCTCCCTCCGTCTCTCTCTCTGTCTCGCTCCACATTTTTCTTATAATATACTGCTGAGGGAGTATAAGTACAAAATGAACAATATATAAAAATTGTTATCAACAACAATGTATACTGTTTTACAGCGTCATACACAGTGGAAATATACAAATTTAATAGCACCTAATGCGTAATGCCTAACACCTAATACAGACATACATACCTCTGGCACAATATTAACATGATTCCAATGTGAAAGATATGGACTATTTACATATACTTGTGTACCTCTAGCGTAATGAAATGTTTATAATGCATTTCCAAGGGAGAGGACGTGTCTCCGAGGCATCTTTCCACAATGTCTTTGTGGATGGGCGTGTGTTGTGTCTCTTTGCTTTCCTTATTCCACACTCTGTGATTAGTACTGTATCTATCATTTAAATATTTTTATGCCTTATTTTAAAAGTATGCTCTGATTGGTTGGAATGAGGAGCGAGCTTTAAATTTACCACTAACAAAACTGGGCTATTTGTACCATCGCGGATTTCTTAAATTGCTTATTTTGTTTTTAATACTGTGCTATGATTGGCTGGAGATGCGGGAGGGGGATCGGATAAGGAAGCGCGACTTCCCACTGATAAGGATGATAAAATCAATAATAAGTGTGATGGTGTCGTGAGTTCGAGGTTCGTGACTACCTTGAAAGCCATTTCAGGTCTAAGTGACCTGAAGTCGCCATGTCATTAATGTTATTGCATAAGTTGACTAAATCAAGGGATTAGTTGACAGGACATATCCTGAGGCATCAAGGAATCGTCAGTTCGGCTACGGAGGTGCGTGTGGGGAGTAAAAGTTCTAGAAGTAGACCTACGTATGAAAACAGTAAGCGGATTGAAAAGGATGTGAATTGCACTAGTTATGCAGAGATGATGACACTGACAAAGGCTAGAGCAGCCTGCACCGTAGCTCAGCTTGTTTGGCCAGTGGGTTGGCTGCCCCATTTGGCTACCCGTGCACGACTCACGGTCAGACCCAAACGCCATATGTCGTCGACCATGCGCCTATGACCCGTACTCGTACATGCAATATATATATATATATATATATATATATATATATATATATATATATATATTACCGAGCACGTCAGACGTTGTACGTACGTACGTGTGTTGCTGCTGTCTCTGCACTGAAATTACCAGCTCACTTCTTTCGAATCAAAGCCACTAAAAACTTGATTCTACATGGAAGCCACTTTAGATCAGGAGAGATCTGGCAGTCCGTTGGCGTAAGCACACTACCAGGATAATCGAAACTTTAGATCCTCTTCGTTCCAACGATATACTGGTCATTCATATCCAGTTTATATTTCGGGACATAAAAATTAAGTAAACTGTGTTGATCTTTTTAGAAAACCTCCTATTCTCCTTTCGTGTTCTCTCAAATACGTCGTGACGTTCTTCGGTACAATGTCCCATCACGAGTAACGGCTGCTAGGATCAACACAAACTAATGATAGTAGCGAAAGTCGTGGTGCCACCAGCCGAACACTGCAGTAACAGCGCGTAATTCTATTCGACCACACAGGGTGAGTGACTAGAGTGTGTCAGCCGCGCGGTCTGAGGGCGTCTTGTCACGGTTCGCGCTGCTCACCCCTTCGGAGGTTCGAGTCCTCCCTCGGGCGTGGGCGAGTGCGCTGTCCTTAGCGTAAGTTAGTTTAAGTTAGATTAAGTAGTCTCTAAGTCTAGGGACCGATGGCCTCATCAGTTTGGTCCCATAGTCTTTACCACAAATTTCCAATTACAGAGTGTGTCCAAGGATACACTAAAACAGAAGGAGACCATATTGAAGGGAAACAAAAGAGAATAATAAAACATGGGAAGATGGACTGTTAAAATAAAAACAAGATCGGAGCCTAATACTCATGGTAATAATAGTAATGGACAACGAAAGCAGAAGTCCCATGAAATACACTCCATGTGTTAACTGTGGGGAGAGTGTTTGAAAATTTTAAGAGAGAGGTTGGACAGCCAATGTCTAATCGCCAAGTCACCCTCGTTCTATGAGTTCCATGTTGTTATTGTTGTGGTCTTCAGTCCTGAGACTGGTTTGATGCAGATCTCCATGCATCCTGTGCAAGCTTCTTCATATCCCAGTACTTGCTGCAACCTACATCCTTCTGGATCTGCTTACTGTATTCATCTCTTGGTCTCCCTCTACGATTTTTACCCTCCACACTGCCCTCGAATGCTAAATTTGTGATCCCTTGATGCCTCAGAACATGTTCTACCAACCGATCCCTTCTTCTTGTCAAGTTGTGCCACAAACTCCTCTTCTCCCCAATTCTATTCAATAGCTCCCCATTAGTCATGTGATCTACCCATCTAATCCTCAGCATTTTTCTGTAGCACCACATTTCGAAAGCTTCTATTCTATTCTTGTCCAAACTAGTTATCGTCCATGTTTCACTCCCATACATGGCTACACTCCATACAAATACTATCAGAAACGACTTCCTGACACTTAAATCTATATGTGATGTTAACAAATTTCTCTTCTTCAGAAACGCTTTCCTTGCCATTGCCAGTCTACATTTTATATCCTCTCTACTTCGACCATCGTCAGTTATTTTGCTCCCCAAATAGCAAAATTCCTTTACTATTTTAAGTGTCTAATTTCCTAATCTAATTCCCGCAGCATCACTCGATTTAATGCGACTACATTCCATTATCCTCGTTTTGCTTTTGTTCATGTACATCTTATATCCTCCTTTCGAGATACTGTCCATTCCGTTCAACTGCTCTTCCAAGTCGTTTGCTGTCTCTGACAGAATTACAATGAGTACCTCAAAGTTTTTATTTCTTCTCCATGGATTTTAATACCTACTCCGAAGTTTTCTTTTGTTTTCTTTACTGCTTCCTCAATATACAGATTGAATAACATAGGAGAGAGGCTACAACCCTGTCTCACTCCCTTCCCAACCACTGCTTCCCTTTCCTGCCCCTCGACTCTTATAACTGCCATCTGGTTTCTGTACAAATTGTAAATAGCCTTTCACTTCCTGTATTTTACTCCTGCCACCTGCAGAATTTGAAAGAGAGTATTCCAGTCAACATTGTCAAAAGCTTTCTCTAAGTCTACAAATGCTAGAAACGTAGGTTTGTCTTTCCTTAATCTAGCTTCTAAGATAAGTCGTAGGGTCAGTATTGCCTCACGTGTTCCAATATTTCTATGGAATCCAAACTGATCTACCCCGAGGTCGGCTTCTACCAGTTTTTCCATTCGTCTGTAAAGAATTCGCTTTAGTATTTTGCAGCCATGACTTATTAAACTGATTGTTCGGTAATTTTCACATCTGTCAACACCTGCTTTCTTTGGGATTGGAATTATTATATTCTTCTTAAAGTCTGAGGGTATTTCGCCTGTCTCATACATCTTGCTCACCAGATGGTAGAGTTTTGTCAGGACTGGCTCTCCCAAGGCCGTCAGTAGTTCCAATGGAATGTTGTCTACTCCGGGGGCTTTGTTTCGACTCAGGTCTTTCAGTGCTCTGTCAAACTCTTCACGCAGTATCATAGCTCCCATTTCATTTCCATAATGTTGTCCTCAAGTAAATCGCCCTTGTATAGACCCTCTGTATACTCCTTCCACCTTTCTGCTTTCCCTTCTTTGTTTAGAACTGGGTTTCCATCTGAGCTCTTGATATTCATACAAGTGGCTCTCTTTTCTCCAAAGGTCTCTTTAATTTTCCTGTCGGCAGTATCTATCTTACTCCTAGTGAGATAAACCTCTACATCCTTACATTTGTCCTCTAGCCATCCCTGCCTAGCCATTTTGTAAATGCTGAAATGAATTCGCAGAAATGAGTTTGTAATCTGTCACAGAAAAAAAAAGTGGTGGGCACTCCAAGAAGCGCTAAGCACTGAATCATTAGAGTAAGTCTTCTGAACGCGTATGAAACTCAACTGTCACAAGAAGTCAAGCCGCGAGATCTTTTAAAGGTGCGAGAATCCGTTAGGTGTATACTGGGCGAAAGTTAAACACATAATAATCTGTCATAGAATCTTCACATCCCACTTCCGGCTCAATGTGAACATGAGTAAGTAAATCAGTGTCTTATCGTTGGTGACCGGTCTTTGTACCGCCAAACAGTAACCGTTTGTATCGATTTATTTAGCTTTGGAGATTGGGTCGCATTTCTTGGGAAATGAGGTTGATGTTGGATGACGTTGCTCTAATATATTGAGGAAGTTTCATGGTCTTACGTCGAAAGTCTAGGGTTGGGAGACACATGTGTACCAGGGAATATTGAATCGTATCTATTTTACGTGAGCCTTGTTACTACTCATGAAGTAATGACTGCTATCGACAGGAGATGTCAAATTGATTCCATATTTTTAGATTTCCAGAAGGCTTTCGACATCATTCTTCACAAGTGTCTCCTAACCAAACTGCGTGCCTACGGAGTATCGCCTCAGTTGTGCGACTGGATTGGTGATTTCTTCTCAGAAAGGTGACAGTTCGTGGTAACAGACGGAAAGTCATCGTATAAAACAGAAGTGATATCGGGCGTTCCCCAAGGAAGTGTTATAGGGCCTCTATTGTTCCTGGTCTATATTAAGGGCATAGGAGACAATCTGAGTAGCCGTCGTAGATTGTTTGCAGGTGTTGCTGTCATTTACCGTCCTGTAAAGTCATCAGATGATCAAAAATACTTGCAAAATGATTTAGATAAGATGGTGCGAAAAATGGCAATTGACCCTGAATAAGGAAAAGTGTGAAGATATTCACATGAGTACTAAAAGAAATCGGCTAAATTTCGATTACGCGATAAGTGACAAAAATCTGAAGGTTGTAAATTCAACTAAATACTTAGGGATTACAATTACAAATAACCTAAATTGGAACGATCACATAGGTAATGTTGTGGGTAGAGCAGACCAACGACTGCGATTCATTGGCAGAACACTTAGAAGATGTAACAGGTCTACTAAAGAGACTGCTTACACAACGCTTGTCCGCCCTATTCTGGAGTACTGCTGTGCGGTGTGGGATTCGCATCAGGTGGGACTGACGGATGATATCGAAAAAGTACAAAGAAGGGCAGCTCGTTTTGTACTATCGCAAAATAGGGGAGATAGTGTCACAAACATGATACGTCAATTGGAGTGGCAATCATTAAAACAAAGGCGTTTTTCGTTGCGAATGAAATTTCAACCATCAGTTTTCTCCTCCGATTGGGAAACCATTCTGTTGTCACCCACCTTCATAGGGAGAAACGATCATCACGATAAAATAAGAGAAATCAGGGCTCACACAGAAAAATTGAAGTGCTCGTTTTTCCCGCGCGCCTTTCGAGAGTGGAACGGTAGAGAGAGACAGCTTGAAGGTGGTTCATTGAACCCTCTGCCAGGCACTTTATTGTGAATAGCAGAGTAATCACGTAGATGTAGATGTACAATTTGAAAAAAAGGAAATTAGTAAAGAATGAAGTTTTAGAGGTGGACTGAGCACCCCGATAAGGCATTAAATGTGGAGAGGCGTGTCAGTGTGTCCCCAGAGAGTTGTGTACGCAATACAGACGGAGAGGATCGATGACGCTAATCTTCCCTGCACACGCGCGCACACGCACACACACATACACACACACACACACACACACACACACACACACACACACACACACTGGTACTGGTGGCCCACGCCGCCTGTTTACACGCGTTCGCAGGCACGTATGCATGCGCTCATGCGCCGTTTAGTGCAGAGGCAAACATACGGACGCCGGGCCTCTCTCGCGGCTCCTGACGGCTCGCAAACAACGCCAGACAGCCAACTTAGTTAACTGCCGCCGGTCTCCCAACTGCTGGCCGCTTGCACACTACATTACGTCGAGAATGAAGTGCGGTGAAAGCACGAGGCAAGTGAGTGAATTTCACGAAAGGATCCCTGCAAAAACATCTGTTTCTCAGTTCACTGATTACTAATAGATTCAGCCTTGTCTCTACAGAATGCAACGAAAAGGTAAGGCCAGACTTCCAGGACGCATCCTTGACTCGTAGAGAAGAAGAGAATATACAGGGTGTTACAAAAAGGTACGGCCAAACTTTCAGGAAACATTCCTCACACACAAACAAAGAAAATTTGTTATGTCGACATGAGTCCGGAAACGCTTACTTTCCATGTTAGAGCTCATTTTATTACCTCTCTTCAAATCACATTAATCATGGAATGGAAACACACAGCAACAGAACGTACCAGCATGACTTCAAACACTTTGTTACAGGAAATGTTCAAAATGTCCTCCGTTAGCGAGGATACATGCATCCACCCTCCGTCGCACGGAATCCCTGATGCGGTGATCCAGTCCTGGAGAATGGCGTATTGTATCACAGCCGTTCACAATACGAGCACGAAGAGTCTCTACATTTGGTACCGGGGTTGCGTAGACAAGAGCTTTCAAATGCCTCCATAAATGAACGTCAAGAGGGTTGAGGTCAGGAGAGCGTGGAGGCCACGGAATTGGTCCGCCTCTACCAATCCATCGGTCACCGAATCTGTTGTTGAGAAGCTCCATCGCGCATGAACCACATGTTGTGTCGTACTTGTAAAGGCACATGTTCTAGCAGCACAGGTAGAGTATCCCGTATGAAATCAGGGTGGTGAATCGAGGAAGTACAGTACACACTGACGAAACTAAAATGAGCTCTAACATGGGAATTAAGCGTTTCCGGACACATGTCCACATAACATCTTTTCTTTATTCGTGCGTGAGGAAATTTTCCTGAAAGTTTGGCCGTACCTTTTTGTAACACCCTGTATTATGTCGATATGGATCCGGAAACGCTTCATTTCCATGCTACAGAACATTTTCTACAGCTCTTGTAGGAACAGACTAGTTCAAAGTAATTCTCCCGCGTAGACAGCTGAATATCTTCTACACGAATGAAGATATAAAATTCTGGCATATTTAAACTTAAGCATCGAAAGCAGAATTTTAAGATGACCTCAGGTGCAAGTGGCCAGTTATTTGTGTAGCCCTCCTTGGTGGATCTAGCTCGCTGGCTCGCTAATTACGCAAGGTATGTCGGGTGTAGGTGACGATAACACAGCAGCAGAAGGCGGCATGCGTTCTCACCGAGCGTACGCAACTGCGTCTCCGGCAGCTCGGAGCATTGGACGATAGTACCTGCGGTTTAAAGGCACTACTTCTTTACGCTGGGGGAGGTCCACATGTCGACCCCCGTGCACTGCCTCAAGACGTAGAGGTCATTAAACAGAATTTCTCACCTAATCCACATAAATGTACTCGCCGTGCCAAATGAGAGCCGTTCGTCACGTGTCCATCTGGAGTTTCAAACTATACAGGACTGAATTGCTACAAGCCTTTCATGTCGGTGGAAAACAACCATCTCGTGAATTCGTTCTCTATGTGGAGAAGCAAAACGAGGATCGTGGAATGTAGTCGAATTAAGTCGGGTGATGCTGAGGGAACCAGATTAGGAAGTGAGACACTTAAAGTAGTAAAGGAGTTTTGCTATTTGGGGAGCAAAATAACTGACGATGATCGAAGTAGTGAGGATATAAAATGTAGACTGGCAATGGCAAGGAAAGCGTTTCTTAAGAAGAAAAATTTGTTAACATCGAGTATAGATTTAAGTGTCAGGAAGTCGTTTCTGAAAGTATTTGTATGGAGCATAGCCATGTATGGAAGTGAAACATGGTCGATAACTAGTTTGGACAAGAAGAGAATAGCAGCTTTCGAAATGTGGTGCTACAGAAGAATGCTGAAGATTAGATGGGTAGATCATATAACTGATGGGGAAGTACTGAATAGTATTGGGGAGAAGAGAAGTTTGTGGCACAACTTGGGTAGAAGAAGGGATCGGTTGGTAGGACATATTCTGAGGCATCAAGGGATCACCAATTAGTATTGGAGGGCAGCGTGGAGGGTAAAAATCGTAGAGGGAGACCAAGAGATGAATACACGAAACAGATTCAGAAGGATGTAGGTTACAGTAGGTACTGGGAGATGAAGAAGCTTGCACAGGATAGAGTAGCATGGACAGCTGCATCAAACCAGTCTCTGGACTGAAGGCCACAACAACAACAACAACAAGATGTGGAGATGGGGGATAAGAATATACTTTCACGTTTAGCATTCAGTGATGAGGGTCCGTTCCATTTAAGTAGAAAAGTGAACTCCTGCGAAGTAAGAACATGTGGAACACGACAGCCCGTTAAACAACCAATGACTTTAAACAAGGCGACTGCACGAGTCAAGCACTTGGATACGCTGGAGCTGTGGTTTTGCCCGCTACTGCGAGAATACGCCGGCAGAATGATTTTTCAGCACTACACTGCCACCTGCGCGGAAGAGCGATTCTCAGCCGTGGGCTGCGTCGACGGATCCGTCGTGCCGGCATCTCTCGCTGAACCACTGCCCTCCAGTGTCACTTCACCTCGGGCTACGTAAGTTATATTTTCTGTTTTTCTGTGGAGGTTTGTCAAAGATTCCACACGCATATCTCGCCTTCCATCATGTTTCCGTTGACCTCGACGCTGCACAGCAAGAGCAGTAAACGCAGTTAGGGCCGACAAAGTATGGCGCGGGTCTGACTGTCGTGGGGATGTTTGTCGTCGCGTGTCGGGCGCAGGACACACTGAACGTTTATGAAAAGTAAATAGAAAAGCTTATCGCATAGGTAACTGTAAACAGTAGCCTTTTGACTAACAAAAGCTTAGAAGTCCCACGACTTTGTTAAAACGTACTCCAAGTTTCTGTCTTCATTCGTGGCACAAGATATAATCTCGTGAAACAAAATGTCACGTTGAAAGGGTAAAAGGTCTGTTTATCATTTTTATCACCGCGGATTCCAGTAGTTATTTCGTATGTTACTTGACAGTCTTTGTAAAAATAATGTGTGCTAAATTTGTGATTGCTGATGACTCACGTTCACTTCGTTGCATCACACATCGATACGTGTTACGTTTGCGGATGGCGATGTCGACCGGAAAATGGCAGAGAAAAACATTGTCTAGTAGGGTGTTGGTAGAGCAGGCGGGTAGTCACTATTTCCTGCGCAAATATTTCGTCTTGAAACCGAGCACTGATTTCCCAACGATTCGAAGACTGGCAGCTCAGTAAATTTGGCGTATTATGTTTGTTTCGTGGCAGTACTTCAGCTTCCGAGCTTCGCCGTTGCCATGTTTTTGATACCTTTCATTTCGTACCTCGAAAGGTCGAGTTGACTGTTAGGTTTGTAAAATGTTGTAGAGCGAGGGACTTTTCAGCCAGATATCATGACATCTAGTTGAGTAGCAGATGTAGTTCCAACTGCGAATAAATAAATAAATTGCCTTACAACCGAGAGAAGCCCCCGAAAACCTCGATGAGAACTGGGTAATGGGAATTACTTTTTATTTAATTCTGTTACATCATGTTACACACAAAAATACGAGAACCATTTTTTTTCTTTTTATATGTAGGTTGAAGTCACCGACGTGCGCGACAAGTGTTTCGGCGACAGGCGACGCGACAGTTACGTGTTGCGATCTCAGCGCGCAGCTTTCGCAAGTGAACCAAAACTGACTCAGGAGTTAGGGAAAGCGCCCTTCTTGCGGTACGATGCAAGCCGCGCGATAGCTGTGTCGGGTGGGTTGCCGTCCACACTGGCGAAAGGCGTCGGAATGGCGGAAGGCGGTGACTCGGCCGAGAAGTGTTTTTAGACCGAAGATGTGATGCAGGGGGAGGGGGAGACCGCAGAGGCGTCACAATCCCTGCGCAGCTCAGTAAACTAGCGAACATAGTTCCAGCAAACGTTATAAGTGGTCCAGCAGTGCAAGAATCACCTGTTCCTAGGCGAAGGACTGAGTAGCCGTGACGTCGTAGCCGTATGAGATCAGCGGCAATGGCCGAAAAGCAGTCGGCCGAAAGGTCGTGGATGCACGAGCACTTGACGCGGCTGCGAGCAGCACTGTAAGATTGTTCGCTTGCGATGCTGTTGTCTACAGAAAAATATCGTCGTCGGGCTATCATAAATAAATGCACAGAGACCTACACAAAATTCTCGTTTGGTGTAATGAATGGCAGCTGTCTTTTTAATACGGGCAGACGGAAGATCATGCCTATAAGAAAGAACCTGAGGGAGATTGCCCACCTCCTACTTCCCGCTCCATCAATTACACTGGCAACCATGCCACTACGTTCTGCTAATGCCCTGTGTACCTTGCATTCAGAAGATCCTTGTGAAGGAAAAAGTACCTCTTAATGCTTATCACAAAATGCTAGCAAACCGAAAGCCTTACCACTCTCCGGCAGCTACAATATCATTGTTGCTACTCACGACCCACAATAGGTATGTCCACGCAGACCAGCGATCTCCAGTTTAGTGCTACGGTCGTGAAATCGCCTAGTGCTAAGGTGACGTCCTCACCTCTGCTACTACGGTGGTCAACACACCAAATAAGCCTCGCTCACACTGGTGTCACTTGTGATCTCCACCAGAAGAACGGAAATCTAAAAACGAATACTCCCGCGAATACTTTGTGCGCCTCAAGCAGCAAATGTCTGTCTGGGTCCTTGCAGCAAATGTCTGGGCCCTTGCAGCAAATGTCTGGGTCCTTGTATGACAAACGCGAAGTTCCTAAGAAGTCAAACAAACGTTCTTCCCCTTCTCCAGCTCGGAGATTCTTTGCATCAGTGACACCGCGCGGCATCTCTGTCCGGCTGACCACCATTTCAGGGGTGCGAATCACCAACCGGTTCTCCACCCTGGAGTCAGCTGACCGTCACAGGAAGGTTACTGGTACCTTGAAGAAACAGTGGAACAGAATCCTCCAGCCTTAGAACCCTGTGTAGTACGCAGCCACTGAAGTAGTTTTCCCTTATAAGAGAAATATTTCTTATCACCTATCATCTAATATGACTGTTCTCCGATGGAACATTCGTTGCATCAGATCCTACAGGGCAGACTTACATCTATTATTGCGATCGCAATGCCAAGTTGTTTTATGCCTCCAAGAGACGAAAGTACGCCCTCGACACTGATTTGATGTCTTACAGTTCGCTGCAGTACGTTTCGACCTTCCTTCTGAGGAAGGATTTCCGGCTCAGAGGGCCGCGACGCGATTTGTGCACGGAGACGTGCTCTCCGTGTCTTTGAACGCCAACCCACAAGGGAGAACGCCGGCCAGTGTGACCGAGCGGTTCTAGGCGCCTCAGTCTGGAACCGCGCGACCGCTACAGTCGCAGGTTCGAATCCTGCCTCGGGCATGGATGTGTGTGATGTCCTTAGGTTAGTTAGGTTTAAGTAGTTCTAAGTTCTACGGGACTGATGACCTTAGAAGTTAAGTCCCATAGTGCTCAGAGCCATTTGAACCACAAAAGAGAACGGTGTTCGTTATAGACAGCTGCGCGCAAAGTGTTGTCGCATTTAACAGAGATAGCAGAAAAGCTAACTGGATCTCTTTTGCTAATTATTTTAATCGTTTTATTGGCTCTTCTGTTGTTCTGTGGATTTCTGGAAACAAGGTACATCTTCCGATTCCTGGCGTAGCTGTAGGGAATGATGTTACTGTGGACTCTATCGATATGTCCCACACATTTGTTCGATACTTTTCAGAGATCTCGAGCCTTTACCATTACCACCCCACCTTCCTGCCACAGAAATGAGCCGAGGAGGCTCGGTAGATATCTTTTCTCTCTCAGAATCCCGAATGCTGCAATATCACTTTTACTAGTGCTCTCACCTCGTCACGATCCTCCACCTCATCATCGGACGATATTTACACTCGCACGCTGCAGCACCAGTCTCTTGACGGCAAGCACTTTTTCCTTCGTACGTATACTCGCGTCTGGATGGACGATGCGTTTTCCAGACGTTGGCGTGAAGCCACTATAATCCCCATACCCTGGTGAGGACAAACATCTTCCGTCTAATTACCGCCCAGTTCCCCTCACCAGCAGTGTATGCAAGGTGATCGAACGCGTGGTCAATGGTTCTCGCAATTTGCTAACAAATGCACATCTGGATTTCCTAAGCACCGCTCTACGGTTCGTCATCTCGTCACGCTGTCAGCCCATATTACGAACAACTTTCTGCTGAAATGCCAGACTGTAGCTTTGATTTGGAGAAGGCTTACCATACCTGCCGGAGGAGGAGCATTCTCCATACGAGGTGCGTTCAAGTTCTAAGGCCTCCGATTTTTTTTCTCCGGACTGGAAAGAGATAGAAACATGCGCATTGTTTTAAAATGAGGCCGCGTTCATTGTCAATACGTCCCAGAGATGGCAGCACCGTATGGCAGATGGAATTTTACCGCCAGCGGCGAGAATGAGAACTGTTTTAAATACTTAAAATGACGACGTTTTCCTTACTTGAACAGCGTGAAATCATTCGTTTTCTGAATTTGCGTGGTGTGAAACCAATTGAAATTCATTGACAGTGAAGGAGACATGTGGTGATGGAGCTATGGATGTGTCGAAAGTGCGTTCGTGGGTGCGACAGTTTATTGAAGGCAGAACATCGTGTGACAACAAACCGAAACAACCTCGGTCTCACACAAGCCGGTCTGACGACACGATCGAGAAAGTGGAGACAATTGTTTTGGGGGATCGCCGAATGACTGTTGAACAGATCGCCTCCAGAGTTGGCATTTCTGTGGGTTCTGTGCACACAGTCCTGCATGACGACCTGAAAATGCGAAAAGTGTCATCCAGGTGGGTGCCACGAATGCTGACGGACGACCACACGGCTGCCCGTGTGGCATGTTGCCGAGCAATGTTGACGCGCAACGACAGCACGAATGGGACTTTCTTTTCGTCGGTTGTGACAATGGATGAGACGTGGATGCCATTTTTCAATCCAGAAACAAAGCGCCAGTCAGCTCAATGGAAGCACACAGATTCACCGCAACCAAAAAAATTTCGGGTAACCGCCAGTGCTGAAAAAATGATGGTGTCCATGTTCTGGGACAGCGAGGGCGTAATCCTTACCCATTGCGTTCCAAAGGGCACTACGGTAACAGGTGCATCCTACGAAAATGTTTTGAAGAACAAATTCTTTCCTGCACTGCAACAAAAACGTCCGGGAAGGGCTGCGTGTGTGCTGTTTCACCAAGACAACGCACCCGCACATCGAGTTAACGTTACGCAACAGTTTGTTCGTGATAACAACTTTGAAGTGATTCCTCATGCTCCCTACTCACCTGACCTGGCTCCTAGTGACTTTTGGCTTTTTCCAACAATGAAAGACACTCTCCGTGGCCGCACATTCACCAGCCGTGCTGCTATTGCCTCAGCGATTTTCCAGTGGTCAAAACAGACTCCTAAAGAAGCCTTCGCCGCTGCCATGGAATCATGGCGTCAGCGTTGTGAAAAATGTGTACGTCTACAGGGCGATTACGTCGAGAAGTAACGCCAGTTTCATCGATTTCGGGTGAGTAGTTAATTAGAAAAAAAAATCGGAGGCCTTAGAACTTGAATGCACCTCGTACAACGCACACGTGGTGCTTCCGAGCGTGTCTGCCCGAGAGTTTTTAAGAGACCTGGTTTTCATGTTACGTGTGGGTTCAGGTGTCGTCTGAGACTTTAATTCGGGAGAACGGGGTTCCTCAGGGCTCCGTGCTGAGGGCAGCCCAGCTAACCCTATCGTCGACTGTCTGCCGCCAGGCGCCTCAGTCTCTCTTTTCGTCGATGACTCCGCGATCTGCTGCAGCTTTCAGCGGATCTGTTTACTGGAGCGACGACTTTAGCGATGCGTCGACCTTCTTTACTCAAGGTGCATCGACAACGGCTTCCACTTTTCCACTGAAAAAACTGAACTTCTGGCGGCGTAAAGAGTCTCATCCACCATCCTTACATCTGGGTCCTCTTACTCTTCCGTTTCTCGAAATCAAAATAGTCTTGGGGCTCACGCTGGATAGGAACTCCGTTGGTCCTCCTACATATCTTATCTGTCGGGACTCTGTATCCGATCTCTAAACATCCTACGTGTTTTACTTAGGAGAAGAAGAACTTCTTAGCTGAGATCACTATAAAAATCTTTATTGTAGATAATCGGTTTCGGTAAAACTGAGTTGATATCCTCAGATCTTCATAAAAGTTATTACGATGATCGTTGAATAAGTAATGCCCCACATTTTTTAAGGAGCCATTACTGTACATAGACAAACGTCCTTGTTGGTGATCCACATTTGATGTTTGTTCTGTGCGCCGGTGAAGTTTCGAACCGTTCTGGCAGATGGCAGAGTCGTAGTACAGCGTCAAAATGGCGTCAACATACGACTCACGTTACAAGCAGCGTGCTGTTACTGGATTCTTGTGTGCAGAAAAGAAACCGTGGTGAACATCCATAAACGTTTGTGTGCAGTGTATGGCAATGCTGCAGCTGATAGGAGTACAGTTCGGCGATGGGTAAAGAAAGTTACAGCCTCAGGAAATGCAGAAACAGAACTCCGTGATCAGCCACTGCTCCAGACAGGCTGCACCGTGCGGATGCCATTATTCGTGCCGACCGGCGCATCACAACTCGACGTTAGGGTCTATATTTATCGGTCAGCATTGGAAGTGCGTCTGCAATGATCGAAAATCTCGGATATTCAAAGAGGTACTCACGATGGGTTCCACGAATGCTCATAGCGGACCACAAGATTTAAAGAAAGGCCATTTCTTCTGAATTGTTGGAGCTTAAAGATTCTCTACGGAGAACTCACTATGAAGATGACGAGAGTGTCAGCCGTGCAGTCACAACATGGCCACTCCTACAGGAGAAGAGCAGCCCACACCAGCAGGGAGTACACGCTCTTCCATAGCGCTGGCGTACGGGCATAGAGCGTGATGGAGACTACGTAGAAAAATAGGACAGGGACAAGACATGTTGATGTATATTGTCACCAAATGCTGACTCTTAAAAACAGATATGTTCTGCGAAAAAATATGTGGAGCATTACTTGTTGAACGACCCTCGTACAAATGTTTTGTGCCAGTTACACGCAAAATCTTTCCACTCAACTTTCAGGCACATAAAACATGAGATGAGCGATGCGTTGGCATCAAAATTAAAGTGGCTGTGTACTACTGGCGTGCCAACGCATCGCCCATTTCATGTTTTATGTACCTTTAACTTCAACGGAAAGGTTTTATGTGTATCTGGCACGAGATGTTTGCAATAACCTTTATGAAACTTCGTTTTACCGAAACCGGTTTCCTACAATGACGTTTTTTACATCGATCTCAGCTAAGAAATTGTTGTTGTCACTGTCGATCACTAGATATCGCCCCTTTGAGCTCAACATGAGTAAACTGTGTTGTAAACGGTACTTCATGGGAGCGGATCAGAAAATCCTCCTCCGTTTATACTAGTCGCTTGTCGGATCAACAATGGACTACGGGTGTCTCGTTTGCTCACCTGCATGATCGTCTTTTTTACGCCATCTCATCCCAACCCACCATCGAGGCACACGTTTGGAAACTGGAGCTTTGTACAGCAGCCCAGTTATGAGTCTCTACGCAGACGCTGCCGAACTACCGCTGTCATACCGGCGTGAAGCTCTCAGCAGGTACGCGTGCCGTCTGTCCTCAACGGCAAACCATCCATCCTATACGCCCTATTTTGATGACTCCTTTGACTGCCAGTAGGGGCTAAGCGCAACTTGTTTGTTGCTTCCCGGAGTTCCATTTCGAGTACTGCTTTGGAACCTTACGTCACTTGCTCGTTCCCGATGGGTGAGAGCCCTTCACCGCATTGGCTTGGTTCAGAGGTCTGAGTTCATCTCGGACTTCGTCCGCTTCCCAATGACGCTGCTCCAGATTCGCAGTAAGTTTCTCGAACTTTATACGCAATTTGGAGACAACACCTTCGTCTGCGCTGATGACCCCAAAACCGACGGTGGTCGCGGACGTGACTTTATCGTTGCTAATAAACATTGTAGATTCCAGCTTTTAGAACAGTGCTCTATTTCTACTGCAAAACTTTCTGCCCTTCATTATGCTACCCAGTACGTCCGATGACATAGTCTTCTCAATCGTGTATTAAGTTCCGATTCCTGTAGTGCTCTCCAGAGCCTCAGTGTGTCATACACGTAGCACCCCTTAGTACAATGAATCCAAGAATGCCTCCACTCGCTGGCTGAGAAACAACAAAAAGAAAAAAATGTTCAAATGTGTGTGTATTCCTAAGGGACCAAACTGTTGAGGTCACCGGTCCTTGGACTTACATAACGCTTACACTAATTTATGCTAAGAGCAAGGCACACTCCCATGTATAAGGCAGCACTCGAACCTCCGGCGGGAGTGGCCGCGCAATCCCTGACATGCCGCCTAAAACCGCGCAGTCACTCCGCGCGGCTGCAACACAACGATTCACATTAAGCCATCGGGGCCACATCAGTTTGCGACTGTCCTGCTTCCTTTCTTTTCTTCCTATGTCCCTCCACCACAGAGAGTCTCGTAGGCGTCTTCCATGTGCCACACTGCACCGTCTGTGACTGTGGATGAGGGACTACACGGCAAACACTACTCACTTTGATAGGTGCCCTGACGTCATCGTTGGCGTGGTTTGCCTTTGACCAGAAAGCCATCTTCCGCGAAGAAAGCGATCGTACGGACATCTGTTGACAGTTTGTATGATTATGTCGTAAATTAATCACAAAACGGAGATATAATGGTTTGTTGCTTTAATTTTGACGCCAGTGTAGTTTTACTTAAATGCGACCCTCATTTCGTGTCATCTTTTTTAGAAAGGGAACAGGGGCTTACTGCACTGTGTACCCTGCGCCACACGCCGTACCAAAGCAGGATTTTTCTGAGAAAATGCTTCGCAAAAGACCACCTGTGCAACATGTTTAGGATGGCAAATCAGATCTAGAACTGAGATTGTGAGGTGTGAACCGTACGGCGTCCTCCACTAAGCTTCTCTACAACAACATCTGTGGCGGAAGTAAAGTGACTGTTGTTAGCACCTAGCTGAGGATCGGAACGGGCCGACGGTACGTTTTAAGCTTTCTAGCCGAATAGATTCGCCTAGAGACCCGGCTGCGCACCTTAAGTGCTGGGAGATTTGTCGCGGTATCCAAGTACAGCAACATGTACTCCTCTGGCGAAGACAGGAGTATATTCTTCCCGCCCGCCCGCCACGTACCACAAATCTCAGGGATACACTGAGTAACCCCAATAATAGACAACTCGGCCGATTTACTCATCCATAGTTTTCAGGTGATCTGGTGGCAGCTCCCAGCAAACTCACGTTAAAATAAACATTCGAAACTCCGTGTGAAACCTACTTCTACTCTCTTATGTCGGGACGTTATGTGAAGGAAAGTTCCTTACGTGACCACTCACAAGCTGTTAACTTAAAATATTTCCGACCCGAGTACAATATCGTTATTCCGTTTTCATGTAAGTGAATTGTCAGACAACCTTCACTAAACGACCTCAGTCTCTTTCAATACCTACACCAACTGTAGATACCTTTGTGCTGCTAGTATCGTAGTTTTGAAAGTGACGATTTCAACGGTGTTTCTCACATCTACATCTACGTCATTACTCTGCTATTCACAATAAAGTGCCTGGCAGAGGGTTCAATGAACCACCTCCATGCTGTCTCTCTACCGTTCGACTCTCAAACGGCACGCGGGAAAAACGAGCACTCAAATTTTTCCGTGCGCGCCCTGATTTCTCTTATTTTATCGTCGTGAACATTTCTCCCTACGTAAGTGAGTGCCAACAGAATATTTTCGCAATCGGAGGAGAAAACTGGTGATTGAAATTTCATGAGAAGATCCCGTCGCAGCGAAAAACGCCTTTGTTTTAATGATTGCCACTCCAATTCACGTATCATGTCTGTGACACTATCTCCCCTATTTCGCGACAATACAAAACGAGCTGCCCTTCTTTGTACTTTTACGATGTCATCCGTCAGTCCCAACTGATGCGGATCCCACACCGCACAGCAGTACTCCAGAATAGGGCGGACAAGCAAGGTGTAAGCAGTCTCTTTAGTAGACCTGTTGCACCTTCGAAGTGTTCTACCAATGAATCGCAGTCTCTGGTTTTCTCTACCCACAATATTATTCAAAAATGTTCAAATGTGTGTGAAATCTCATGGGACGCAACTGCTAAGGTCATCAGTCCCTAAGCTTGCACACTACTTAACCTAAATTATCCTGAGGACAAACACACTCACCCGTGCCCGGGGGAGGACTCGAACCTCCGCCGGGACCAGTCCCTGACTGCAACGCCTTAGACCGCTCGGCTAATCCCGCGCGGCACAATATTATCTATGTGATCGTTCCACTTTAGGTTATTTGTAATTGTAATCCCTAAGTATTTAGTTGAATTTACAGGCCTCAGATTTGTGTGACTTGTCGCGAAATCGAAATTTAGCCGATTTATTTTAGTACTCATGTGAATGACTTCGCACTTTTCTTTATTCAGGGTCAATTGCCACTTTTCGCACCATAGAGATATTTTATCTACATCATTTTGCAAGTCGTTTTGATCATCTGATGACTTTACATGACGCTAAATGACAGCATCATCTGCAAACAATCTAAGACGGCTACTCAGATTGTTCCCTATGTCGTCAATATAGATCAGGAACAATAGAGGGCCTATAACACTTCCTTGGGGAACGCCGGATATTACTTCTGTTTTACTCGATGACTTTCCGTCTGTTACTACGAACTGTGACCTTTCTGACAGGAAATAACGAATGCAGTCGCATAACTGAGGCGATACTCCGTAGGCACGCTGTTTGATTAGAAGACGCTTGTGAGAAACGGTGTCGAAAGCCTTCTGGAAATCTAAAAATATGGAATCAATTTGACATTCCCTGTCGATAGCACTTATTATTTCATGAGTATAAAGAGCTAGTTGTGTTTCACAAGAACGATATTTTCTGAATCCATGCTGACTATATGTCAATAAATCGTTTTCTTCGAGGTACTTCATAATGTACGAATACAGTATATGTTCTAACACCCTACCGCAAATCGCTACTCAGAATCCGATTAGTAGTTTCGGAGACACTACAGTGTTTGGAATTTGGGATTTATTGAACATGAAACCAATTGCAGTGTTACGCGGGAGGTCGTGACTTCATACCCAAATCTGGAAATCCGTCACGTCGGATAAGGACGAAACAGAGTGCTGCTCCTACGCGATGAGGACCACAGGAAGTGGGCTTTCATTCTGTCACTGTCATTCACTTGTGTAGAGTCCTGGTTAGTTTGAAAATGTAAACTTATTTCACAAACCAAGAGAAACTAGATTAGCTGCTTCTTTCTACATCTACATCTACATTTATACTCCGCAAGCCACCCAACGGTGTGTGGCGGAGGGCACTCTACGTGCCACTGTCATTACCTCCCTTTCCTGTTCCAGTCGCGTATGGTTCGCGGGAAGAACGACTGTCTGAAAGCCTCCGTGCGCGCTCTAATCTCTCTAATTTTACATTCGTGATCTCCTCGGGAGGTATAAGTAGGGGGAAGCAATATATTCGATACCTCATCCAGAAACGCACCCTCTCGAAACCTGGCGAGCAAGCTACACCGCGATGCAGAGCGCCTCTCTTGCAGAGTCTGCCACTCGAGTTTGTTAAACATCTCCGTAACGCTGTCACGGTTACCAAATAACCCTGTGACGAAACGCGCCACTCTTCTTTGGATCTTCTCTATCTCCTCCGTCAACCCGATCTGGTACGGATCCCACACTGATGCGCAATACTCAAGTATAGGTCGAACGAGTGTTTTGTAAGCCACCTCCTTTGTTGATGGACGACATTTTCTAAGGACTCTCCCAATGAATCTGAACCTGGTACCCGCCTTACCAACAATTAATTTTATATGATCATTCCACTTCAAATCGTTCCGTACGCATACTCCCAGATATTTTACAGAAGTAACTGCTACCAGTGTTTGTTCTGCTATCATATAATCATACAATAAAGCATCCTTCTTTCTATGTACTCCATGTACATTACATTTGTCTATGTTAAGGGTGAGTTGCCACTCCCTGCACCAAGTGCCTATCCGCTGCAGATCTTCCTGCATTTCGCTACAATTTTCTAATGCTGCAACTTCTCTGTATATTACAGCATCATCCGCGAAAAGCCGCATGGAACTTCCGACACTATCTACTAGGTCATTTATATATATTGTGAAAAGTAATGGTCCCATAACACTCCCCTGTGGCACGCCAGAGGTTACTTTAACGTCTGTAGACGTCTCTCCATTGATAACAACATGGTGTGTTCTGTTTGCTAAAAACTCTTCAATCCAGCCACACAGCTGGTGTGATATTCCGTAGGCTCTTACTTTGTTTATCAGGCGACAGTGCGGAACTGTATCGAACGCCTTCCGGAAGTCAAGGAAAATAGCATCTACCTGGGAGCCTGTATCTAATATTTTCTGGGTCTCATGAACAAATAAAGCGAGTTGGGTCTCACACGATCGCTGTTTCCGGAATCCATGTTGATTCCTACATAGTAGATTCCGGGTTTCCAGAAATGACATGATACTCGAGCAAAAAACATGTTCTAAAATTCTACTACAGACCGACGTCAGAGATATAGGTCTATAGTTTTGCGCATCTGCTCGACGACCCTTCTTGAAGACTGGGACTACCTGTGCTCTTTTCCAATCATTTGGAACCTTCCGTTCCTCTAGAGACTTGCGGTACACGGCTGTTAGAAGGGGGGCAAGTTCTTTCGCGTACTCTGTGTAGAATCGAATTGGTATCCCGTCAGGTCCAGTGAACTTTCCTCTGTTGAGTGATTCCAGTTGCTTTTCTATTCCTTGGACACTTATTTCTTTACAGAGACTGCAAAAGGATTAGCTGCTTCTTTCTGGAGACTGCAAAAGGAAAGGGATGACAACAACTTAAGTTGCACACACAAAGCGATCGCGTCAGCCGTTGTCCAACAAGAAAGCCAGTTTAGCGGAAATGTGCAAAAAATGTTATACAAAGGGAACTGGAATACTGCGCAGCGGGTAACGGACGATAGGTTCTTTCTTCGAGGAAGTCACTTTACGTGTGAAGCTTCCTTTACAAGTCCTGGAAAGCTGAATGGAACAAGTGTGCTCTGCAGCATCGCTGAGAATGCTCACTGGCTGAGGCTTCAGAAGCAGCGGAGTGTGGGCGTCTGGCCCTTACTCCATTGAAGAAACCTTGACGGGTAACAGACACGTACAGTTTATTACCGAAGTGCTGCCGGCTCTCCTTGAGGACACACCACTTGAAATGTGCAGATGCACACATGATAACAGCACGACGGGTGGCCGAATCACCGCTCACTTGTGAATAGTGAAACGCTGAGCCATTTATTTTCTGGTCGGCGGATAGAATGCGAAGGCGTTATCTGCTGGTCTGCGCGCTCGTCTGACTCGACTCTACCGGACATATTTCCGTGGAGTAAACTCAAACATGAGATCTACGGATAAGATTCGACAACCAAACAGGATTTAAAACATCGCACCGTTGCAGCTTGTGCAGTGATACTGAGGGAATGGCTTCAGTCTCTCCAGTAGTCCTTGCACCAGCGATTACAACGCATACTGCGATACACGATAGGAACATCGGATACCTAATCACACGAACGCAGTTTCAGGGAAATGTTTCATGCTTAGATTGATGCTACTGTTGCTGATGTAATTTTCCAATGTAAGCTTATATCTTGTCATTAAACTCGTGACGCGAAGTTGTGACATAGGTGTGTGTACAACTCGGTTCCCTGTTTTACAAATCCACTCACGCACCTTTCTTTCAAAGGTCTGCCAGAACGCAGAGCAGAGCTGTTACGGTACGGGGGTAGGACGTCAAACGGGCCGACTTGGAGTAGGAGAGCCACCACAGGAGATTTTAATTTCCACTGTGTATACTTTTACAAATAAATTCATAAAACTTTAATAGCATGACCAGGAAGGATTCAGGATTCAGACTCATAGCAGTGGAAGCTCAAAAACGTAACAAAACACATTTTTTACATGTGAAATTTCATAATTTTTTCACTTACTACTGGCTGCATTTGTTGCTATAGGTACACTTTTCTTCCTAAGTAAGAGAGATTCTTCGATGACTTTTGCACAGCATACAAACCATAGTTACAGGTGTATGAAACTCTAGACGTTATTTAATTTATGAAAAAATGAATGAACTGTTACGTTTTAAACTTCATGTTTAGAAAAAATTCATGTTTTATAGTTAATTATCTCAATTTTTTCCACAGTTTTTAATAGATTTGGAAAATTCTAGAGTTTCATACAGCTGTAACTATTATTTGTATGCTATGAAAAATTCATCGAAGAATCTCTCTTACTTAGGAAGAAAAGTGTACCTATAGCAACAAATGCAGCCAGTAATAAATGAAAAAAAATGATGAAATTTCACATGTAAAAAAGGTGTTTTGCTACGTTTTTGAACTTCTACTGCGATGAGTGTGAGTCCGCAATCCTTCCCGGTCACGGTGACAAAGTTTTATGAATTTATTTGTATAAGTATAGACAGTAGAAAATAAAATGTCCTGTGGTGCCTCTACTGCTCCAAGTCGGCTCGTTTGACGTCCTACCTGCCTTAAGTGTTGAATCAACCGTAGGCGCCACGCACTTTGCCTGCCAGTTGGTGTGTCGTACCAACCACATGTAGCCAAGTGTGTGTGTAGCAGCATGAGTTTGACATTACATTAAACTTTTCTCCGCTATTCCGCTTTTTGTAACACTCTCTTAGCTGCGGTAAGCTGGAGCTCCCCATCAATCTGAAGCGACACTTCCGTATGACGACACCAACTTCCGCGTGAGAGATTTTCTCCGCTCGTGGTCTGAGTGTTGCGCTGTCCTTATCTTCGCAGCGTCATGACTGACACAGAAAACGCCTACGTGGCGTCAAATGACAAGTCAAAGTCTGTGTAGCTTCGTACCAGGGATCGGGTTGACCCTACTGAATATTCTGAACTGTCTTCTAGCGGGAGGTATTACTGTAGTTACATCTGAAATAATTGAGTTAGTAGCGATATCTGAGAAACTAATATAGTTATGAAAAGACCATGCGTCATTTAGGGAAGAGTTTTTCGCACCTGATTGGTATGTAATTTCTGTATCTTAAACGGTTCAAGAAATACCTGAAGTGTACAGCTTAGCTGAATTACCTGGCACAGGTAACAATTTTTTTTAAGTAATGGTAATGGTACTCGGTTAAAGTAATTATCTCTTTAAGACAAACCGATCAGACGAGGTAAGCTTATAGCTGAGGATGGTGCAGTTGTGTGACACGTGTCGTGCAGCCCTGCTCCAGATGCAGGTTCCCCTCGGTTTCCTTACAGGTCTCAGTCGCGCTAATAACACGTCTAGAATGTCATTATCCGCCAAGTTTCCGCCGGCGGGTGAAAGTTTCAGCCCCGATATCGACAGCAGACTCGGTAAAAGCTACCGTCAGCTCTCCTTTCTCCCAGTCTCGCTACTCCCGAACTGCCTCAGAAGTATCAGTACACAGGAAGGAATCGTAAGATGTATGAAATGGGAGATTAAAATTATGAGTAATATCTCAAGACGTGGTGAGACTTTCAGTTTGTAGAATACAGGAAACTGTTCGAAAAAGACACTCGTGCAACTAGCGCCGAAACTGACGATACGTCCAACTTGTACGCACGAAGTCTTGTGCGTTGTACTTCAATTCACATAAAGTGTGTTGTAGTCGTATTTAGTCGTGATCCCTCTATAAAGGTCGCATTGTCTTTTCACCGAAACCCGTCCGATTTGTTCCTTCCACCTATTATGCAACTACTGCCGAGACAAAAATAAGAAAAACTACGTCAGTTGTTAGCGATTTTACTATCTATACAGAAATTTATGTTCGTGTTCGACAGTGATACGTGACTGACAAATCTAATAGGCGAGGTGAGAAGGAATGCAGCCATTTTTCTTAACTTTCACCCATGATTTGATTTCAGTGTTTGAAACTCAGCCCTCCACAAAACACTATGTTTACCCTTATTTCTTACTCTTTTTGTTGGCTGAACATGTGTCGATACCTATGCATCATCTACAGTGGGTCTGGTTTTGTTTCTTTCTGAAACTGCATTAAAGTTGTGTTTACAGAGGCTGGTCTGCTATTATGCGGTTCTTACAATTTGACAGGACGTCATGTTTCGGTCATACTGTGCATCCCCGCCGTGTAACCGTCTACACTGCTTATCACTCCTTCTGCACTTCACTTCCACTCGGTATAGCAAGTTGCCACACACAGTAACGAGATCTAGGAAAGTTCATGTCGCCACACTCATCGAAAGCTATTACTATTTCAGTAACACAATGTTGCTAACTTTCTGTAGGTCTTTCACAAATCCGTGATATTCAACTTTCTTCTCATTTATGGCCAAAATCGATAATGCGACATGCCCAGACCATCGCCTCGAGGCGACTCAACTTCTGAGCTACCGTGTAAACGCAATCAATCAAAGCACACACTCCAGCACTCTGGAATAATCTGGAAAACGCGAACACGCTCCACACTTCCTCCAGATGTTACTCACCTTGTGAGACGGCGCACAAACGGTTCCCGGAAGCGTCAGCGAAAGTTGGATACGAGATCCGAGAGAAAGAAACGGAGCACACGAGAGAAGAATAACGAACGCCGCGTCCGAACACTATCCGACCCGCAGCACTCGCGTTGTGGCCTGCAGAATACTGGCCAATCCCGTTCAGTTGTCACGTCAGCCACTGTCGGAACACTGTGATGGCCAGCTACAGGGACCGCCGTCGGAGTGTCAGAAAAACGGAAGTTACGAAACAAAAACGAGAGATGGAGACACAGGGAGCCTCCCCCATCCCCACGGAAGGGGCGATCCTCGTCCCCCTCCCCCCCGCCCCCCGCCTCGGGGTACCAACCCCCACGCCCTCCATCCCGCGCAACACGGCGCCCGTCCGCTGGACCTGCTGAGGAGGAGAAATGAGAAAGCAGAGTCGAGGTACTCGCCTGCTGTAGCGTTCTCCTCCCACTCCACCGTCGCTGCCTCTCTCTCTCTCTCTCTCTCTCTCTCTCCCGGCCCTACCCCACTGCCTCACCGACACTTTTTCTCTCTTTTTACTGCTTCCGTTCAGCTTTCGCCGGCAGTCCGCGACGAGAACGAAAGCGGTCGGCGGGCCGAGGTTTCTTACCGGGAACCGGATTACGGAGGTCTGCGGCTATTACGAAAGCGCGCCCACCGCTGTTGGGCCGGCTCTGGTTACACGCCGCTGCGGCGTCTCCACGGGGGGAGCCGATGGCGGACGCTTACGCGCTCGCCTGCGCCCAGGACGTAACACACACACAGACACACACACACACGGGAAAACACTCTCTCTCCCTGTCGCCCTTTTTCTCGCGCTTTGCGGCTGTCTGCAGGACGTTACGAAACGCTCAGCTCCTCCGGCAGCTTTCCTCTGGGCGACCTTCGAGCCTCGCTTTCTTTCCATCTTTCTCTCGAAGGAGCGGAGCGATTAAACGCCGTCGCTCGACACGTGACGCTGGACTTTCTTCCCCTCTAGGCCACGCGACGCTGGAGCGAGCGCTGTCACGAAACGGAGAACCTCTCTATTACCAATAAGCAAACAAATTTCAGCCTCACCGACGCACTGTAAAGTGGAGAATGCAGCAAGGTTCTCTCGCCTACTACTGTTGGTTCAAAATGGCTCTGAGCACTATGGGACTTAATTTCTGACGTCATCAGACCCCTAGAATTCAGAACTACTTAAACCTAACTAACCTAAGGACATCACTCACATCCATCCCCGAGGCAGGATTCGAACCTGCGACCGTAGCGGTCGCGCGGTTCCAGACTGTAGCGCCTAGAACCGCTCGTACTATTGTTGTTTTTGTCGTCGCTGTACATAACTACTGCTGCCTGCAACCGCTGGAACCCGCTTACTGCATTGAAGCTCTAGGCTCCCTCTATAGCTTTTACCGCCCCTTCCCCCCGCCCCACACACTCAGTCACATACTCACATACCCACCCACACTCATAACCACACACCCACCCAAATATACACCACACAGCCCACCCACACCCACCCACTACGCCACCGCCCCACCCACATCATAGACAGACACACACACACACACACACACACACACACACACACACACAGAGAGAGAGAGAGAGAGAGAGAGAGAGAGAAACATACACATTTTTATTTATTTATTTTTGCAAAGACCAAACATCCAACACTACTTACAAAAGTGCCACGTTAACATTACTGCAATTTGCACAGCAAAAAAGTAAAGAGTTGGATGTACAAACATAAGTTCTTAATGCAAAATAAAAACACTAAAAGACGAACCACACAGCTAGCAGTAGTTACAGCAGTGACAACATTAGTACAATTTTCACAACAGAACAACGATAAGAGTGTCAAGTACAAAGATATGTTCGTAATGTAAATAAAAAAATTGCGACCGAGGTTTCGAACCGGGGCGATTCCATAGGAGAATGACATTCACAGCAATTTGTAATTGAAAACTGCACAACAGCGCCGTTTACAAACGTAAATTGTTAATGAAAAGTGAAAACACAAACAGATGTCCCAGTTTTCGAACCGGGCTGCTTCCATGGGAGAACAACATCCACATAACTTCTAACTCAAAGCTGGATGACGGCTTCTTGTGAAGAAAAGCAGCTACACTTCTATGGAGAGGGTAGTCCCTCGCAATAAATCAGTCTGAGCTAAAAGCCGTCAATTCAACTCAGTACCTAGATATTGCAATTACGAACAACTTAAATTGGAAAGAACAGACAGAAAATGTTGTGGGGAAGGCTAACCAAACACTCCTTTTTTTTGGCAGGACACTTAGAAAATGTAACAGACCTACTGAGGAGACTGCCTACACTCCGCTTGTCCGTCCTCTTTTCGAATACTGCTGCGTGGTGTGAGATCCTTACCATATAGGACTGACAGAGTACATCGAAAAAGTTCAAAGAAAGGCAACACGTTTTGTATTATCGCTAAATATGGGAGAGAGTGTCACACAAATGATACAGGATTTGGGCTGCAAATCGTTAAAAGAAAGGCGTTTTTCGTTGCGACGGAATCTTCTCACGAAATTCCAGTCACCAAATTTCTCCTCCGAATGCGAAACTATTTTGTTGACACCAACCTACATAGGGAGGAACGATCACCACGATAAAATAAGGGAAATCAGAGCTCGTACGGAAAGATTCAGATGTTTATTCTTTCCGCGCGCTATACGAGATTGGAATAATAGAGAATTGTAAAGGTGGTTCGATGAACCCTCCGCCAGGCACTTAAATGTGATTGTTAGAGTATCCATGTAGATGTAGATGTACCAATTTCTTGTACTTGGTACACTCCAGTATGACGTGGTTCAGATCCGCCACTGTCGTTGCGTCGTGATTAGTGTCAAGAAGCGGTGATTCTCAGCTGATATACAGGGTGTCCCAGCTATCTTGTCCACCCAAAATATCTCTGGAAGAATAACAGCTTCAGATTTTCTATATTTGCACCATGTCTCAGGAGAAGGAGGACACAAACAATGTTCGGGGTTGTTATCAGTTGAAATTTTATGATAGTAGATAGCCCACACAGCTCTCACCATCTTGTGCAAATCATTGGTGTTGTCCCTGATAGCTTTGCCATAATAATCTTGAAACTGATCTATCACCTTGTCAGTCAGTCTGCCAGAACCTTTTATTGTTTTACCATCTGATAGATTTGCGTTGCCAAGTTTTATTTTCAACTGTCTGAAACGTGCACCCATTCTATTTTTCACATGGCCTACACACTGTAGTTTAGTTATGGGCACACTGTAAGGTTTGTTGTCCACCACTGCTTTGAAAGACTTGCTGTCTCGATCTCCCAAGAACTGAATGTACCGAACTCCCCTTTCTTCCTCAGATCGCTGAAAAATATTTACTGCAGCAGCCACTTCCATCCCTCCACTTGTTCCCTCATAATTTTTTCCACAGTTTGGCTTATGGGCTTCTACTCTCTCTCTCTATCCACGCCAGCACATGTGCATCCTTGACAATATTTTGTCAAAATCTCGAGGTCCAGGACAACACTTGTTGCCGCTGCAACTCCATTCTTAGATTTGTGTCCTCGTCTCTGCCAGTAACCATCAAAGGCGATACTGATATCAGTGCAACCATCATTTGCTTCCACTGTTTCGTTTGTTGCAGATACTATGGAATCTGTAGCCACTTCCTTCACACAATCATCAATGACATTTGTGTAGTGTTCATACTCTGTAGGAGGACCTGGCAAATTCATGATGCTGCACAACATTTTCCCAGCTGCCTGACCCTTCCCAATGCACCTCAGTCCATATACTAATCTTACGTTATTAGTATACAAGTTGTTTTTGCACTTGCTTGATGTGCCAAACGATTTAGAGAATTCGCAGTTCTGACAGGAAATACGTAAATGACAAACAATTCCTTTCCTATCTGATTCATCTTCAGACAGTGTTACTGCACCACTACAAAGAGAACAACTCACTGCTTCACTTAGAACACGAGCCAAAATACCGAACTCCACAATTATATTTGTACCGATGACTTTTTCTACACTGCGCTATCCATAAACTCTAAAGTCAACGTTCCTTTTTGAAGCACTGGGTGGAGAGGATGTAGGCACTGCACTTCTCTTGTCGCTGCTGTCGCTTGTAGCTCCTTGTGATATACTCAAACAAGCTTCATTAGCTACACATTTTCGGTAAAACCTGTTACCTTTGTTTGTTCGCTTCTTGAATATTCCGCGTGGTTTTGTCATTTTTCTTCTGCAAAATACTGTCAATGTCTGCTTGCTGAGCGAACTAAAACCCACTAAACAGAAAGTTATTCACGAAACACTTCGCTCCATTCAAACCAAGATCTACGGAAACAATACACTGTGTAGAGCAGACTGTCAACTACAAAACAACAAAACCACAGCCTTCTATAGTGAATAGTTTCTGAAACATGACCATTCAAATAAGTCAATGTAAGTCGCGAGGAGGAAAACTGACAATGCAGACACAGAGTAAAGGACGATAATACCAACAAGATAATATTTCCACCAAATAAATAATATATCAGAATGTTCAGCAGATTCCGTAGATTTTAATGAAACAAAAAAATAAAAATATTTTTTTTTCCATTTTTTGCCCGGGTCTCCCCTTAAAGCAAGTGCAACGGTATGTAGCCTAATTAAATCACGCTGTGATAAGCGAATTAGAAAATAACACTAAAAGTAGTGTACGAGTTTTTCTATTTGAGTAGAAAAATAATGATGATATATAAAATGTGGAGTCCCGATAGCAAGAAAAGCATTTCTGAAAGAGAAAAAAAATTGTTCACATCGAAGAAATATTCCAGAAAATATGTATCTGGAGTGTAGACGAGAAGTGAATAGAAGCTTTGTAAATGTGGTGGTACGAGAGAATAACTGGTGAAGAGATACTGAAGCAAATTGTGGGAGAGAAAAAAGTTGGGGCGCAGAACTGACCAAAAAGAAGAGGTCGGTTGACAGGATGGATACCGAGACATCAAAAAATTGTCACTTTGGTAAAGGAGGGAAGTGTGTGTGTGTGTGTGTGTGAGACACGGTGTTACCCCGCCCACATACAGGGTGTCCCAGCTATCTTGTCCACCCAAAATATCTCTGGAACAATAACAGCTATTGGAAAACGGCTTTCACCGGTATCAATGTAGGGCTGGGGCCCATGAATGTACATATTTGGAAACATTCTAAAACGAAAGCATATATGTTTTTTAACACAAACTTATGTTTTTAAATGGACCTCCTATATTATTTCTTCAGCAATCCATAGCATGACAAAGCACATACACAATGGCGTTGATTGCATCGCAATATTCCCATTACATCCTGAGATATTGAGACGCGAAGTTGACGCTTGAAACACCCGACATGCGCTGCTAGCGCACGACCTGAGGCTCAGGCGTGAACCCCATGCTGCCCGTAATCGCGACGTGATTGACATGCGTAATCACACTTCCATATTTATCAAGAGGTCCGAAACGAATAATACGATCTGCTGCCATCCTGCTGCGATTACGAGCGGCATAGGGTTCACGCCTGAGCCTCAGGACGTGCGCTAGCAGCGCATGTCGGGTGTTTCAAGCGTCAACTTCGCGTCTCAATACCTCGGGATGTAATGGGAATATTGCGATGCAATCAACGCCATTGTGTATGTGCTTTGTCATGCTATGGATTGCTGAAGAAAAAATATAGGAGGTCCATTTAAAAAAAAACATAAGTGTGTGTTAAAAAACACATATGCTTTCGTTTTAGAATGTTTCCAAATATGTACATTCATGGGCCCCAGCCCTACATTGATACCGGTGAAAGCCGTTTTCCAATAGCTGTTATTGTTCCAGAGATATTTTGGGTGGACAAGATAGCTGGGACACCCTGTATGTGGGCGGGGTAACACCGTGTCTCACACACACACACACACACACTTCCCTCCTTTACCAAAGTGACAATTTTTTGATGTCTCGGTATCCGTCCTGTCAACCGACCTCTTCTTATTTGGTCAGTTCTGCGCCCCAACTTTTTTCTCTCCCACAATTTGCTTCAGTATCTCTTCACCAGTTATTCTCTCGTACCACCACATTTACAAAGCTTCTATTCACTTCTCGTCTACACTCCAGATACATATTTTCTGGAATATTTCTTCGATGTGAACAATTTTTTTTCTCTTTCAGAAATGCTTTTCTTGCTATCGGGACTCCACATTTTATATATCATCATTATTTTTCTACTCAAATAGAAAAACTCGTACACTACTTTTAGTGTTATTTTCTAATTCGCTTATCACAGCGTGATTTAATTAGGCTACATACCGTTGCACTTGCTTTAAGGGGAGACCCGGGCAAAAAATGGAAAAAAAAACATTTTTATTTTTTTGTTTCATTGAAATCTACGGAATCTGCTGAACATTCTGATATATTATTTATTTGGTGGAAATATTATCTTGTTGGTATTATCGTCCTTTACTCTGTGTCTGCATTGTCAGTTTTCCTCCTCGCGACTTACATTGACTTATTTGAATGGTCATGTTTCAGAAACTATTCACTATAGAAGGCTGTGGTTTTGTTGTTTTGTAGTTGACAGTCTGCTCTACACAGTGTATTGTTTCCGTAGATCTTGGTTTGAATGGAGCGAAGTGTTTCGTGAATAACTTTCTGTTTAGTGGGTTTTAGTTCGCTCAGCAAGCAGACATTGACAGTATTTTGCAGAAGAAAAATGACAAAACCACGCGGAATATTCAAGAAGCGAACAAACAAAGGTAACAGGTTTTACCGAAAATGTGTAGCTAATGAAGCTTGTTTGAGTATATCACAAGGAGCTACAAGCGACAGCAGCGACAAGAGAAGTGCAGTGCCTACATCCTCTCCACCCAGTGCTTCAAAAAGGAACGTTGACTTTAGAGTTTATGGATAGCGCAGTGTAGAAAAAGTCATCGGTACAAATATAATTGTGGAGTTCAGTATTTTGGCTCGTGTTCTAAGTGAAGCAGTGAGTTGTTCTCTTTGTAGTGGTGCAGTAACACTGTCTGAAGATGAATCAGATAGGAAAGGAATTGTTTGTCATTTACGTATTTCCTGTCAGAACTGCGAATTCTCTAAATCGTTTGGCACATCAAGCAAGTGCAAAAACAACTTGTATACTAATAACGTAAGATTAGTATATGGACTGAGGTGCATTGGGAAGGGTCAGGCAGCTGGGAAAATGTTGTGCAGCATCATGAATTTGCCAGGTCCTCCTACAGAGTATGAACACTACACAAATGTCATTGATGATTGTGTGAAGGAAGTGGCTACAGATTCCATAGTATCTGCAACAAACGAAACAGTGGAAGCAAATGATGGTTGCACTGATATCAGTATCGCCTTTGATGGTTACTGGCAGAGACGAGGACACAAATCTAAGAATGGAGTTGCAGCGGCAACAAGTGTTGTCCTGGACCTCGAGATTTTGACAAAATATTGTCAAGGATGCACATGTGCTGGCGTGGATAGAGAGAGAGAGTAGAAGCCCATAAGCCAAACTGTGGAAAAAATTATGAGGGAACAAGTGGAGGGATGGAAGTGGCTGCTGCAGTAAATATTTTTCAGCGATCTGAGGAAGAAAGGGGAGTTCGGTACATTCAGTTCTTGGGAGATCGAGACAGCAAGTCTTTCAAAGCAGTGGTGGACAACAAACCTTACAGTGTGCTCATAACTAAACTACAGTGTGTAGGCCATGTGAAAAATAGAATGGGTGCACGTTTCAGACAGTTGAAAATAAAACTTGGCAACGCAAATCTATCAGATGGTAAAACAATAAAAGGTTCTGGCAGACTGACTGACAAGGTGATAGATCAGTTTCAAGATTATTATGGCAAAGCTATCAGGGACAACACCAATGATTTGCACAAGATGGTGAGAGCTGTGTGGGCTATCTACTATCATAAAATTTCAACTGATAACAACCCCGAACATTGTTTGTGTCCTCCTTCTCCTGAGACATGGTGCAAATATAGAAAATCTGAAGCTGAAGGATCTCTGGCAGATTTTAAGCATAAAAAGAGTGTGCGTCAAGCAGTAATGGAGGCTCTGATGCCTATATTTAGAGATCTGGCCGATCCAGATCTGTTGAAAAGGTGTCTGCATGGGAAAACACAAAACCCCCAACGAATCTTTCAATAATCTTCTCTGGACTCGCATACCGAAAAGTGTATTTGTTGGGATGAGAACCCTACAGTTAGGAACGTATGACACTGTAATCACATTTAATAATGGATGTAGTGGCAGACTGTGAGTACTTGAGAAACTGAGAGTAATTTTGGGGAAGCATACAGTGGAAGGTCTTCACAAAGTGGACATCAGAAGAGTGAAAAAAGCTGAGGTTTCAGCAAAACATGTGACCAAAGAGGCAAGGAAAAAGAGAAGGGAGCTGTTACTTGATAGAACTGGTGGTGAAGGTGACCTAGAATATGGAGCAGGGTGTTTCTAATAACATCATGTAACAATAAAGGCAAGGAATTTCATACGAAAACTTTAAACGTCCTTTTCCCTGTTTATACATTTTTCCCTACAAATGCCCCGTTTTCTCAGAAACTATTCATCCTATTGCACTGAAACTTTTACAGGGTCCTGCAAAACTATCCACTAAGCCATGAATCTACAACCAAGAATATGCGTTAAGCTCAGCCATTTTTATACATATTTATGTTAACAAAATTCTTGCAGAAATACAGGCGTTGAGTAAAAAATTTGTAAAACCTTTTGTTTTGATGCAAAACCTTCCATCATAGATCAGTCGAATAAAGAGACAGTAGTTAATATGTTGCAGAAATTTCAAATCTGTGTCTACAACAGTCTCTGAGATAATGGGTCATTAACATGGGCGAGATAGGGGCCCGGGTCTCTCCTTAATTTTGTTGATATTTGCCTTATGACCGCTTTTCAACACTCTATCCATTTAGGTCAACTCATTTTCCAAGTGCCAACGGCCTTCCCTCAATACATCTACGTCTACATTTATACTCCGCAAGCCACCCAACGGTGTGTGGCGGAGGGCACTTTACGTGTTACTGTCATTACCTCCCTTTCCTGTTCCAGTCGCGTATGGTTCGCGGGAAGAACGACTGTCTGAAAGCCTCCGTGCGCGCTCTAATCTCTCTAATTTTACATTCGTGATGTCCTCAGGAGGTATACGTAGGGGGAAGCAATATATTCGATACCTCATCCAGAAACGCACCCTCTCGAAACCTGGCGAGCAAGCTACACCGCGATGCAGAGCGCCTCTCTTGCAGAGTCTGCCACTTTTGTTAAACATGTCCGTAACGCTATCACGCTTACCAAATAACCCTGTGACGAAACGCGTCGCTCTTCTCTGGATGTTCTCTATCTCCTCCGTCAACCCGATGTGGTACGGATCCCACACTGATGAGCAATACTCAAGTATAGGTCGAACGAGTGTTTTGTAAGGCACCTCCTTTGTTGATGGACTACATTTTCTAAGGACTCTCCCAATGAATCTCAACCTGGTACCCGCCTTACCAACATTTAATTTTATATGATCATTCCACTTCAAATCGTTCCGCACGCATACTCCAGATATTTTACAGAAGTAACTGCTACCAGTGTTTGTTGCGCTAGCATATAATCATACAGTAAAGGATCCTTCTTTCTATGTATTCGCAATACATTACATTTGTCTATGTTAAGGGTCAGTTGCCACTCCCTGCACCAAGTGCCTATCCGCTGCAGATCTTCCTGCATTTCGCTACAATTTTCTAATGCTGCAACTTCTCTGTATACTACAGCATCATCCGCGAAAAGCCGCATGGAACTTCCGACACTATCTACTAGATCATTTATATATATTGTGAAAAGTAATGGTCCCATAACACTCCTGTGGCACTCCAGAGGTTACTTTAACGTCTGTAGACGGCTCTCCATTTATAACAACATGCTGTGTTCTGTTTGCTAAAAACTCTTAAATCCAGCCACACAGCTGGTGTGATATTCCGTAGGCTCTTACTTTGTTTATCAGGCGACAGTGCGGAACTGTATCGAACGCCTTCCGGAAGTCAAGGAAAATAGCATCTACCTGGGAGCCTGTATCTAATATTTTCTGGGTCTCATGAACAAATAAAGCGAGTTGGGTCTCACACGATCGCTGTTTCCGGAATCCATGTTGATTCCTACATAGTAGATTCTGGGTTTCCAAAAACGACATGATACTCGAGCAAAAAACATGTTCTAAAATTCTACAACAGACCGACGTCAGAGATATAGGTCTATAGTTTTGCGCATCTGCTCGACGACCCTTCTTGAAGACTGGGACTACATGTGCTCTTTTCCAATCATTTGGAACCTTCCGTTCCTCTAGAGACTTGCGGTACACGGCTGTTAGAAGGGGGGCAAATACATCGATTCCCGGCTGATCATGGAATGTAAACAACGCCGGGCGCAGACGGTTCTCGGACGGGTAACCGCCCCGGCACGTCGCACGGTGCTGGCAGTTTTCCTGCAGCCTCTCCACCAAAGGACAGGAGGGGTGGTGTTGCAAGACTTCCTGACCACCAGACTTAGTGCGAGCCTCCTGAATGAAATTCCAAACCCCTCCGCTGTGTCCCACGAGCTGAAGGCACGTGTGTCTGCTGACGGCGAACCGTCAGTCGGGTGCCGTGATTTAGCTCCGCAGCCCCCTCGGTGTATTGGAGGGCAGCAGGCCGGGTGCAGGCAGCGGTTTCTCACTTCTCCCATCGTCACACGGCACAAATACGACACACACCGTCATCTACGTGTATCAGAGACGCATAACACGCAAATCTTACACTTCGCGAGGGAAAGACGCCAGTGTGCGCGAAGGAGAGGTAAAACCTTACCTATACCTGTCCCTCGGGGCCTGCCGTATGGTTTTTATCTTCCAAGTCCGCTGCCGCCGCTGACAGAATTACAGTGGCTTCGGCAATCTTCAAAGGTTTTTATTTCTTCTCTGAGCTTTAATTCATTTTCCAAATCTATTCTCGGTCTCCTCTCCTGCGTCCTTAACGTATAGAGTGAATAACGTCGGGTGTGGGGGACAACCTTGTCTAACTTCCTTCCCAACGTTTCACGTTTTTCGTGCCTTATAACTGTAGTCTGCTTTCTGTTCAAGTTGTGAACAACATTTCGCTCTCTGCATTTCATTCCTGGCACCTCAAAAATTTCAAGGAATGTATTCCGATCAACGTTCTCAAAAACAGGAACTGTGTATTGAATACAGTCACGTTCACAACTGCAAAATATGGATAAAACTAAACTGTCGAAAGCTTTCTGTAAATCGACAAATGTTGGTCCTACATTTCTACGAAACCCAGACTGATCTTCCCGCAAGCTGGCTTTTGCGACGTTTCCACTCTCCTACATCTACACTGCGCGAATCGCCGTGAAATGTGTGCTACAGGGAACCTTTTATCGTGTTTATCGAGGTCTCTCCGGTCTCCTATGCAGCGCTGTGGAACGACTGCTTTCACACCTCTGGCGAGCCCTCGCTTGCTTCATTTTACCTGCACGATTTCTGCGGATCTCATACCTTAACAGATCTTGCCCGAGGCCGGCTTTTACCGGTTTTTCCGTTGCCCTGCAAATAATTCCTATCACTGTTTTGCAGCCATGATTTATTAAAGTGGCGGTTCGGTAGTATGCACACCTTTCAGCATACGCCTTTTTTGCAATTGGAATTATTAGATTCTTCCTGAACTCTTGGGGTATTTCGTCTGTCTCATAAGTTTTGCACGGAAGGTGGAATTAATTTTGACATGACTGGCTCTCCCGAAGATATCAGCAGCTGTGATGGAATGTCGTCTATTCCAGGGTTCTTTTTTCGACATACGTCTTTCAGTGCTCTATCGAATTATTCTAACAGCATCTGATCTCCTATTTCATCTTCACCTACTTCTTCTGCTCTTCTTTCTATTATGTTGTCCTCAGGTACGCTTCTCTTATACAGATCCTATATATATTTGTTCCACTTTTCAGCTTTTCCTTACTTCCCTTATTTGCTTAGCAGCAACTGGCCATTTGAGCTCTTGAACTTCATACAGTTGCTTCTCTTTTCTCCAAAGGCCTCTTTAATTTTCCTACAGGCCGTCTCTACCTTTACCGTTCTTATGCACGCTTCAACGACCTTATATTTGTCGCCTGCCGATTCCTGCTTAGCCATTTTACATCTTGTGTCGATCTCATTTTTTAATTGTTTGTATTCCATTTCGCCTCTTTCATTTACTACATTTTTTTTATAATTTCTCCTTTAAAACTTGTCCACATTCAAATTATTATTTCTTACCGGAATCTATAATAACTTCACTAGATGTTATCGTGTGTTTTAATGCTTTAAAGACGTCTCCAGCAAGGATGTCTAACCTGTCTTTCCTATATGCATTCCAACCGGAATTTAGAATTTGATTACTGCCAGCTTTCTGACGCTCTGCGTAGAAGAGGAAAGGGGGTAGTACAGTGGTACATAAAGTAACACACAGTAAGGCCGTGTATAGATGTAGATGTAGATTTAGGCCAGGCCAAGCACTGTGTCCGGGTGGCGCAGTGATTAACGCCACGCCTAGTAAGCAGAAGGTCTCGGGTTAGAATCCTGGTCCGGTTCACATTTTCACTCCTCGCCGCCGATTCCGCGTAAAGCCCCGTGAGCTGATATTGTTAGTTCCTCTCCTTTCCGAAGGTTGCAGCCATGTATGGAACTCAAACATGGACGATTAATAGTGTAGACAAGAAAAAAATAGAGGCTTTGGAAATGTGATGCTACAGAACAATGCTGAAGATTAAATCTGCAGATCGCAAAACGAATGAGTAGGTACTGAATAGAATCGGAGAGAAAAGAAACTCGTCGCACAACCTTTAGTACTGGAGGGAATTTGGGGGAAGGGGGGCAAAAATTGCATAGGGAGACCAGGAGTCGAGCACAGTAAGCAAATTCAAGAGGATTTGGGTTGCAGTAGTTGTTCGCAGATGAAGAGGCTTGCAGAGAATAAAGTATCGTGGAGAGGTGCATCAAACCAGTCTTCGCACTGTGACCATATCAACAACAACCTGAAAAATTTACTACATATTTAAAGAGCATATTAGCGGCAATAAAAATAAAACGCAGGAAAAGATTTGCAGGTAGTTGGAAGAAAGAATGAGAACAGGGTCCATTAAACTGTATCCTGCGCTCGCTGAGGTTGATTATACTGGAGTCCCCAGTTTCTTCAACACGGAGAGATCTCAGATGAGGCAAGTTTGCTCATAAAGTTGGTACACATTTCATAGGAGAGTGTTGTTCACATTTACGCCGTGAGCGATGTTGTAGGGAAGCAGCCTACTCACGCCGTATAGAATTCATATGCTTTCCATTGTGCGCCAGCCTAGTCCGCTGTAACTAGCTCTGACAACACGAACGTTGTGCAATACCTTAAAAGTACAGTAAATAATATGAAAAGTTGAAAGCATGTCAGGAATGATGCTAAAATGATTATGTGTTAAGTTTCAGTTTAGTAACTTAAACAGTTTTCGAAATTTGGACGTTTTACGTAAAAATCATCGGTGCAACAGGAAGGAGCTAGAAACTTCAAAATTTATATTCGGATTCCTTTCTCATTGTAATTTAATAGAAACAGCGTGCTTGATCTCACAAAGTAATATTTTGGTTGAAATTCATGATTTTCTGTTTTCGTGTCCTAAAAGTTCGGAAGCAACATAGATTAAGAAAGTGATTAGAAGAAGCTACGATGTTTAGAGTTAGGTAGAATAGAGATACGCTATAATAATAAAGATGTGAAAAGTTTCAAAAGGTAGATATAAAACTATGGCTTTAGCGTCTCTCCAAAGGGCAAGTTGAGAACTCATCTGTTGCGCGCAGTGCAACTAAAGTAATTCTCTCGCCAAAAGTATTTAACCTAGGCACATTAGAATTTTATTATAGATACTTACCTGGGTGCTGATTGCACAATTAAATCGAGAGCTTCATTGGCCTTCAGCGAATGAAGCAATTAATTATTTAGTAACTTGGAGTTGTGTTCTGCTAGCCTCAGCGGCTAGTCGGTAAGGCAAATGTTGTCGGCTGCGCCTTCGGCGGTCCGCACAGCGGCTATATAAATAAGAGCGCTGCGAGCTAGAGTCAGGTCTCAGTTCTCTTGTAGATTCGTATCAGCGCGCGCACCGTGTCGGGAGCCGCGTTGCATTTGTGCAGTTGGCAGGAACACCCTTAGATGCCGTATTACGTAATTCGATATGCACTGAACAATGAGTTCACATTGAGGTAAAGTGGTAATTGCAGAACGACTTCAGTGATTTATTCTCAGTTTGCGTATGTCGTATTTTCACGTGTCGCTGCAGGACAGATTTTCTACCATTACTAGCGTGGCGTTTGATGAGTATTAACATCAAATTTTGGCGAACATTCTCTTTGAACATTTACATCGATAACGATTATTGAACAGTTTCGTTATGTAGGGATAATAGGATCCGCGCAGTAGACTCTGAACAGCACTGATAGTACAATAGCTGATATGGGTAATCATCTGTCTGGAATTTTATGCTATATCGTTTTCAGAATATAGTGAAAATTGTTATAGTAAACTGCATTTTCTATGAATCCCAGACATCATCCTAAATTAGTAATGAACTTCAATAATCAATAACTTTTTCTCCATGACAGTGGGCACAGTGAACTCTAATTACAGGCATCACGTTTTTGCTAATCACTTTCTGGTTGCCAACATTGTAGATAGAGAGCCTGTGTTGATAACGGCAACAGTTAAGAGAAATAATAATAAAATTTTTCCACCCGCCGCCCCACAATGTCAGCGTGAAACGTGAGGAATGCACCACAGCCAACCATCGGCTAGCAGGGACCACGCGTCGGACGTACTCGTGAGGTACTTGGAGAGGTCTTCCGTTGCAGCTCAGCTGCAGGGGTCAGCGACAGAAGGACACGCGGAGAGGCGATGCGACTGTGCTGTCACGGTAATGTTGCTGCCCACGTTGTTACAGACGCCACTTAACAATGAGGTGCCACATCCTGTGGCACAACGGCCGGTATGAGCTTTGGCGTACCAGCCGGGGGCCACTCCACAGTCAGCACCTCGAAGCCACAAACTCTTCGATTTCTCGAATGAAGTATTAGTTTGCGGGGCTAATATATACGATAACGTTTTTTTTTTGAGTGATCTACCGATTTCACCCACGCCGAAAGGGATACTGTGTCATGAATTTTGATCTCTATGTTTTCCGAAATCTCAAGCTCAGCGACCTAAACGTTCAGAGAGGAGTTATTTTGTAACGGCCGCCGACTGGTCAGTTGACATGGCAGGAACGCGGCGTCTGGTGCGTGCTCCTTAAAGTTGAGCAGGCAACGCCGCCATTTGTCCGTGCAGGCACGGAACAAGATTTTATGGGGCGACAAACCACGTTATCTACTGTGCCCCTGAAAGAGGCGCATGCGAAACAAGCAGACGTCTGGAAATTGTAAGGTTATGCTCTCACAGCTCTTCCGAATATCACTATAGGCATTCATGTCCATTGTGCATACCGACGGACTTGGGCAATTAGAGGAGGACTATGCGACAACCCACACGTCCGGAATTGCTACAGAGTGGGTCCAAGAGCACTGTTCTGAGTTTCAACACTTCCTCTGGCCACCAAACTACCCAGACATGAGCATTATTGAGCATATCTGGGATGGCTTGCAACGTGCTGTTCAGAAGAGGTCTCCACCACCTCTTACTCTTACCGATTCATAGAGAGCCCTGGAGGATTCATAGTGTGACTTCGGTCCAGCACTACTTCAGACACTAGTCGAGTCCATTCCACGTCGTGTTGTGGCACTTGTGCGTGCTCGCGGGGGCTTTACACGATATTAGGCAGGTGTACCAGTTTCTTTCGCTCTTTAGTGTAGCTTTGCGGTGATTCGTCTGTCGGTGATAAGAAAGTTGGTCACACAAAAACAGCGATGTATAGTTGTCACAGGAGTTTGCCCCTCATAGTGGAAAAAACGAACACTGACAACAAATGGTTATTATCAGTGGCAATACCTCATGTGAGATAAACCAGTTTCCCGATTAGTGCCGCATACCGCCTTAGGACGAGGGAGAAGGGAGAGACCTACAAGGCGGCAACCAAGCAGAGTACGCTATCTGGTCAGAGATATCCGGACACCTATTACTGAACTTTTATACTAAATATATTCGCCATTCACCATTATCACTATGTGAACTCTGTTGCGGACTCTTTTAAGTGAGACGTGTCCCAGTGTCTGTGGAGGAACGGCGCGCCATTCTTTCGCAAGAGTCGAAATCAGAGAAAGTAGTCAGTCGGAGGCTGGCGTCTGGAGAGAATCGACGTTCTGGCTCATCCCAGAGGTGTCGCATTCCGTTCGTGTCGGGACTCTGGATAGGCCAGTCCATTTCAAGAACGTTCTTGTCCGCAGACCATAGCTTCACAAAATGGCTCTGAGCACTATGCGACTTAACTTCTGAGGTCATCAGTCGCCTAGAACTAATTAAACCCAACTAACCTAAGGACATCACACACATCCATGCCCGAGGGAGGATTTGAACCTGCGACCGTAGCGGACGCTCGGCTCCAGACTGTAGCACCTAGAACCGCACGGCCACTCCGGCCGCCAATAGCTTCACAGATGCTGCTCTACGACAGCGTGGATTTTCATGCTGATGCAAACAACCGTCGTCTCCGGACTGTTCCTCCTTCGTACGCAGCATAAATTTCTGTAAAGTGTCTTCATAGCCTTCCGAATTTAGTGTTTTGTTGAGGGAAATGAGAGCGCAGCATCCTAACCACAGTAGACTCCCCCATACAATGCCCCAGCACTGCTGGCACTACACACAATGGCAGGTAACGTTCTGCAGGCATTCGCCAAACCCAAACCCTTCCATCAGATTGGCACAGGACATAGTGCGAATCGTCACTACAAATCACTCATCTACTGTCCGGTGGCGTTGCTGCTTACACCACACAGAGCGTCGCCTGGCACTTAGTGCAGAAACGTGCGACCCGTGAGGAGCTGCTCAACCACTGCAACGCATTCTGTTCAATTCCATACGCAGATTGAAACGTCCCCTTAGAACAATGTATACAAAACTGTGCTTAACCTGGCACACAATAATTTTAGCGCAACGCAATCTGACATCCCTGCAAAAGAATGGCCCTGAGTAACATTAAACTATACCTTTCAGAAATCACTTACCTCACAAAAATCTTGATTACTCGAACTACTGCAATACAGCGAGCGCCACTACTGCCAGCTAAATAAAAGATTCAAACTACGGAAGGCACTAACTACTGATAGACATAGTTAGCAAATGAAAGATATTAATAGAGAACAAACAATGTATTTACCTTAATATCATCATATATGTAGGAGTTCATGACAAATTACAGAATTCCGCCATCTCTCTCGCTACATCCACCACTGCTGGCGGCTCACCTCCAACTGCGCAACGCTACGCGCTGTTCACATCCAGCTATAACAGCTCATGACAACAATGGCAGGCAACAATGCAAACTAGCCACATACTGCACACAGCACAGCCAGTGATTTTCATACAGAGCGCTACGTAACGTTGCCAATAAGAAAACATAAACAGCAAACTTACATAAAGAAAACATAAACAGCCTACTTACATAGCCCCCATGCTCCCCACAAAAAAATTTTACAAATGGTGTTGGGCACTGGCCAGTACAGATTTGAAAAAATTTTTCATAATTACAATAACAAAGATATCAAATGCACACACTTATTTATACAATGTTGGTCAAAAGCTAAAATTTTCTCACAGTCCATAAAGACAGTCCAGATTGTTCATCATAATAGTAATTACAGTTTTTGTTTTTCACAAAGTCTCATTAGTAAAAAAAATTGCACACAGAAGTAGTGGATTTCCATGCAGTCTTGAAGAAGTAGTGGTGTCCTTCCAACGGAAAGACAGTACTGACTCTTGACATGCTGACAGGTAATGGGCCACAACAGAGCAAACCCACAGCAGAGTCAGTCGAAGTTGATGAATATTGGTAGGTAGGTCATCACAGAGCAGACCCACTGTAGTCCTGGTAGAGATTGTGGTATTAGTGGGCCATCAGAGGTGCAGACCCACTGCAGTCCTTGTAGAAATAATGTTACTGGTGAGTCAGCAAAGGTGTAGACCCACTGTAGTCCTTGTAGAGATGGCCAGCAGCCATCTGTTGCGACTGTGCAGGTGCACAATCACCATCGAAGAGTCTTGCAGAGAAGATAGCAAGTCCATATACCCCCACTTGTGCACTCACAAAGTTTGTGGAACTGTCCTTAGAACCAGCAATGCTGTTATCCAGTCCCTTGCTGAATTATTAACACACGTGCAAACACTATCAGTCCCTACTTCTCACATATTGTCCATATACTATGACCAACAGAAATGTATGCAGTGAAATGAATGCTTTCAAGTTACTTAATTTGATTAACTGGCGTCAATTACAATTATATAACATAAGAATACAATTACAAAGATACAAAATACATCATTAAAAACATAACAATACAGATAACATTTGTAGTAATAGGGGCTTTACAAAAGAATAGAAATAAACATATACATCAGTGTTACAGGAATGATGACATGAGTACATACATAAAAGATCAGAATAACTTGCAAAACATCAACTTCACACATGAGCATTAAAACAAAATAGAATAAATAATGTATAAGCATCTTTACAAAGAAAATAACAGAGTATTAGAAAAATTCTACAACATAGCTCTCATCAGCTAAACACATAAAGACAGGAAAAACACAAATACACAAGGGTACACAAACATATAGCGGAATAATAGAAGGAAAGGACAGGGTTTGTTTTACTGCAGTATTTTGCAAACAAAACTTTCTTTACTTCTCGGAGATCTCCCTTCATTCATCATTATTCCCAAAAAGTCCTATCTATACCTCCTTCCTGTATTCTATTCATATTTCTTTCAAAATAATTATTTCTGATTGTACAATACTCATTTTATGTAAGTAGGCTGTTTATGTTTTCTTATTGGCAACGTTACGTAGCGCTCTGTATGAAAATCACTGGCTGTGCTGTGTGCAGTATGTGGCTAGTTTGCATTGTTGCCTGCCATTGTTGTCATGAGCTGCTATAGCTGGATGTGAACAGCGCGTAGCGTTGCGCAGTTGGAGGTGAGCCGCCAGCAGTGGTGGATGTAGCGAGAGAGATGGCGGAATTTTGTTATTTTGTCATGAACTCCTACATATATGATGATATTAAGGTAAATACATTGTTTGTTCTCTATTAATATCTTTCATTTGCGAACTATCTCTATCAGTAGTTAGTGCCTTCCGTAGTTTGAATCTTTTATTTAGCTGGCAGTAGTGGCGCTCGCTGTATTGCAGTAGTTCGAGTAATCAAGATTTTTGTGAGGTAAGTGATTTCTGAAAGGTATAGTTTGATGTTACTCAGGGCCATTCTTTTGCAGGGATGTCAGATTGCGTTGCGCTAAAATTATTGTGTGCCAGGTTAAGCACAGTTTTGTATACATTGTTCTAAGGGGACGTTTCAAGACTCGTGGAGTTAGTTGGACTGCTGGCAGCACTTTGGAACTCACGAGAGATTCCTTCTTCTGACTTCACGCAATTTCTGGCAACCGCGATCCTCAGTGGTCGACAGCTCCTGTTCGTCAGTTCGCGGAGTCTCCCTCGTCCCGGTTAGGCTGCGGTCGTTCCTTCGCTTTCTCATATCAGAGCCCCATCACCGACAGTAGACTCAGGCAGCTACACCAGGGTCGAAATGCCCCTGTCGGATTTGTTTCTCGCGCGGCATCCAGTGACTGTCCACGTCACGCGTCGCAGAGTTACCCTGGCCGACGCACTCTGCTGTTACTGTTTCTCTACCGACACCACAATCCACTGAATGCTCCTCTCGTGGCATCTGGTGGTCAACTCCGTATTACATATCGCTGTCCGAATACTGTTGTCCAGATAATGTATAACAGAAGGGGCGTCATCAACTTATGTTCCGACGACGATGCAGTTATGTGGAAGTGGTATGAGGGTCTGTTTTGGTATGGCTTCGTTAGTTTCTTTGTTGATGGTTAAACGAATGCGCGATAGGTGTTTATGGAAAAAATTCATATAACAGCGTACTTCCCGTAATTTTGAATCAGAGGTTTTTCTATATCAGCGTGATAAAGTTATTGTTCATGGATGGTTGAAGAGGACCATCCGGATTTTTGGATGGGTTTGTTCGAAACAACAACCTGCACGCCATCCAAGTTGTGCAGGACGGAGTGGAGTAGTGTCGGTCGCACACTCGCAAGGTACGGTAGTCCACACTCTACAGTACAATACACACTTCGCTCTCTCTCGGGGGGAGAGAGTTTGCTGCCAAAAGCGACAGATGCGTCCTCGAGTAAAGACGATGCGTCATGCCGTAACTACACAGTTTCCACGTATGAAACTGATAGTCAGCCAAGGTCCACTCCTTCAATCCAATCATTCACTTACATCGCTTAAATTATGTAGCCATTCGTCTCTCTCTTGGCAGTTTGATAAGTAGCTAGCTCTCAACTTCGAATGTTTACACTGCAAACCAAGAACAGATTAAGAAAATCAGCCACAACACACAATGTATAAGGGGCGTTCAAAAAGGAACGAGCAGGAGGCATAATAACACAAACCACTGCCTGTATCGTAGAAGAATTGACCCTGGCTGTTGAGACACTTGTCCCACTGTGACCCGAGGCGGTGAACGGCTGTCTCATAAAATTCCCGGGGCTGCGATGTTAACCAGTTCCGCACGTACAGCCGGACGTAGTCGTCTGAGATGAATCGTGTGCCCCTCAGACCCTTCTTAAGGGGACCAAAAATGGCGTTATCACAGGGAGAGAGGTCCGGGCTTGTATGTAGGGTGGCCGAGAACCTCCCACTTGAATTTCATGAGGAGTGCCGCGACTATGTTGGCCGTATGAGGCACTGCAGTATTGTGGAGCAGAATGACTCCACAGGTGAGATGTTTTGATTTCACCGCTTGGCGAAGGGTGGCCAAGGTTTGCGAGTAACGCTGGGCATTCACTGTTGTCCCGCGCTGCAGGGTGAGTCTCAAGGGGGTCCCTGAAAAAGGCTCTGAATGGATGAATGATGATGATGAAGACGACACAACAACGCCCAGTCATTTCGGGGCAGGTGAAAATCCCTGACCCCGCCGGGAATCGAACCCAGGACCCCGTGCTAGGGAAGCGAGAACACGACCGCGAGAACACGAGCTGAGGACATAATATCCACTACTGCGAAGAAAAGCAACACAGCTCCTGGTCGAAGCTCTCCCATGTACCACTACCTCAATTAAATAGTCTTCCAGCTCCGCAACACCTTTCTTAACATCCAATTTCACCTTCAGGCCGTGGGGAGCTTCGAGAATTATTTTGTTCTTAAAGCAATACAAACCACACATTGATACCTCTTTCTACCAACTCATTAGCCACATCTCTGTCTTCAGCGAGGTCCTTGCGTCTACCATTTCCAGAAATATTCACATGTACTAGGAACGATATCTTCCTATTATTTAGTGTGATCAACTCCTGAATCTAGTCAACCTCCTACGCCAAATACAACAAGCGTTGATCCTTTCTTTTTATCCGTACAAACAGAAGAAAGCTATGGCCGGGTATGGCGTTCCAGTCTCTTGTTCAGACTCCAATGATAAACCCTATCAGTCAATTGTATTCTTCCTGACAAATCATCTCTGCTACGTAACTAAAAGCGACACTCAGTATCTATGTGCAGGTAAGCTAGAAGGGGCCGTCCAATGACGGCTTCTTTATCTTCTACACAGAAGAGCCAAAGAAACTGGTACACCTGCCTAATGTAGAATAGGGTCCCTGCGAGTACTCAGAAGTGCAGCAACACGACGTGGTATGGACTCGACTAGTGTCTGGAGTAGTGCTGGAGGGAACTGAGACCATGAATCCCTCAGTGCTGTTCATAAATCCGTATGAGTGCGAGGGATGGCGATCTCTTCTGAAAAGCACGTTGCAAGGCATCCCAGATATGCTCAATAAGTTCGCGTCTGAGGAGTTTGGTGGCCAGCGGAAGTGCTTAACTCAGAAGAGCGTTCTTGGAGCCACTCAGTAGCACTTCTCGACGTGTGGGGTGTCGCATTGCCCTGTTGGAATTTCCCAAGTCAATCGGAATGCACAATGGACATAAATGGATACAGATGATCAGACAGGACGCTTAAGTACGTATCGTCCGTCAGAGTTGTATCTAGACGTATTAGGGGTCTCATATCACTCCAACTGCACACGCCCCACACCATTACAGAGCCTCCACCAGCTTGAAAAGTCCCCTGATGACATGCAGAGTCCATGGATTCATGAGGTTGTCCCCATACCCGTACACGTCCTTCTGCTCGACAGAATTTTAGACTCGTCCGACCAGGCAACAGTTTCCGGTCATCAGCAGTCCAATGTCGGTGTTATCAGGCCCAGGCGAGGCGTAAAGCTTTGTGTCGTGCAGTCATCAAGGGTACACGAGTGGGCCTTCGGCTCCGAAAGCCAATATCGATGATGTTTCGTTGAATGGTTCGCATGCTGTCACTTGTTGATGGCCCAGCACTGAAATCTGCAGCGATTTGCGGAAGGGATGCACTTCTGTCACGTTGAACGATTCTCTTCAGTCGTTGTCGGTCCCATTCTTGCAGGATCTTTCAGGCCACAGCGATGCCGGAGATTTGATGTTCTACCGCATTCCAGATATTCACTGTACACTCTTGAAATGGTTGTATGGGAAAATCTCCACGTCTTCACTACCTCGGAGATTCAGTAGTCCATCGCTCCTGCACCGACTATGACACAACGTTCAAACTCGCTTAAATCTTGATAACCTGTCATTGTAGCAGCAGTAACCGATCTATCAACTGGGGCAGACACTTGTCGTCTTATACCGGTGTTGCCGACCGCAGCGCCGTGTTCTGACTGTTTACGTATCTTTGTATGTGAATACAGATGCCTATAACAGTTTCTTTGGCGCTTCCGTGTATACATAGCTGACGTCTCCACAGCGAGGTAGTTCGTCGCATTCCTCGCTGTCTAGCCCACCCCCCATTCGTTACAACAATGCCTCCAACTCCGTCGCAACACTTCGCCTCCTTCGTATAACCAATTGTACCTCTGGATCAACACTGCAAAACGCAGGGCGCGGTGGCCGAGCGGTTCTAGGCGATTCAGTTTGGGAGCGCGCGACTGCTACGATCGCAGGTTCGAATCCTACCTCCGGCATGGATATGTGTGATGTCCTTAGGTTAGTCAGGTTTAAGTAGTTCTACGTTCTAGGGGACTGATGCCCTCAGATGTTAAGTCCCATAGTGCTCAGAGCCATTTGGACCATTTTTAGAACACTGCAAAACGCAGAAATAATTACAGCAGTAATCACCAGTGTAGAATATCTCCGAGACCTCCATCGAAACGATCCACAACAGTCGGATCTTCTTAACCAAAATTCCTAGATCTAATACGCGATGAAAAACTAACCTATGATGCTCATCTACTAATTATCCAAAATACACTACTGGCCATTAAAATTGCTACACCAAGAAGAAATGCAGATGATAAAGGGGTATTCATTGGACAAATATATTATACTAGAACTGACATGTGATTACATTTTCACGCAATTTGTGTGCATAGATCCTGAGAAATCACTACCCAGAACAACCACCTCTGGCCGTAATAACGGCCTTGGTACGCCTGGGCATTGAGTCAAACAGAGCTTGGATGGGGTGTACAGGTACAGCTGCCCATGAAGCTTCAACACGATACCACAGTTCATCAAGAGTAGTGACTGGCGTATTGTGACGAGCCAGTTGCTCGGCCACCATTGACCAGACGTTTTCAGTTGGTGAGAGATCTGGAGAATTTGCTGGCCAGGGCAGCAGTCGAACATTTTCTGTATCCAGAAAGGCCCGTACAGGACCTGCAACATGCGGTCGTGCATTATCCTGCTGAAATGTAGGGTTTCACAGGGATCGAATGAAGGGTAGAGCCACGGGTCGTAACACATCTGAAATGTAACGTCCACTGTTCAAAGTGCCGTCAATGCGAACAAGAGGTGACCGAGACGTGTAACCAATGGCACCCTATACCATCACGCCGCGTGATACGCCAGCATGGCGACAACGAATAGATGCTTCCAATGTGCGTTCACCATGATGTCGCCAAACACGGATGCGACCATCACGATGCTGTAAACAGAACATGGATTCATCCGAAAAAAATGACGTTTTGCCATTCGTGTACCCAGGTTCGTCGTTGAGTACACCATCGCAGGCACTCCTGTCTGTGATGCAGCGTCAGGGGTAACCGCAGCTATGGTCTCCGTGGTGATAGTCCATGCTGCTGCAAACATCGTCGAACTGTTCGTGCAGATGGTTGTTGTCTTGCAAACGTCCGCATCTGTTGACTCAGGGATCGAGACGTGGCTGCACGGTCAGTTACAGCCATGCGGATAAGATGCCTGTCATCTCGACTGCTAGTGATACGAGGCCGTTGGGATCCAGCACGGCGTTCCGTATTACCCTCCTGAACCCACCGATTCCATATTCTGCTAACAATCATTGGATCTAGACCAACGCGAGCAGGAATGTCGCAATTCGATAAACCGCAATCGCGATAGGCTACAATCCGACCTTTCTCAAAGTGGGAAACGTGACGGTACGCATTTCTCCTCCTTACACGAGGCATCACAACAACGTTTCACCAGGCAACACCGGTCAACTGCTGTTTTTGTATGAGAAATCGGTTGGAAACTTTCCTCATGTCAGCACGTTGTACGTGTCGCCACCGGCGCCAACCTTGTGTGAATGCTCTGAAGAGCTAATTATTTGCACATCACATCATCTTCTTCCTGTCGGTTAAATTTCGCGTCTGTAGCACGTCATCTTCGTGGTGTATCAATTTTAATGGCCAGTAGTGTAAAGAAAATAATAGATTAAAACTTCATTCCTCGCCAAATATGGTGACTAAATCTCAGGAGTATCATCCACCCATACAGTATCTTCATCTAACCCCAGTCTCTCCTATGCATTTCCGTATTTCTCAAGTTGTATAACTCCCTCTAAAATCCTGAACGGAATGCACTACACGTTCGTTTCTCTCACCAGTGTGATGTACCAGCTCATAAGGTTACCGCATTTCCTCGAATGCGTTCGCCTGTTCTAAATTCTCTCGTATTGTTGACTCCTTATGTCCCACTGTATCCACCATCCATTACAACAACAACAACTCTAGCCTGACGCTGGACCTGAACCAGTACAGCCCTTTTTCCTTTCTTCTTCAGATGTCTACTCAGCAATGATATATTGATTGAGATCTACCACCCTGTAGAAAGTAACCTACGCGCCTGTCTCATCCCAAATGGAGACCTCTTCCTACCACCCTCTTCCTGCTTAACTGGAATCCTACTTACTTCGTAATTCCTTCATAGCTTCTATCAATTCTTTCTGCATTATACGTCCCACATCCGTTACCATATACACTCCACTACTAACCTCTTCCAAATACAATACCTCCAGTTACCAGGTGCCTTTAGCTCAACCATTACCACAGAGCAAATGAATTTACATAATTCTCGCCGTGTCATAAACTCTAAGTATTTAATCTTATTAAACTCTGTATAACTTTTACTTTCGTAAATCAAAGGACTGAAAAGCTGCCACCTGACATCTGTCAACCAGTCCCATGTAGGGGGAATGGAAATAACAATAACAGTACAAAAGTGTTCACTGCAGAGTGCTGTGCGCAGTGACCAGTTTTCGTCCAAAGCGCTGGACGACTAGAGTACGGGAGTCCGACATTGCTTGCCACCTTCCTGCCGGTCGGCGGCACACTGCAATGACAGAATCGAGGCGCACGTCCTGCAGTCTTTCTCGAACGATTTTATAGAAACTATTCAGTAAAAAAAGTTTACTTACAGCTTTATATGTTATCTTCATGGTGACGTGGCCATCATTTCGTTAACGGTCGTTATTATTGTGATATTTGCTCTTAAGTAAGACGCTGGTTGAAAATTTTGCCGGCCGCGGTGGTCTCGCGGTTCTAGGCGCTCAGTCCGGAACCGCGCGACTGCTACGGTCGCTGGTTCGAATCCTGCCTCGGGCAACGGTGTGTGTGATGTCCTTAGATTAGTTAGGTTTAAGTAGTTCTAAGTTCTAGGGGAGTGATGACCACAGATGTTAAGTCCCATAGTGCTCAGAGCCATTTGAACCATTTTTGAAAACTTTGCAATGGAAAATAGGGGTCACTATGATTTTATGTTTGGTGAATATTACATAATACGTTACTGTATATGAATTTTAGCTAAGTTATTGAATTTTTATGTAGACTTGGGTAGAGGTATCTCTATGTGTCACCAGTCTAAAAAAATTGATCGGATGCAGCACGCTCATTGCTATCCATAACATACAAACGGGTTGAGATATTGAAATGAGAGCCTGGCAAATGATAGCACGCAAAGAGAAGAATATTTGGCCATATCATTATTGTGCAAAACTTCATTACCTGCCGTATTATTCCACTATCTACAGACTTTAAATGTAATTTGTAAGGGTTTTCGATAGCTGGTGAAACGAGAAATGCTGTGGGGTTTTGAAACGGCATAAGTGAATACATTACACGTTCATTTTTGTACTGAGGATGGGCTTTTTCGTAAGCTGTTCACCTTACTTTTCCTCTGTTCCTCATTTAATAAACCACAGTTTCAGCATTCTCTCGCAACTGGGTCTGTACAACATGTAAGTCAGGTGACACTGTGTAAACTCCGCTGTGTTTTGGCAAAAGAAGCGAATTTTAACTTGGCAAAATGTAGGTTTTACTCAAAATTTGCCACTCATGGCGCTTCTATGAAAGTTACAAATGGTTAAATAGCCAGTCGAAAATAAATCGCTGTTTCGTTGCATTTTCAGTGAACTTGTTTCTTGCAGGTATGGGCGTGGAGGTGCTCCAGTTAATGTTTACAAAAAATTTGAGCATACGCTTCAGTTAAGAGCGGCACTTCTCCTCCCCTCCCCCCGCTCCCCCCCTCCCCTCTCCCCAGCACTCGGAATTTCTCTAACAGCACATGCCCGTAACTCACACCACTATCAGTCTCCCCATGCGTACCCTGTTGATTTTGCATCTACAGTCCACATTATTCTGCACGTAGTCTGCAACTGACAGCATTTTTCTTTCACGCTGCATTCAAATATATCACAACAGCGCTTTAGAGGATTAAGTTTGTCCTTAATAATCTATGTCTTTTTTCCAACAAACAGCTCAGTTCATACATACAACACCAGGAACAAAAATGATCTGCACAAGGACTTAAAAGCACTTACTTTACTTCAAAAAGGGGTCCACTACTCAGGAGCACTCATCTTCAATAATTTCCCAGAAAACATAAAAAATTTAGTTACAAATAAAGATCAGTTTCAAAGAAGCCTGAAAGACTTACTAGTGGCCAACTCCTTCTACTCCATTGACGAATTTTTTAATAGAAACAAATGATGTATTGTATATACTCATACTATTAGTATTGTTATTTCAGCTTAAAAAATGATGCGTGGTTTATACTCATACTATTAGTATTGTTATTTCAGCTTAAAAAAGAAAGTGACATGTTCCACATCCACAAGGATCTCCTCAGTACGGATCTATGGAACGAAAAACAAATCCAATCTAATCTAATAAACAACACTCTGCAGTTTAACAGTAGTGTATCCTCCACAAGAGCGATAAATTATTCGATAAACAGCCTCTAACATTCTGCACTACAGATAATGTGCAGTCCCTAGACACTCGCAACAAAATACAAGCATTAATCACTATTAATAGCGGCTCACTATTAGTGGATGCTCAGTATCGGCTCTTAACTCTCAGAATCGCCACATGTCTACTGGATTTAATATATTGTGTGTTCTTAAATGAAAACTGAGTATCTCTTTTAGTTAAATACTGTACTACAAGTAATATTTCATTAAGTGCTACTGAATATCAAAAGTTGGAATTAGCTGGTTGCCGCCTGGTGACTAGGTTTCTATTTGAAAACTGCTACATTATAAGCAGGTGTGCGGTGGTCGTTGTCTGTACCAGGTCTATCGACCACAGCGTGACACATTTCACGTAATCAAATCTCACCGTGCCATATTCTGTTATGTTGCAAAATAATGACTGCAGTTGCAATTTAATTCTTAACAGTCAAATAAATATTCTGGTGACTGATTTAGAATTAGAATACATAACGACAATTAGGGAAAAGATTTGGAAATACTCGCGTAACATCATTACAATGAACCAAATTACAAATAGGTTATGTGATGCCAGCAAAAAATTGTAAGCAAAAGAATGGAGACAAAAAGAATGTGACTACAAACTAAATCAGTAAACTAATAAGTGCTAAACACTGCTAACAGTCAGCAAACTGCAACGCAACACTCAGTACCGAAACACAATGAAAATACACTACCTTAGTCTGAAATAGTTTTCTATTATTTTTTTTTTTTGGAATTTTTGATTCATTGGTTAAATGCGGATAGAAGCACAGGTGTCCGCAACAAAGGGCAGGGGGGAGGGAAGGAGGTGCAAGAGAGTGTTCTCGGACCCTCCTGGAGCATGGGCTGCACACTTTTTGTTCATTACAGTATTCTCATACGTTTCTAGCAAGGACTGCCAGCCGTTGTTGTACTGAACCGTAGGTTAAGCATTGCAGACCACAGTGGGAAAACTGTAACTTAGCAATGACTGTACAGGTTTATTGTCAAGTGACTCCAGGGTTTTACTCGTAGAAGATACCGCGGGAATACTACTAGAGATGCAGAAAATAGGCACGTACCAGTGACAGAACACCTCTCCAAGTTCTTAGTTCATATTGCAAGTTCTCAAAATGGGCAGTTTGTGATGCGGAGGACGTCACTACGTTTGTGACGTCACTGCTGCCGTGGCCGGAGAGACTTGACGACAACAGCCCGACTTGGGAATCTGTTCAGTGCGTTGTCTGTCTACAGGCAACAACAAATGCACTGCGACAGTACGGAGCGGAAGGCTTGTCTGCATGTTGTGACATGGCTGCCCCCGCCTCCGCCAACTTCCAACTTGGGGAGCTGCCATGGGCACTGATGTGCGTCTGTTTCCTGCGTGTTTTGTAGTTTACGCACAGAGGTCTTCAGAAACCGGGAGGTACTTATGAATAAACTTCTCAATAACTCTGCGTAACTCTGGCTTGCTTGTCTGTGAGTCTGTTCAAGTGAGAGTGCACAATTTGCTCGGCGCTGTCCTGGAGTAAAGACTGATGTGAACTTTCGTTAACTTTTGTGCTGTAACATTTTAACCTGTGTCACTACTATCTAGTGTAACTTTACGCTTGTTCGTGGGTACGTGTAACCATTAGTTTTAACTATTTGAAACTTTCGATTTTCGAGTTTCTATGCGTATAGTTGCGTACGCTGTATGCATTATCTGTGAAGCCTAGCGATGTGATCTTCGGGACGTGATTGTTGCAAAAATGTATAAAATTTATCCGTAATCCTTATATTTTGACTTCCAACACAAAACCATGTATAGAATCTTTTACTTTTCATCATTGGTATGTGCGATTACCAAACCAAAATTTACATATGTAACTGTCTAACATTCTTGCATCATGAATGAACAAACCACCAAATATAAAATATGCATATCCACTGATATGATTATAGAACAATACAATACTTCTCAACTCATTGGTGAGAGTACGATAGTACGTTTGGCTTAAGAACAGTAATTAATTCACGTACAAAGTAAGCATATATAGAAGCTGGAGGTTGTCTGAATCTGTGCAAAATGGGTAAAAACTCACCGTTCCCTAAACGCAGTAGACAATGTCTGAACCTCGCCTTAATGGCTTCCTCGCGCAACAACGTAAACGTAGCTCTACTGTGCAATGCAAATACAGTTACCTGTGACAAGATGAGCTGAAAGAAATCACACTAGTTTTGATACTAATTAAATAAATTCGGTAAGTGGAATGCGAGCAAGCCGAGCGCCAGAAATAAAATGTTAGGAATCGGATTTGTGTCCGGTTAATCTTATTTTCGAAACATTTTGACTAAACAAGTGGGATGTGAAGGCTCAGCAACTGATAACTTCAGAGATACTGTCATTTATTTGTGTATTAATTAGAGGAATTTGAGAATGTGAACATGTACACATTGCTGATCATTGTTATTAATAATAACAGCAGGTCTGGGTATATAACAGAAAGTTCATTAAACGAACACTTTAGTAGAAACTTCCGCTTACATTCAGTACTTAAAAAAACGGTAAAAAGTGATGTGAACCTTTCTTGAGTTCATATAAGTTATGAAACGCTTAAACCGACAATGTTCTGATAGCCAAGACACAAGTTAAGGTACAATATCCAAAAAGCTAAAACCGAAAAATCCTCCCTAAATGCGACATCGCGTTTCTTGCAAAGCCACCACACGCGAACGCATAGCCACCTGTTCCCCCATTCGATGTGTTGCAGGCTGCACAAAATGCGTTCCGATGTCAAGCCTGCCCACCAGTACGTTCCAAGTCAACATATCCGATTCTACCAATGCTCGGGAAAGAAGTGCTCGCCAGCGAGTACTGACAACTCAATGACAGTATCCAAAAACTCTCCTCTATACATGTTGTGGGAGATACGCTGTACGTGGCAAATACACACATCAAAAAAATTTTTGCATCACCCCGGTTCCCAGAACTCCTGAATATAGACGTTGACTGTGGATATTGTATCACAGACACAGTCCCTTTGGCTCCTCAGAGATGTCACTAAACCCGCCCAAAGATGTAATCAACCATGCATGAGCAGCTCCTATTAGACGGAGGGGGTCCGACAGCCGATCAGTTCCAATAATTCCACCAGGAAGGAGGTACACGGCTCGTGTTGTCTGTAATTCAACGGCCAATACTGCAGTTAGATCGCGTCCGCATTGCTACTTTGTGCCAGGAAGGGCACTCAACAAGGGAAGTGTTCAGGCGTCTCGGAGTGAACCAAAGCGATGTTGTTCGTACATGGAGGAGATACAGGGCAACAGGAACTGTCCATGACATGCATCGCTCAGGCCGCTCAAGGCCTACTGCTGCAGTGGATGACCGCCACCTACGGATTATGGCTCGGAGGAACCCTGACAGCAGCGCCACCGTGTTGAATAATGCTTTTCGTGCAGCCACAGGACGTCGTGTTACGACTCAAACTAAGCGCAATAGGCTGCATGAAGCGCAACTTCACTCCCGACGTCCATGGCGAAGTTCATCGTTGCAACCACGACACCATGCAGCGCGGTACAGATGGGCCGAACAACATGCCAAATGGACCGCTCCACATTGGCATCATGTTCTCTTCACTGATGAGTGTCGCATATGCCTCCAAGCAGACAATCGTTGGAAATGTGTTTAGAGGCAACCCGTTTAGGCTGAACGCCTTAGACACACAGCAAGGCGGGGGTCCCTGTTGTTTTGGGATGGCATTATGTGGGGCCGATGTACGCCGCCGGTGGTCATGGAAGGCACTGTACGATACGCGAATGCCATCCTCCGACCGATAGTGCAACCATATCGGCAGCATATTGGCGAGGCATTCGTCTTCATGGACGCCAATTCGTGGCCCCATCGTGAACATCTTGTGAATGACTTCCTTCAGGATAACGACGTCACTCGACTAGCGTGGCCAGCATGTTCTCCAGACATGAACCCTATCTAACATGCCTGGGACAGAGTGAAAAGGGCTGTTAATGGACAACGTGATCCAGCAACGACTCTGAGCCATGCACACCGAATCGCGGTTGAGGAGTGGGACAATCAGGAGCAACAGTATCTTGATGAATTTGTGTATAGTATGCCACGACGAATACAGGCATGCATCAATGCAGGAGGACGTTGTACAGGGTATTAGAGGTAACGGTGTGTACAACAGTCCGGACCAGCACCTCTGAAGGTGCCGCTGTATGGTGGTACAACATGCAATGTGTGGTTCTTATGAGCAATAAAAAGGGCGGAAATGATGTTTATGTTGATGATTCAAATGGCTCTGAGCAATATGGGACTTAACATTTGACGTCATCAGTCCCCTAGAACTTAGAACTACTTAAACCTAACTAACCTAAAGACATCATACACATCCATGCCCGAGGCAGGATTCAAACCTGCGGCCGTAGCGGTCGCGCGGTCCCAGATTGAAGAGCCTAGGCTATGTCGGTCACAGCGGTCGGTCCGTTTATGTTGATCTCTATTCCAATTTTCTGTACAGGTTCCGGAACTCTCGGAAGCGAGGTGATGCAAAACTTTTTTTGATGTGTGTGTTACACACAAAACAGCCGTTTCTCATAATACATCCTGGAAATTGAAATAAGAACACCGTGAATTCATTGTCCCAGGAAGGGGAAACTTTATTGACACATTCCTGCGGTCAGATACATCACATGATCACACTGACAGAACCACAGGCACATAGACACAGGCAACAGAGCATGCACAATGTCGGCATTAGTACAGTGTATATCCACCTTTCGCAGCAATGCAGGCTGCTATTCTCCCATGGAGACGATCGTAGAGATGCTGGATGTAGTCCTGTGGAACGGCTTGCCATGCCATTTCCACCTGGCGCCTCAGTTGGACCAGCGTTCGTGCTGGACGTGCAGACCGCGTGAGACGACGCTTCATCCAGTCTCAAACATGCTCAATGGGGGACAGATCCGGAGATCTTGCTGGCCAGGGTAGTTGACTTACACCTTCTAGAGCACGTTGGGTGGCACGGGATACATGCGGACGTGCATTGTCCTGTTGGAACAGCAAGTTCCCTTGCCGGTCTAGGAATGGTAGAACGATGGGTTCGATGACGGTTTGGATGTACCGTGCACTATTCAGTGTCCCCTCGACGATCACCAGTGGTGTACGGCCAGTGTAGGAGATCGCTCCCCACACCATGATGCCGGGTGTTGGTCCTGTGTGCCTCGGTCGTATGCAGTCCTGATTGTGGCGCTCACCTGCACGGCGCCAAACACGCATACGACCATCATTGGCACCAAGGCAGAAGCGACTCTCATCGCTGAAGACGACACGTCTCCATTCGTCCCTCCATTCACGCCTGTCGCGACACCACTGGAGGCGGGCTGCACGATGTTGGGGCGTGAGCGGAAGACGGCCTAACGGTGTGCGGGACCGTAGCCCAGCTTCATGGAGACGGTTGTGAATGGTCCTCGCCGATACCCCAGGAGCAACAGTGTCCCTAATTTGCTGGGAAGTGGCGGTGGAGTCCCCTACGGCACTGCGTAGGATCCTACGGTCTTGGCGTGCATCCGTGCGTCGCTGCGGTCCGGTCCCAGGTCGACGGGCACGTGCACCTTCCGCCGACCACTGGCGACAACATCGATGTACTGTGGAGACCTCACGCCCCACGTGTTGAGCAATTCGGCGGTACGTCCACCCGGCCTCCCGCATGCCCACTATACGCCCTCGCTCAAAGTCCGTCAACTGCACATGCGGTTCACGTCCACGCTGTCGCGGCATGCTACCAGTGTTAAAGACTGCGATGGAGCTCCGTATGCCACGGCAAACTGGCTGACACTGACGGCGGCGGTGCACAAATGCTGCGCAGCTAGCGCCATTCGACGGCCAACACCGCGGTTCCTGGTGTGTCCGCTGTGCCGTGCGTGTGATCATTGCTTGTACAGCCCTCTCGCAGTGTCCGGAACAAGTATGGTGGGTCTGACACACCGGTGTCAATGTGTTCTTTTTTCCATTTCCAGGAGTGTATATTTGGCTTAGTAGTGTTTGTGCTTTGCGTGATGATATTCTGGTTGCTGTGGGTTTATTTATCGAATGTCTTTTTTATTTGTAGTTCACTGTTGCTCTTTGAGTTTACGTATTGTCATGCAGTCACTTCGAGGTAGTGATTGGAGCTGTCGACACTCCAACAGGGAGTGTCATGTGGAGAAATCGGAGCATTTCCGACATACTCTTCTGTTTGAGTTCAGTAGAGGGGTGACAGCGACGGAGGCGGCCAGGAACACTTGCGCCGTGTAGAACATAGTGCCCATTGCACAGAGCACGGCAAGAAAATGGTTTTCTCTTTTAAGCAGGATCGTTTTATCATTAGTGACTCTCCACGTTCAGGAGGACCTTTGGGGTCTGATGAAGATCGTTCAAACGCATTAATCCACAGCGATCCACGTCAGTGTTCTCGACAACTGGAGTATGTGATGAACTGTGATCATTGCACCATCGTGCGACACTGACATGCAATGGGGAAGGTTCAAAACTAGGGTGTATTGGTACCGCATGCTCCAAGCCAAAATCACAAAAATCAGTCGGTGGCCGTATGTGCCTCTGTACTTGCTCGTCATCAGTTGGCTTGTTAAAAACACCGACCATTTCTAACCTGTATCGTTACTGGAAACGAGAAATGGAGTCTTTACGCCAACGTAAGGAAAAGAAAGGAATGGCCGAGTCCAAACAAAGCAACAGCTGCCCGTTGAAACCTGCACGCATCCACAAGAGATAATGTTATGGATCTGGTGGGACAGCGACGTCGTGGTGTATTACGCATTGCTTCCCCGGGGTGTAACCATCACTGCTGTCTTTTGTTGCCAACAACTGAGAGGTCCTGCGGACGCAGTCCAAGAACAACGACCTGAAAGACTGCGTGAAGTGATGCTAGTCCACGGCAACGCCAGCCCGCATTCTGGTACACTGACAAAAAACACTATACAGGAGCTAGGAAGGGAAGTAGTTCTGCACCCACCTTATTCGCCTGATCTTGAGCCCCCAGATTATCACCTTTTCCGCTTCAAGGAACTTCCTTTCCGGATGAAAATGCGCTCCGAACATGGCTCGACGAGTTCTTCGCCTAAAAGCCATATGATCTCTATAGTCGCGAAATCCAGAAGTTACGCCAGCGTTCGCAGACTGATGTAAAGAGTGAAGGAGAGTATAATTATTATTGATCACTCAAGTGTCTGTTAGATGTATCTATTGCGTTTACTGAACTTATGGAAAAACGCTGCGAACTTACGCACCAACATAATAGAAACTGTACAACTATGTAGAACAGTGCCGAAATAGCCTCCATCACCTCTCCTCTGTTGATTCGTCGCACATCCAGTTCCTAACACTCTGACACCAAGGAAGCGTAGCACATTCCGAGGACACCTGTCTTTCCCCTCATTAGCGCAAACTGATTCTGGCTGTAGCACAACTGGCGGAAGTCTGTCCCATTCCAAAAAGGAACACTCCCCCTCTCCCTGGTGCACAACAGTAGCTCACCCTCTACGTGTTCGCAAACATGACCGGCAGTGCCTTGCTGAGTCTGCATTCAGTATTACACTGCAGAAAGATTTTAGTAGACCGTGAAGGACCCGCCTGAAGGTAGGCAAGCCCCATCGAAGGTGTGTCGAGGGGGTTGGTTCAAATGGCTCTGAGCACTATGGGACTTAACTTCTAAGGTCATTAATACCCTAGAACTTAGAACTACCAAAAAAATGGCTCTGAGCACTATGGGACTTAACTGCTACGGTCATCAGTCCCCTAGAACTTACAACTACTTAAACCTAACTAACCTAAGGACATCACACACGTCCATGCCCGGGTCAGGATTCGAACCTGCGACCCTACCGGTCGCGCGGTTCCAGATGTCGAGGGGTTGCCTAACTGTTAGGCTGTAGAGCAGGGGCGGGCAGGAATCCTGCACGTGTGCGGTGCACTTGCACGCGTGCAGTTAACAGGTGTTCCGCGTGCACACAGGGGCAAGCTGGCCACCCGCTTATCTCCCATCCCCACCATACCTTCTGTCCGCTCCTTCCTCTGTAATGCGTTTTGTTTCCAAGCTTGCTTTATTGAGTGAATGAATAAGGTTAGTAGGAGTGCTTGAAAGAAATCATGGTTTGAGAGAGTACCTATTACCTACAATACGTTTTATTTAATTATCACAGGTGGAGTTTACAATACGTTTAATATCTGGAACAAAATTTCTACATACAGACAAACACAAACAGTTACGTAAATTTTCATCACTGATGTTTGCTCTTAACCGAGACTTATTAATTCAGCAAATGGTTTTCCAGCTCTCGCTATATTAAGCGGAGTCTTATAACTTGCACATACCGCCGGGCTATTATTGTTGTCGTCCTGAAAACTTGAAAACAGTGCTCCATAAAATGTTAGATCAGTTAGATGACAGACATGACGAGAGAAAGTCGCAGATCTCTCGTGACAACAGCAACTACGACAAATTCAAATGGCTCTGAGCACTATGGGACTTAACTGCTGTGGTCATCAGTCCCCTAGATCTTAGAACTACTTAAACCTAACTAACCTAACGACATCACACACATCCATGCCCGAGGCAGGATTCGAACCTGTGACCATAGCGGTCGCGCGGTCCCAGACTGTAGTGGCTAGAACCTCTCGGCCACTCCGGCCGGCCAACTACGACAGATTCATCTGGTATCGTCAGATCGCTCTTCTTAAGCTCAGTCAATTCCCCATCCGCTCAGAATCCGACAATAAATTGTACTCGTCCTTGTGAAATTTATTATAATGGCCTTCAATACTAAACTTCCGTTGACCAGCGAGAATACTGCCACATATGAAACATTTCGAATTTTCACGTCTTTGCACAAAGTAAAAATGATTCTCCCATTCCTTTTTAAAAGATAGCAAATCTCCAATTCTCCGTTTCCTTGATTCACTCTGCATTTTCCGGTTATTGAAATACAACGTTCACTACGCTTCGCTTCAACGTCCGCATCTTAGCCTGGTACTACACTGCCGCAACATGCTGGCTGTCGCCACTGCCCCTGTCGACGATTGTACGCGAGCAGCACACGTGCAGCGCTGTGTGCTCATGAGCCGCGTGCAACGTTTGCCCGCCCCTGCTGTAGAGCATCCGCCAGTCTAAACTGACGCCGAAGTTTCTGACACGTGCATTTGCAACGGTCTCAATAAAGCTGCGTGGGTGTTGCTGAACTGGGGGTTCTTAGAGGGAACCTTTTGCACTTCTATGTACACACATATTAATGTTGCACTCCCGTGTGATCACGCCACAGGACGGCGGAAAACAAGAGACTTGAAGAAGTATAAGTACCGTTTGCTGCTTCGGATCACGTCCAAATTTTCTTTAATCGTTTGGAACGGTCCCCAGTGGTCCAATCTCATGAGAGCAAATACTGTCGTGACAGAGCACTCCAGTGGGTGCTATCATGCTCATTGATGATGCAGCTCCACTATGTCCTTAGAGATGGGTTGAAACGGCTCAAGATCACAGCAGAGTCAAAGATTATCAAGAACGTCTTCTTGTTGCTCATCGCACCGCGAACTGCCGTTTTCGACAGGAAATGTGTGGGGATCGACGCCGCAGGGAAAGGGCTGGTTTGACTGGCACCCTTTTTGCCAACCTCTGAGGCCTCTCCGTGTCCATTGTGAGCGGCGCTGCGTCTGAAAAGTTCTCCTCGATCACAAATAGAAATCCGCATTGTTTTAACGCTGGGCGTTGCGGCTTAACCTCCGTGGTGAAGGCATCAAAAAGAAAGGATGAAATGTGGGTAAGAGAGGATGCGACGACCTCGCCGTCGTGTGACAGGTCCGCAGTGGCGTTGGACAGGATTGAGGTAAATCTTGGTGCCAATGTGACATTGTTAACCCACACTCCAGCTTACACGACTTCCCAGCTCTGGCTGCTTCTCTTCCACGTGCCGACAACTTCCCGACTGAACCGTTGCCGACAACGAGGGTGACATAGCAGGGTGGCATGCTTTTGTACCATTATACACGAAGATTTGAGCCTAGTTTGAAGCTTACGCGTCGCAATAGAACGCAGTTATGGGTTTTCGAAAAAAGCGATTCTTTAATTTTGTTGTGCGGTGTAGAAGAAGATGCGCGGTCTAGGTGCTGACATCTTTTCGAATTCTGTGGAGTGCAACTCCGCGAAACGCGAAGTCGTCATAGAGTTCTGCTACCCATTTTGCGTGGTTGCTTGAAGCTGGTTGAATGAACTCTGCGCCAGGCACTTGACTGTGTACTGCAGAGTAATCACGTGGATGTAGATCCAACGTGTCGGAGTGGGGAGTTCTGGTGCAGTCCTGTAGCAGCTTCGGCCGGAGAAGAGCCCTCCCATATTGCAGTGGGCTGGACGCGGCTGCTTCGTTCGTCTGCCTCAACCGACCACGTAACGCGAATTTGTACACGTCTCTATGGAAACGCAAAAAGTATGTTACACAAGTCTCATAGCGACTTCGGTTTACTGCAATCATCAGACGTGTTTCAAATAAAAATAGGAAAACAGTAATGTATCAATAAGACTAAATACACAGAACCTACGAATACATGAAAAGATAACATGCTTATCACTCGTATATACCTGCCATAAAGTACACGAAAGTGAGTACAGCTGTCAGCAACCCGCAGACTGCTTTGAACACCACGCTGGCCTAGTGGGCGCGGGCCGTTGCCTCCCGCCAACCTCTGAACTGACCCACCCAGCTACTTATATGTTTGACTTGCATTCCGAACCACGGTGCTGCTCGGCATTTTTCACATCGACAAACATTGCCAGAAGTGACGAGTGACACATAACAATGATAGGATTGACTGTGGATCTAACCCGAGACTTTTCGACCACTAGTCTGGCACTTTACCACTCTTTTTCTAAATCTAATTTTTTTCGTTATTGTTTGTTGCATTTTTTCGGGGTGGACGTCCCGTGAAAACTGTTCAAGGGCATCCTTGAGCCATTCACTCAGTCCTTTTTATTACGGAGGGCAGTTAACCCTCGGATCGAACACGCTGAGCTACCGTGCTTGGGACCACTCCATTACTGCGCCACACATGCAGCAGACATTAAACGTATTCGGGTACAAACATTCATCATCATCATCATCATCATTTAAGACTGATTATGCCTTTCAGCGTTCAGTCTGGAGCATAGCCCCCCTTATACAGTTCCTCCATGATCCCCTATTCAGTGCTAACATTGATGCCTCTTCTGATGTTAAACCTATTACTTCAAAATCATTCTTAACCGAATCCAGGTACCTTCTCCTCGGTCTGCCCCGACTCCTCCTACCCTCTACTGCTGAATCCATGAGTCTCTTGGGTAACCTTGCTTCTCCCATGCGTGTAACATGACCCCACCATCTAGGCCTGTTCGCCCTGACTGCTACATCTATAGAGTTCATTCCCAGTTTTTCTTTGATTTCCTCATTGTGGACACCCTCATGCCATTGTTCCCATCTACTAGTACCTGCAATCATCCTAGCTACTTTCATATCCGTAACCTCAACCTTGTTGATAAGGTAACCTGAATCCACCCAGCTTTCGCTCCCATACAACAAAGTTGGTCGAAAGATTGAACCGTGCACAGATAACTTAGTCTGGTACTGACTTCCTTCTTGCAGAAGAGAGTAGATCGTAGCTGAGCGCTCACTGCATTAGCTTTGCTACACCTCGCTTCCAGTTCTTTCACTATGTTGCCATCCTGTGAGAATATGCATCCAAAGTACTTGAAACCGTCCACCTGTTCTAACTTTGTTCCTCCTATTTCGCACTCAGTCCGTTTATATTTCTTTCCCACTGACATTACTTTCGTTTTGGAGATGCGAATCTTCATACCATAGTCCTTACATTTCTGATCTAGCTCTGAAATATTACTTTGCAAACTTTCAGTCGAATCTGCCATCACAACTAAGTCATCCGCATATGCAAGACTGCTTATTTTGTGTTCACACATCTTAATCTCACCCAGCCAGTCTATTGTTATCAACATATGATCCATAAATAATATGAACAACAGTGGAGACAGGTTGCAGCCTTGTCTTACCCCTGAAACTACTCTGAGCCATGAACTCAATTTACCGTCAACTCTAACTGCTGCCTGACTGTCCATGTAAAGACATTTAATTACTTGCAAAAGTTTGCCTCGTATTCCATAATCTTGTAGAACAGACAATAACTTCCTCCTAGGAACCCGGTCATATGCCTTTTGTAGATCTATAAAGCATAGATACAATTCCCTGTTCCACTCATAACACTTCTCCATTATTTGCCGTAAGATAAAGATCTGGTCCTGACAACCTCTAAGAGGCCTAAACCCACACTGATTTTCATCCAATTGGTCCTCAACTAATACTCGCACTTTCCTTTCAACAATACCTGAGAAGATTTTACCCACAACGCTGATTAGTTGTTACAATCTTTTCTGTTTCCATGTTTAAAGATTGGTGTGATTACTGCTTTTGTCCAGTCTGATGGAACCTGTCCCGACTCCCAGACCATTTCAATTATCCTGTGCAGCCATTTGAGACCTGACATTCCACTGTATTTGATGAGTTCCGACTTAATTTCATCCACCCCAGCCGCTTTATTGCATTGCAATCTATTGACCATTTTTTCCACTTCCTCAAATGTGATCCTATTTCCATCATCATTCCTATTCCATTCTACCTCGAAATCTGAAACATTACTGATCGCATTTTCACCTACATTGAGCAACTCTTCAAAATATTCCCTCCATCTTCCCAAGGCATGCACACGATTCACCAGCAGTTTTCCTGACCTGTCCAAAATACTTGTCATTTCCTTCTTACCTCCCTTTCAACATTATCGAAAGAAAACAACTATGAGTCGAAGTTAGAATAAAAGGTGTAAAATGTGACGTACAGTAGAATCAATTGCCAGAAAACCTTCCTGTATGACAAGGCGAATAAAACACACCCCTATGTGAAGGTGATCAATTAAGCAATTATTATTTTATAAAAACCCCGATAGTCGCTAATGTACACTACTGGAAATGGAAAAAAGAACACATTGACACCGGTGTGTCAGACCCACCATACTTGCTCCGGACACTGCGAGAGGGCTGTACAAGCAATGATCACACGCACGGCACAGCGGACACACCAGGAACCGCGGTGTTGGCCGTCGAATGGCGCTAGCTGCGCAGCATTTGTGCACCGCCGCCGTCAGTGTCAGCCAGTTTGCCGTGGCATACGGAGCTCCATCGCAGTCTTTAACACTGGTAGCATGCCGCGACAGCGTGGACGTGAACCGTATGTGCAGTTGACGGACTTTGAGCGAGGGCGTATAGTGGGCATGCGGGAGGCCGGGTGGACGTACCGCCGAATTGCTCAACACGTGGGGCGTGAGGTCTCCACAGTACATCGATGTTGTCGCCAGTGGTCGGCGGAAGGTGCACGTGCCCGTCGACCTGGGACCGGACCGCAGCGACGCACGGATGCACGCCAAGACCGTAGGATCCTACGCAGTGCCGTAGGGGACCGCACCGCCACTTCCCAGCAAATTAGGGACACTGTTGCTCCTGGGGTATCGGCGAGGACCATTCGCAACCGTCTCCACGAAACTGGGCTACGGTCCCGCACACCGTTAGGCCGTCTTCCGCTCACGCCCCAACATCGTGCAGCCCGCCTCCAGTGGTGTCGCGACAGGCGTGAATGGAGGGACGAATGGAGACGTGTCGTCTTCAGCGATGAGAGTCGCTTCTGCCTTGGTGCCAATGATGGTCGTATGCGTGTTTGGCGCCGTGCAGGTGAGCGCCACAATCAGGACTGCATACGACCGAGGCACACAGGGCCAACACCCGGCATCATGGTGTGGGGAGCGATCTCCTACACTGGCCGTACACCACTGGTGATCGTCGAGGGGACACTGAATAGTGCACGGTACATCCAAACCGTCATCGAACCCATCGTTCTACCATTCCTAGACCGGCAAGGGAGCTTGCTGTTCCAACAGTACAATGCACGTCCGCATGTATCCCGTGCCACCCAACGTGCTCTAGAAGGTGTAAGTCAACTACCCTGGCCAGCAAGAACTCCGGATCTGTCCCCCACTGAGCATGTTTGGGACTGGATGAAGCGTCGTCTCACGCGGTCTGCACGTCCAGCACGAACGCTGGTCCAACTGAGGCGCCAGGTGGAAATGGCATGGCAAGCCGTTCCACAGGACTACATCCAGCATCTCTACGATCGTCTCCATGGGAGAATAGCAGCCTGCATTGCTGCGAAAGGTGGATATACACTGTACTAGTGCCGACATTGTGCATGCTCTGTTGCCTGTGTCTATGTGCCTGTGGTTCTGTCAGTGTGATCATGTGATGTATCTGACCCCAGGAATGTGTCAATAAAGTTTCCCCTTCCTGGGACAATGAATTCACGGTGTTCTTATTTCAATTTCCAGGAGTGTATTATGAGTAGAGTGCAGTTAGGACCATCTGCGACCTCGCTGTAAGCTATTTTGTTATTCTGTGGAGAGTCGGTTGCGGAAGGAAGCCCCAGTCTCATGCCTCGTGTGTACGGCCGCTGTTCATACTCGTGGGAGTCGACGTTCAGGTTAAACTCGTGCTCTTCGTTAGGCTGTACCCTGGTTAGCGTTTTCTGTTGACATACCTCTCTGTTCCTCCCAGTAGCTCCAATAATCGCCCTTTCGATGGACTTTTGTAACGCATATTACCCCGCACATTCCTTGCTACATGTTTTTTCTTACCCACGTGAGTACCAATGCGGTCCTATGTTGCTGTTCATGTGTTCCTTGAAGCGTGTCTTGAAACTCCTTCCGGTTTGACGAATGTAAGACTTAATCGTTCTCGTTGTGGCGTGGCCTGCAACCAGTGATGCCCAGCATCTGAAATCCAGTTCGACTTTACTCTTTCTGAAAGTCTGCGCAATTCTGTCGGAAAAGTGCGCCATTATGTGACACACTAACAAACCTCTTGTCGGCTGGATCTAATGTTTTCTCACTGTGAAGTATTTTTGACCTTAATGCTTAAATGGCTCCTACTCTTTAGTGAAAGTGAGCAGAACTGCATCGTCTGCTTCCTATACAAGTAGGAAGTAGTTGCCTCTGCTAGACTGTGGCCCCGGCGCCTAACCGCACGGCCTCTTTAAGACCACCTCTGACCACTAGAGGTGTATTTTAGGGAGCATCAGGGGCTTAGGGGAAGCGGAAGAGGTTAAAAGTCGAAATCTCGGAGACTTTTTGTCTACTTTGTGCTGCCGTACGTTACTGAAACATCAACTATGCCGGTATGAGTGTAAAGTTCGCAGCGCAGGAATACTAGTTTTACATTTCTGTTGGCATCTCTTCTTTCATTCATTAAAAAATAAGATAATGACTATTATGTAACAAGTTGTGGTGTAATTCGAAACAATAGACTTCGCGTCTTTTCCGTGACAGTAATTTTACACTTGTATTCAGCTATCTCCAATTATCCACCAGAAACTGAGACGGAGTGGTTTCTCAGTTAATCGTGTTTACTATTCGCTGTGCACTATTTGAGCTGCTAGTGCGCAGATTACGCTGTTGCATAGGAATGATGCGACTGAAAATCATTCGAGACAGCGACTGCAAGTTCAACTCACTCCTAAGTAACACAGCTCCACGATTACGGCCCAGAGGCAGTAATCGAATTCGAGATTGTGGTTTTTTCTCCTCCTTTGTATTAAGTAGAAAATAGCCACGTAGTTTCTAAGGGAGAAATCCGTATTCGAAGCGGTGCATTTGCTCAGTGTATCAGCAACGTAGTCATGAAATTGTGATTTTCGCAGAAATATTACATCTCCGCCGAGCGGCGTGCCCTGAACCCTTAAGGCGAGCTCTGGCTGCCAGCCGGAAGCTGCATTATTGAGACGCGCTCTCCGGGTAAGCGGTCTCGCTAGGTCGCTCGCTCTTTCTATTTGGCTCCCTTTTAAGATTTCACGATCCGTTTATGGGTGCTTGCCGCTCGCTGGTACATGCCAGAGTCCGCTGCACGGTGTGCTGTTGTCCGCGTACTGAGTCCCCACTTTGAGACAAACCGTGCTGGGGCTCGAGGGCGTCTGGCCATTCCCACCTCTCTCACTTGAAACAGTCACCTGCGAAAACTCCACGTCTGTCTCGTGAACCAGATAGTGTCACACATGTTTTTGGATCCGTCCGACAACGGAAGGGAACCAACCCTGGAGGCTTCCATGATCTAGGACAAAATCTGGTCACGCCGCATTGGTAATACCAGGTTAACCCAGAGCTTCCCATTGCGTAACAAATCGCCCCACATTGCAGTTGTCCGCACTTACAGTCACTTCAACAAGAAAGTTTACGCCGTTATGTGTATGAAATAAAAGACACTATTATAAATATATGTTTACATGGACATTCGTGTTACTACTAATTGCACAATCACCTAATAGTTAATACAATCGCCGCCGTTATCGACTATACCTTGGCACCTTTTTGGCATGCTTTTAACGACATTTCTGCATATTCTCTCTCGGTAACGATCTCCACATCGTCCTGATTTTGTATGACAGCTGCTTCAAAGTATATATTGGCTTACCTTTAAGCTTCAAGCTTCATCTTAATGTATGACCAAACATTTGCGATAGGATTTGCGTCCGGAGACAGGTGCTGGCCAATCCATCCTGGACACTCCATTGTCTTGTTTTCACGCTGTACAGAGACGGCTGCGATATTTCGCATCATTAGGCTCTTGGAGCACCCAGTTTGCCTGTTTCGAACCATATATCTTCTTAACAGGCCTCAGAAGGCGTTTTTGATAAATATTCCACATTTTTCAGCATTTAAATTCGCTGGAAATATGAAACTTCCTGGCAGATTAAAACAGTGTGCCGGACCGAGACTCGAACTCGGGACCTTTGCCTTTCGCGGGCAAGTGCTCTACCACTGAGCTACCCAAGCACGACTCACGCCCTGACCTCACAGCCTCACTTCTGCCAGTAAAGCTGTGAGGACGGGGCGTGAGTCGTACTTGGGTAGCTCAGATGGTAGAGCACTTGCCCGCGAAAGAAAAAGGTCCCGAGTTCGAGTCTCGGTCCGGCACACAGTTTTAATCTGTCAGGAAGTTTCATATCAGCGCACACTGTGCTGCAGAGTGAAAATCTCATTCTTCGCTGTAAATAAGTGCAAATTGCCAAAACATTCAACTATCACACTGTGCATAAGCACATTGATTACAGATTGGAGACCAGTACCAGAGATGACACTGTGGATGTTTTAAAGTTATAGCGTACACTTTCTTGTGGAACTGACTGTACGGTCAGCAGCTCATATCCAGGTGGATTGCCCCCTACTTTTGACCATCTGCTAAGTATTGACTTCCGGCCTCAGTGCCTGTAATATTGGCGAAGGATTCACGGGTGGTTAAAATGGTTCTCAGTTTTATCCCGTGAAAGTGGTTTTTATTCTCAGTTACAAGGTTTTAATCTCCCTCTGGACCCGGGGCAGGGTAGTCGGGGACGTGGCGTCTGCCGCTGTCTGCTAGGTCTGTGAGATACCCGACCCCACCCCCTCGACCAGGCCACTTTTCCATCTCTCCTTTGTTTTAGTCACTTTTAGATTCTGTATGCCTCTTTTCTGCCGCACCCAGTTCTCTATTCTGCTTGTCGCTCTTTGTTGAATAGTGGACGCTCTTGACTGTAATGAATTGGGTGCGATAGCTGTGGGTGGGACGTTGGCTGCCACACGCAGAGTCCCGGGAACGCCCACTCGCTGACTTCCCTGCCTCCTTCATCTTACTTTTATGTCCATTACATTTTTAGTCTTCTCGCTTTTACTGTTATGAATCTCCCGACTAGAGCAGAAATCGTTCGCCGTGGATGTCTCTACTTCCGGATGCACCACTCTTGGATCGAGGGACGGATGACGTTGTTGTTTGGTGCCTTATCCCCTCTCCCCACCATCCCAATTAACTAACCAACCAAAATTGACCACTCGCACTGTGCTGGGTAAGTGCTTTTGTTCAGCAGAGAGGACAGTCAATGCTTGTTTTGACTCTGATCATGAGACTTCCGTGTCCAATAGTCACCACAAAGTACATCCGTTGACAGCTAGCGTGAAAGAGGCAGCAGGTTCCCGAAGGGTAAGAAGCAACTCAGAGGCGCACTGCTAGATTTGTTACCGGTAGTTTCGAACAACACGTAAGTATTATGGCGATGCTTCCGGTAATCAAATGCGAATTCCTGGAGGGGAGGCGACACTCTTCTCCAGAAACACTACTGAGAAAATTTAGAGAACTGGCGTTTGAAGCTGACTGCAGAACAGTTCTACTGCCGGCAACGTACTCTGCTCGTAAGGATGACGAAGACAGGATTCAAGAAATTAGGGCTCATACGGAGCCACATAGAGTCTTCTTTCTCTTGGTATTTGCGAGTGGGACCGGAAAGGAAATGACTGTTAGTGGTACAGGGTACCCGTCGCCACGCACCGTACGGTGGCTCATATAGACATAGATGAAACACTTGTTACTGACCTTAACTGGTAAACAGAACAGTGCCTAAAATGGCCCTAACTTCTTCCTCTTTACTGACTCACTCCGATTTACTGCTGCTATTCGGTTAAGACAGGTTATCCAGAAGTTGCAGGGACCGTCATTCGGCTACATGTTGTATAATGATTTACACAGTGGTTGGTTGGGGGAGGGGACCAGATAGCGAGGTCATCGCTCCCATCGGATTAGGGAACCGCGAGGAAGGAAATCGGCCATGCCCTCTCAAAGGAACCATCCCGGCATTTGCTGAAGCGATTTAAGGAAATCATGGAAAACCTAAATCAGGATGGCCGGACGCGGGTTTGAAACGTCCTCCTCCCGAATGCGACTCGAGTATGCGAACTACTGCGCCACCTCGCTCGGTGTCCTACAAGTAAATACGCAATTGATACCTTCCCCCACCTTGTCAATTAGCTCGTAAAATTTGGAAGTGCCTTACTGCACGTAACATGTAATGGTTCTGTAGCAAAACGCTCACCAAAATACCTCGTAAGCTCCTGGGATTAAAGCGCCACACACCCGTCCATTTAATCCAGCCCTTAGACAGTTTGTTTCTGTCCCGAACTAGTATGTCTCCGATATTGTCTGGTCCATTGCGTCCATCTCTAAGAATGGTTGACTGAGATCGCGGATATGGGACACAAGAACACTTCAAATACGTACAAAATAAGTAGATATAAGTGAGACATATGACAGATAAAATATCTAGAAATGTTATTTAGCAAGAGCTGCTGTAACAATAAATAACTCTGGGTTACTGTATTCTATTGAAGATGGACATGTGAGTAGGCAGTGCAACTTTGTTATATGAAAACGTCTTTCACCAAATTAGAAAATTTGGTGCGTATTGGCTTCTTATTGGTAGCAGTTTACATGTGCTAGAATTCAGGACGTCCTTGGTGGAAAACTTTAATTATTAAGCAGTGTAATCAACACACAAATAAACCAACCTCATTGGATAAAAGTAACGCCAGCACTGAAGAATGAGTGATGACCCTCTAACACCAGTAATCGGTAGTGTTGTGTATATTCCGTACAAGTTCTCTGCTGACATTGTACACAAGTATATCTGCGTAGTCAAGGCCTTTGATAGTGTAAAAATGTAATACTTACGTTGTTTTGGCGTTTCAAGAAATTATATTATAACTGTACCTCTCGTTTTATATGTAATACTCTGTGAATGTAATAACTTGTAAAAGCTCTGTACATTTTACTGGTCCATAAGTGGGACAGCTAAATGTGAAGCCTGTAGTAAAGCCCTACCGCTACGGAAGTAGTTTGTCGGGACTGGAAAAGATCGGCTTGGCACGCAAGGCGCTTGATTCCTCTGTGGCGAGTTCTGACTGTGATACTGAGTGGTCAGAGGGAGCTTTGGTCAGCTATTGTGGTTAATTTGGCTGTATAAATTGAGGCAAGAAGAGTTTGCGACCACGTAAATTAGCCTCGGGTGGAATTTAAAATGGCCTGTTGACCATAGTATCATTATTGGCCCTGTTTGGTTAAATACACGACGCCAAGAAGACTTATATCAGGGCGCGACTAACATCAAGAACAATGGTTGCTTTACCGCCAATTTTATAGCCACTGTGATTTACCACAAGCTCCACCACCTTCAGCAGAACTGTTTTCTACATATGTACAGTACGTCCAAGGGACCGAGCTTCTAACTTACGTGTGCGCTACCCGTGATTATCCCCAGTCGCATTCCTAGACAGGACCCTTTCCAAGTGAATTAAATCCGAGTATCCTGTTATTATTAATTGACATTAAGTCAGTAATTTTGTGGAGTATGAAGTGTGGTTAGTTTTCTGTACAGTAGTGAATGATTTACACCACATAATTTTTCATCTTTAAGTTTGCTAAAGTGTGCTCATAAAGAAAGCTATTCATCAAATAAGAAGCTGTCATTAAAATAATCAGTGACAAAAACATAAAGTGCTTATCACTGTCTGTAAGTATAAGTTATAAAAAGACAGCAGTATTATTTCAGCTTGAATAGGTTCGTAAACTTGTAATAGTTTGTTTTTGGTGTATGTTGTTTTAAAGTAGTTTTTCAAGTTACGTAGTCATTTACAAAGCCAGTTTGGCTTTGAGTCCACTGAGAGACTAGCTGCTAGGTCCCATTGTTAACTCTTGAAATAATTTTGCGTTACTAATTAATCATTATACTTAAAGTTGTTACTAAAGGCATTTGCTACTTCCTTAATTTTGTATGTTACTATTTACAATTGATTATGGTTCTACAAACCATACCAGTTTAAGTTACCTCATAAGCTACTTAACTAGTGCGATAAAAGAAAGTAAAGGCTCCTTCTGAGCAAGTGTAGCAATCAGCACGAATATTTATTCTACACCAAAACTTTTCTTATAAATAATAATTATACTGCCCATTTGTATAGAGCAATCCAACGGCCTTGCCGCAGTGGTAACACCGGTTTCCGTCAGATCACTGAAGTTAAACGCTGTCGGGCTGGGCTAGACCTTGGATGGGTGACCGTCCGGTCTACCGAGCTCTGTTGCCAAGCTGGGTGCACTCAGCTCTTGTGAGGCAAACTGAGGAGCTATTGATTGAGAAGTAGCGGCTCCGGTCTCGGAAACTGACGTACGGTCGCGAGAACGGTGTGCTGACCACATGCCCTCCATATCCGCATCCAGTGACGCCTACGGCCTGAGGATGACAGGGCGGCCGGTCGGTACCGTTGGGCCTTCATCGCCTGTTCGGCAGGAGTTTAGTTTATTTTCATACAGAGTAATTTCATGTGCAAGTGTATGAAGCCCATAGTAGTCAGTACTGTTTCGAATCATGACCTTTTTGTGATAGTTAATTGAAATATAGTAGTTCATGCTATTGCCAGTCAGACCTTGTTAGTAGGTTCATATGTCCTGCATTTGTTCATTGTACTGCATAGTTTTGCCTATGACGTGTTATTGTGAGACAGTGTGCACTGCTGCATTTATTGGCCATTCTGTGTTCTGCATAAAGGTTAACTCTTGTGTTGTGTGCTAGGGTAAGCTGCCGCATAATTTTGAGATTAACTGTCCTAGAAGAGATTAGTTAGGGCATGAAGTGAGGTTAGATTTCTTGGGGGAAGTTTATTCCCGCTTTGCCATAAAACTTGATATCGCATTGCCTACTTATGTTGGCCACTGCATGTATATATAAAATTACAATTTACTTTCGTATTAGTACAACATCAGTTCAAAACCTGTTTGCTTTGCAGTTGTTAGTGTTTCACTTATATCGCGATTACGAAATTGTAGTCCGATTTTTTGTCATTAGGTACAGTCACGGTAATGCTAAACCCTTCACAGAAGGTTAACATTGTCTGCGATTGGCAATTTGGTAAGGGCCGGTAGTGTTGCAACCTGGCTTGAAATAACGCAGCTGTAAACAGTTTCGACTTCGGGTCGTTATTATAAATGCTTCCATCGTTTCACGAGCACCATCTTTAACAGTGTTAGTTCACTGCATCAATATGACAAAATCGTTCCATCTTTATCCCAACTGCCTTCAAAATATCGTTAACTAAACTGTAACCGCTGGGTGAACACACTTTATGTGACAACTATGTAAAGTTCTGACACTGAAATTGCCCTCAACAGCACAAATGTAACTTTATTTTGAGTTGTCACTCGAGGAGAAATGTTAAAAAGTAAATTGAAAATTGACTTGAACCTGCGCAACACACTTTAGTAATATTTGTGTATAGTAGCGTATAAAATGTTGGTTGACAGTGGACAGTGTGATGGCAGAGATGTGCACTCGGCAGCTTCCTACCTGAGATGACGGACTGCTGCAACATCTAAGACAGTCTGTTTCACTCGTAATATTCAGCTTAACTCGTAGTTCCAACATAACACAGCTCACCATCGCTTCTCAACTGTCTCTTCGTAACATTATTCACAGATATTCGCTTGTCAACTGTCACTTCCAGTGATCTCTATACCACCTGGATGTCGAACTTCAGCTGTCTGATCGTGGCAGTCATAGATGCTCATAATTCGTTTCTTGCCAAACTACAACATGGCTGCTTAGATGTGTCACTAGAACACGAGAAGAAAATACTTTTCGACTCCGCCCCGCATGAGCCTATTACATCACATGTCGTCGTAAGGTTCAAGAGAAGAAATAAGTCTCCAGTTCTTCGTCACGTACAGCCCGATGCAAATATGTTTGCCAAATAACAACGTGGCGGTCGATGCAGAGCTCACGGATCTGCAGACACGCTGCAGTTCTATACTCACAGACCAAACTTCTACATGCAGATTGTATAGAGATCATTGTGTCACTTCGTAACATTATTCGCAGATATTAATTTAACTAACAGCTCGGAGCTTCTAAAATTACAAGGAGATTACATACATACATGGAATCAACACTATCCAATAAATAAGAATACTGATTGTATGTACTACATTACATTGCATCTGTACATACAAAATCACAACAATCCAAGGTAAGCAACGTTCACAGAGAAAAGAGGAAAAAAAAACGCAAATACAAAAAAAAAAAAAAATACATATTGACTTCATTAATGTTTTGCAGAACTTTAAACGAATATTAGTATTAGTAGATGTACATTATAATAACATAAGCCAAATAAGCCTGTTACGTGACGTGCCGTGTACACCGTACACTGATCTTCTCGGTGGGCACGAGTGGCCGATAAATTTGAAGGACATCGCACCACTAATCTGTATTTTAAAACATCTACATCTACATCTACATCTATACTCCGCGAGCCACCTTACGGTGTGTGGCGGAGGGTACTTATTGTACCACTATCTGATCCCCCCTTCCCTGTTCCATTCACGAATTGTGCGTGGGAAGAACGACTGCTTGTAAGTCTCCGTATTTGCTCTAATTTCTCGGATCTTTTCGTTGTGATCATTACGCGAGATATATGTGGGCGGTAGTAATATGTTGCCCATCTCTTCCCGGAATGTGCTCTCTCGTAATTTCGATAATAAACCTCTCCGTATTGCGTAACGCCTTTCTTGAAGTGTCCGCCACTGGAGCTTGTTCAGCATCTCCGTAACGCTCTCGCGCTGACTAAATGTCCCCATGACGAATCGCGCTGCTTTTCGCTGGATCATGTCTATCTCTTCTATTAATCCAACCTGGTAAGGGTCCCATACTGATGAGCAATACTCAAGAATCGGACGAACAAGCGTTTTGTAAGCTACTTCTTTCGTCGATGAGTCACATTTTCTTAGAATTCTTCCTATGAATCTCAACCTGGCGCCTGCTTTTCCCACTATTTGTTTTATGTGATCATTCCACTTCAGATCGCTCCGGATAGTAACTCCTAAGTATTTTACGGTCGTTACCGCTTCCAATGATTTACCACCTATGGCATAATCGTACTGGAATGGATTTCTGCCCCTATGTATGCGCATTATATTACATTTATCTACGTTTAGGGAAAGCTGCCAGCTGTCGCACCATGCATTAATCCTCTGCAGGTCTTCCTGGAGTACGTACGAGTCTTCTGATGTTGCTACTTTCTTGTAGACAACCGTGTCATCTGCAAATAGCCTCACGGAGCTACCGATGTTGTCAACTAAGTCATTTATGTATATTGTAAACAATAAAGGTCCTATCACGCTTCCTTGCGGTACTCCCGAAATTACCTCTTCTTTGTTAAGCACTTCTAGTTTCGAGAGTTCCTGAGTCTCAAGTGCAAGCATCACACACCGTAATGACATAAAAAAGAAAATATAAAAGCCCATATGACTGCACCCGTTGAAGTTTTGGTTCAAAATCAGTGGTCACCTGCAACAGATGGAAACACATCCTTCTCGTGAGAAAGAAATCGCCTGCCATGCCTAGATGCATACAGCACAATTGTCAATGTGAACGATGTAAGTATAAAATACATGGAGTTATATTCGGTGCAAGAACTACAGTAATAACACATAATTAAAAAGCCACACATAACCAGTCACAACGGAAGAGAAATCTTGTAAAGTGTAGCCGGAATCCACACGTGGACCCAGCTGTCTACAGCAACGCCACCTCTTAATCAGTGTGCGCGAGAAAAGTGTAACTGTCAGCCGGAGAGTGTACATTCAAAGGATCTTGAAGTACTCTCGATATACAATTCCAAAGTGAATCTTCTTTCGTATACTAATACGAGCGCCTGCTGAAAAGTAATGCCTCCGAATTTTTTATGTGAAAACTCTTAGAACCTTTTTAAAAAAACAAACGTTATTAACACTCTACATCCTTGTTCTTCATGCCTACATATTTATTTTTCAACACATCCACTCTGGCGAAGAGCACATTTCTCCCAACTAGAGACCAGCTTGGTGGTACCATCACTGTAGAATGTTTGACTTTGTTGTGGAACAGCCAAAACCTCACCTTTGCTTGCCCCGCTTCATCACTTTCAAAGGGAAGTCTTTTTTTTTCTTCTCTTTATTGTATTTCGATTTCCCCCCAAAGGAGGGGGGGGGGGGGTTGGCAGCAGCGTAATACGCCGCTCTGCAGCCTACAGATAAAGTTAAAAAACATAATGCGGAGATATAACAATAAAAAGAGGGATGAAACGGAGACTGTTTGAAATTGGTACATGGCGAAAAAGTTGTGAAGAAAATATTAAAAACGAAGAGGTCAGTGACGCTGATTAGAAACACTTAGCAAATAGACAGGCATAATTAAAAACCATGGCGACAGTCTGGTTTCTGTTCGCACCACTGTATAAAGGGGACGCAGAACACTGAACACTCACAGAAAACACTGCACTATAGAGTACGAAGGCATATGGGTATGGCAGGGGGGAGGACCCAGACATATTCCGAGGTGCCGGGGCTAGCAGTGTATTTAACACTCAATTCTTCTAGAATCTACATGTGTACATGATGCTCTAAGGCCCCCCTATTCTAACTCCAACTTTTGTTGTTGCACAAGGATAAAAAAAAAATACGCGAACTGACTCTAATCAACCCTGCCAGTGGAGTAGAAGAGAGTTTGGCACCTGCAATAATTTAATTTGATAAATAAGTTAAATAAACGAAGGTTTCATTAACATAGTGAGGAATGATGTGGTTGCTCTACTGATTAACAGAATGAAAGTTCTGTCCAAAATAACAATATGATTTATTAAGACTAAACACAAAATAATAAACAAAGACACATGAACATTTACAATACATCAAATTGGCTCAAATTGGATACTCAAACAAACGCTGTGAATGTGAAGTTGTCCCTAAACTAGATTGCGAGGATTATGACGAAGTGGTATGTGCGGCCAATTCCTTCCAACTCAAATCTTAGAGAAAATACATAGCCAACCCAACATTAATTGCTGCTACCCATGACAGAACAAGGTTAGAAAAAAGACGAACAGGTGCGCTCTGCTGAGCTCTGATTATCACCTAGGAAAATCCCTATCTGCCGGTGCTGCGGACATACATTACCAAACTGTCTTGTTGACTGCCAGGACACGATCTGGCGTACCGGAGCCATTGGCTGGTTGCTTCGACGTCCTCGACCGAAAGGCGAGAGCCGACTCCCCACAAGAGCACCCGTACAAAACCGAACACAGAACATTCCCGCCCCCACGACAGTGGCCGTGGTTAAACGTTCCAATCAGCAACTCGAAAACCGGCGGAAATTTCCACTCCATTGCCGGAACGCTACCATTCCACCAATGGAGATTCTTGGCGCCAATTTCAGCGCCGATCTTGCTACGTCACGGAGCTATGCCCTGAGCAAGCCAATCACAGTTACTATTTTGCAGAAAGCGCGGGAATTTTCCCGCCACTGCTGCCTGGGTACACAAGTCATTCCCACGCCTCGCTGGTAGCCCGCCAGAAAGTGTTTTCGCTAAGTTTCTGCGAAGTAACGGAACCTCTAGCCCAGCCGCTACTTCAGGCCCTGCGGGCGTGCCTCTTGACAATGTCGGCGTCTGCAAAGCATTCACTCGACTTCCTCACACCCGTCGGCTTAAAGCTTTCCAGATCAGCAGAGCCCGCCTGTCACCGGACCACCCGGGTGACGAGAGACGCTGCGTGGGAAGTCCGCGTGTGAAGGAATAGCAACTTTCCACTGCATGCAATTAGAGAGGAGAATCGTAAGATAGAAATATGAGAGGGGGCTCATGCCACCTCTCATAGCCCCTACGCCATTTTAGATTGTAATTGGTGGGCGGTTGGCTCACTTAGGAGCAAGGTAGTGAGTCAATCGCCCAAGAACAATCTCGCAAACTGGCTGCACATGCCGCACTCTATAAAGAAAATAACTGCAACTGAAAAATGCAGCTCATAGAGGGAGAATTATTTATGATGTAGCCAACTTCACCTTCTTAATATGGAACACTAACACTCACATCACACATCCATACCCAGGGAGCCCCTTCCAAACACCGATTCACACAGACATTCCCTCTCTAAATATGGCCCGGGCATGTGAGCTAAATATGGAGCAATTTATTCTTTACAATCAGAGTTGGAGTGCTCCGCAATTAAATGCCCAAGATGTTACAACAATTTTAATCATTAAACTAACCTGAACTCACTCACACATGATACTATTTAAGTTAACAAACTCTTTGTGAGCTTTCAGAATCTAATTACAACCTCCGATTCATTCTGTCTCCCTGCAGCAAGAATAACCTTTACAAAAAGTTCCCTGAACTGATGGTCCATTCACAATGACAGTGGTGGTATCTGCTTCAGTTTATGGGGACTTCAGGCACACTGTTTCCATACACTCAACAATAAATACAAGATACAAAAAAAACATGGTGTGGAGAACAATACAGTAATTTGTAATAAGAATTACAGTGTAAAACAAACACATACAAGGTATCACATACATTACAAAAACAACACTAGAGAAAGAAAGTAAAAAAAAAAACAAGGTTCATGGGACATTAAGTTGTGCGTGCACATTGCACACTGTTCACGACTGTGCTGAGAATGAGGCACTAAATCATATTGTTAGAAATGTTCGAAGCACTTCACAAATTCATTAGTTTCTCTGAGGGGGTTGGTATGTTGAGTCATATGCATTGATGCACGTGGTTCCATGTCTTGAGCGTTGGAGGGGGGCTTTTGGGATGGGGCCACAGTACTGACATCACATAGGGCTAAACGTCGGGTGTTGCTACATTGTTGCAACAGCAATAGGGAGTGCTGGAGCATCTGCAGTACGCTGTTGAGATTGTAGTCAGACCCACGCATATGATCACGGCAGTACGGTAGGAAGACACAGTGATAGGCTCTCCTCACGTCGGTTAATTGTCTCTGAGGTCTACTTGTTGGGATACATCACTAGTCTAGGTCTCTTCTCTCGCTGGACAGTACTTTACGTATCCCAATATTGCAGTTCGACGAGGGATGATGGCACGTGGAGTGACTCCACAAGTGTTGTAGCTCCAACAATGGCGGATAGTGCCAGGTGTCACACAATTCGTTCTTCTGTTGACAAGGTGTGGGTACTGCAACAGGTGGAAGAAGATCCTGGAACTAGTGTACGTAGAATTTCAGCATCTACCAGGGTTAGTCATCCTTTAGTCTGGGCGATCCTGCAAAAACAGTTACTGTACCCAGATCATGTTCAGCATGTCCAAGCCCTTTGGCCACAAGATAACCTTTCCAGAATGCACTTCTGCCATTGACTGCAGCAAATATTGAACCACTTTTGACAACAAAGTTGTTCACAGACTAGACTGACTTCAAGAAAGAGTGGATTGTCAGTTTCCATAAGCAGTATGTATGGGCCGATGCAAACACACGAATTGTGTGACACCTGGCACTATCCGCCATTGTTGGAGCTACAAAGCCTGAGTCTGCCAATCACTGGAGAAGACACCTGAAGAATACTCCAGAGGGATCTATGTTCTCTGGATATTTTTCAGCATATGGAACGCAGTGTTGACAGTTGCTACTGTTTGCCAGACGATAACAGAACGAGATGTGGTGGTGGGGGTGGTATGTCATCTCACGGCACATGCTCATTTCAGTATCACTAAGTTTTAGATTTAGAGTAATGGTTAAAATGAAGCAACAGGTGGACACCTATGCAGATGGATGTGTATTTTAATTTAAGTGAGTTTGGCGAAAACTGTGTCGTGATCGGAGCGTGGAATCATGAGATACATGAGTTTTAACTGCGCGTCCTAATCGGAATCGATGGTAACTGGTAGCGGCCGTGAGAAGCCACTGTCACGCAACAGGGAGAAGGAGCGCACAAGAAACGCGAGTCGTCATGGCGGGGGTTGAGAGTGTGGCGTCAGGAAGTTAGGATGACTGGCGTAGGCATACCAGCAGGGGAAAAAATAAAAACGCGCCGTAGTTTGCAGTGGCGGACATCTCTTCAGCTACGAACAAGTGGAACAGTCCAAGGCGAAATAGTCCTCCTTAGTATTATGTACTGTCAGCGTTAGGAGGCTGGGGAAATTACTTCATGTAACAGTCTGAGAGTGTCTCCACTGGAGCAATCGAGTGAGGCTGTTATATTAAACTGTCTGACATCACCACAGCCAAGAAAAGTTAACAGTAAGGGTAACGAGTCATTGTTGTCAGTTAACGCACTGGGTTCTGGAAGAGATCGGACCTGCATAGGATGGCAGCTTCACCTCTACAGCATTATAAACTTTGTGGAATTAACACGGTATAATAAAGTACAGTTGCATTGGCAGTGATTTTGATCGGTGTCGGTAAATTACCGTATATTTTGATCGTGATAATCTACATAGGCGTAGACAATGATAGATAGTGAGCAAAGCTTATGCCGTTCAATATTCCATCATTCCAATGCACTTTGGAAAGAGGGACGATGTGGGCTATCCATTGTTTACTGCCACTGAAGGCATCTTGGCCACAACGATGGGTTTAGGTCATTTTGTGTTTTGAGGATGTATTATTATGTACTGCGAGCAGATCGAAATTAAGTCTGGTATTGTGATCTTTAGTGCCGTGTGGCAGAGAGTATAAATCATATGCCTCACATATAGCAGTGTTGTGGCAGCTCAGAACTGTTAACGCTTACGTGAGAAACTGTTTCTTTGGTGACGGCTGTGCTGTGTTGATCGGAAGTAGCTGCAGTCACGTGAATTCCGACAAACGCAGTTGTAATTTCGCATAATTGCCGTCACGAATGTACACCTAGGACACAACAATATATTAAGATTTTGCCCGATTTGTCTGCTCTTCATTTCGTGGTGTACCAACCTCATCCAGTAAGTTGGCAATGTAATTGATATGTTGGGGCGCAACGTACGAACACTGGACGTAATGGCAGGAGAGGTTGAACAGGTCGTGTATGCCCAGAGGACTTAGAAGACGCAGTGCCAAGAGGTAGCTCTGCTTTAGTGGTGTAATAGTGTTGCCAAATGAAATGTGTTGCCAGACTTAGTCCGTTATTTTAAATGAGCGTCTGTGGAACCCACGTTTTAGTGCGCTAAGATCCCTGGAATCGATTCCATCTCGGACAGAAGGAGTCCTCTGTCCTTCGCGTTGACAGTGACTGGAATCCAGTTTTGTGGATGAGAGGATATTTCGTTCCTCTCTACAAGGGCAAACTCTCCGTGACACGGTGGAGACGGCAGCGCCACATTCAGCGTGAGCTGCTCACGTCCCGTGCACACCACGTCACTGACTCTCCGCCGACAGGTGTCAACTTCGTTGTACGTACAGGCGGCTGGTTCCATACGACTTTGTTGCATAAGGTTCGGCACTTATTTTATCTCGAGGCAAAACGGTATATTTCGTTCCGTTTACCACCAAAAGAGCTAAATCCAATAAAGTTCAACCACAAGAGGATATGATGTGGTGTCACCGCCAGACACCACACTTGCTAGGTGGTAGCCTTTAAATCGGCCGCGGTCCGTTAACATACGTCGGACCCGCGTGTCGCCACTATCAGTGATTGCAGACCGAGCGCCGCCACACGGCAGGTCTAGTCTAGAGAGAGACTCCCTACCACTCGTCCCGGTTGGACAGCCGACTTTGCTAGCGATGGTTCACTGTCTACATACGCTGTCATTTGCAGAGACGACAGTTTAACATAGCCTTCAGCTACGTCATTTGCTACGACCTAGCAAGGCGCCGTATTCAGTTACTATGAATGTATTCTGAACAGATAATATTGTGAATCATGTACCGTCAAGAGCGACGTTCATCATTAATGGATTAAAGTTAAGTATCAAACTAATTACGTCCGCTTTCTGAATTCTAATTCCTTGTCATGTTCCAGACCTCACGTCAGTATAGTACTCCCCCCATCACGCCAGCCTGCGTGAGCTAAAACGCGTGCATTTCGGCCCCCACTCGTAACACGGTGTTAGCTCTTCAGTTAACACAACATATAACATGGTCCAAGAAGATCATGTCTAAGGTATACCGCTAGGAGTAATAGGCTGGTAACTGAAAAGATGAAACTAAGATACACTCCTGGAAATTGAAATAAGAACACCGTGAATTCATTGTCCCAGGAAGGGGAAACTTTATTGACACATTCCTGGGGTCAGATACATCACATGATCACACTGACAGAACCACAGGCACATAGACACAGGCAACAGAGCATGCACAATGTCGGCACTAGTACAGTGTATATCCACCTTTCTCAGCAATGCAGGCTGCTATTCTCCCATGGAGACGATCGTAGAGATGTTGGATGTAGTCCTGTGGAACGGCTTGCCATGCCATTTCCACCTGGCGCCTCAGTTGGACCAGCGTTCGTGCTGGACGTGCAGACCGCGTGAGACGACGCTTCATCCAGTCCCAAACATGCTCAATGGGGGACAGATCCGGAGATCTTGCTGGCCAGGGTAGTTGACTTACACCTTCTAGAGCACGTTGGGTGGCACGGGATACATGCGGACGTGCATTGTCCTGTTGGAACAGCAAGTTCCCTTGGCGGTCTAGGAATGGTAGAACGATGGGTTCGATGACGGTTTGGATGTACCGTGCACTTTCAGTGTCCCCTCGACGATCACCAGTGGTGTACGGCCAGTGTAGGAGATCGCTCCCCACACCATGATGCCGGGTGTTGGCCCTGTGTGCCTCGGTCGTATGCAGTCCTGATTGTGGCGCTCACCTGCACGGCGCCAAACACGCATACGACCATCATTGGCACCAAGGCAGAAGCGACTCTCATCGCTGAAGACGACACGTCTCCATTCGTCCCTCCATTCACGCCTGTCGCGACACCACTGGAGGCGGGCTGCACGATGTTGGGGCGTGAGCGGAAGACGGCCTAACGGTGTGCGGGACCGTAGCCCAGCTTCATGGAGACGGTTGCGAATGGTCCTCGCCGATACCCCAGGAGCAACAGTGTCCCTAATTTGCTGGGAAGTGGCGGTGCGGTCCCCTACGGCACTGCGTAGGATCCTACGGTCTTGGCGTGCATCCGTGCGTCGCTGCGGTCCGGTCCCAGGTCGACGGGCACGTGCACCTTCCGCCGACCACTGGCGACAACATCGATGTACTGTGGAGACCTCACGCCCCACGTGTTGAGCAATTCGGCGGTACGTCCACCCGGCCTCCCGCATGCCCACTATACGCCCTCGCTCAAAGTCCGTCAACTGCACATACGGTTCACGTCCACGCTGTCGCGGCATGCTACCAGTGTTAAAGACTGCGATGGAGCTCCGCATGCCACGGCAAACTGGCTGACACTGACGGCGGCGGTGCACAAATGCTGCGCAGCTAGCGCCATTCGACGGCCAACACCGCGGTTCCTGGTGTGTCCGCTGTGCCGAGCGTGTGATCATTGCTTGTACAGCCCTCTCGCAGTGTCCGGAGCAAGTATGGTGGGTCTGACACACCGGTGTCAATGTGTTCTTTTTTCCATTTCCAGGAGTGTCCGGAGCAAGTATGGTGGGTCTGACACACCGGTGTCAATGTGTTCTTTTTTCCATTTCCAGGAGTGTATAAAAGCAGTTATCAAACTTATCAAAACACTAACTGGTTTCATTAGAACTAATGTATGGTCTTCATTTACCCAGACTTGTGAATAGTATGTACACTAACAATACTAATGGACATTTACTGTATGCTGTGCCCTTATTTGTTTGCAGCATTCCTTAGGTCGTTCGTAATAGCAAAGCGTTGGCAGTAGAAGGGATGTGATTCACAGTAGCGAAGACGAGTGGGTGATCATATCTGTCAGGCATTTAGAGCCCATGATCATTGCAAATGTTTGTTTTGTTTTGGTCTGTACTACCATTTCTTAAAATATAGAATACTATTTTAACACATTGTATACTAAAAAATGGGGAGCTACTCAAGCATCTCAATGTTCAAAATGGTTCAAATGGCTCTGAGCACTATGGGACTTAACATCTATGGTCATCAGTCCCCTAGAACTTAGAAATACTTAAAGCTAACTAACCTAAGGACATGACACACATCCATGCCCGAGGCAGGATTCGAACTTGCGACCGTAGCAGTCGCGCGGCTCCGGACTGAGCGCCTAGAACCGCTAGACCACCGCGGCCGGCATCTCAATGTTTCTGACGCTATATCCTCTGGAGTGTGGGTCGTATAACGATATAATTTTGTCGGTACATTCTTTGGTATATGGAGGTACTGTCTGCAAGATACGTTGCGAATAAACTTATAATAGTGAAGAAGTGATGAATTAAAACAGCGTGGCTGGTGCCGAAGATATTCTGGATGCAGTGGGAAAATGTAATAAGCGATAAACATTTTCCTGTCATTATTTTGTGGGGCGTGTCAGAGAGGATTTGTTTCGAAAAGTTTTGGTATTATGTGTAAAGTCTGTTAGAAGTCGGCAAGCGCTCTCGTTCCAAAATACCGGATCAGTAAAGCCTGCGTCATTTGCGCGCTCTGAGTTACCTCAAGACCTGTACACACTTTCTGACTTTAATAATTGGCTTATCACGTAAGCAATTTAACGTAACATCGTAACTGCTAATGCGTATATTATGGCAGCATTTAAATTTTTGAAATTCGGTCAATAATTGTATGAAATAATGAAAATGAGATTTTTGTTGCCCTTGGAAGCCGGTGGACAGGCAACATGGAACAGGGGCAGGGTGACCATTTCAGCAGTTTAACGATATAAAAGCTGACCACACTTTTGATTTCGTTAGAGGGAGACATTGTACGCCTCTTTCGGATATTTGAATTCGTTGTACTCAGAAATTCGCTTCTACATATGAATGGAAAAGCATGGCTGCTTCCGTGCCAGCGCGAAAACTGGTGATTCTTTGGGACAACATTTTATGTTGAGGCTGATGATCATCACTGTTCATCTCAGCATGCAGACAGTGCTGTAAAATGTGCTCGTATCTTTTTTCACTAAGAGCCGGCCGCGGTGGTGGAGCGGTTCTAGGCGCTCAGTCCGGAACCGCGCGACTGGTATGCTCGCAGGTTCGAATCCTGCCTCGGGCATGGATGTGTGTGATGTCCTTAGGTTAGTTAGGCCTAAGTAGTTCTAAGTTCTAGGGGACTGATGACCACAGATGTTAAGTCCCATAGTGCTCAGAGCCATTTGAACCTTTTTTCCCACTAAGAGTTCTCCCAAGCGCAGTGAGGGGACCACATCGTAAACACGAACACCATCCCCGCACCCTAACACCAGCTCCTCCGCAGTTCGCTGCTGGCAATACAGGCAATGGCAGGTAACGTTCTCCCGGCGTTTTCCAAGCCCAAACAGTTCCGGCAGACAGCCACAGGGTAGAGCGCGGGTCGTCACTCCAGATCACTCTTTTCCAGTCACCTACTGTACAGTGGGACGACTCTTTACACCAACTCGAGCATCGCTGACCAGCCACTACAGAAATGTGTGCGTTCTGAGGAAGTGCTCTATCGTTCGCCCCATTCTTTTTTACCTCCCTACGCGCAGTCATTGTGCTGGCTGGACTGCTGGCAGCGCCCTGGAACTCGCGAGTGACTCCTTGCGCTGATTTGACGCCACTGTTGACAACCACCATCCACAAAGCTCGACATACCTGTCCGTGAGTACAGGTGTCTGCCGTATCTTGATATAGCCGTGCTTGACCCTCCACCTAACAGTTACATCACCGAGTGCGGCAGCTTTAGAAGGGCTGGAATGTCTCTGACGGATGTGTTACGCAAGTGACGTGGAACGACTAGCCGACGTGCGAAGTCACTGAGCTCTCGCGACCGACCCGTTCCGCCGTTACTCTGCTTCTGTGCCGACAACACGACACTCCGCGCCTCCTTTTATCCTCGAGGGTCCACCTCTCGTGTAATCTACTGTGATGTCAGCATTCCACGTGCGTCAACGGATACTTTTGATTACGTAATGTATATACAGCATTTTACAGAGTATAATACATACACATGTATGTGAGGTAGCTCTTTGTATAAAGTCGCACGTACCTTTGAGTTTACATACGAGAGTTGGAACTTTAATAGCGGCAACTATTTATTCACAGGTCATACAAAATAGGTTCGCGTTTCAAAGTTTCACTGACCTTCAGAGTAGTCACCACTATTGTGTACAACCCGTTGCCCGCGATGTGGAAGCCGTAGGATACTCTTAACAGTGTCAGTTGTGTTGACAGTTCGAGCGGCGCGGTCTCTTGCCCGACGAATTTGTAGCAGTTCTGAAGCGAATGGCGTGAAGTGTTTCCTTCAGTTTAGAAATCAAGTTGAACTCACGAGGGCTTAAGTCAGGGGAGTGCAGTAGGTGGTATAGCACTTAGCAGCCCCATCAGTCAAACAAATCAGTAACAGCTTGCACTGTACGTGCTTGAGCACTGTCCTGCAAAATGGTGGTCAGGTCTTGCAGAAAGTGTCATCACTTCTGTCTCTATGCTGTTCATTTTTGGAGCACAACCTACGACCAGCTTACAGACAGAACTGATGGCACTGTCTGCAGGACCTGGCCACCATTTTGCAGGACAATGCTCAAGCACGTACAGTGCAAGCTCTTATTGATTTATTTAACTGATAGGGCTGCTAAGTGCTGTATCACCTACTGCACTCCCCTGACTTAAGCCCTCGTGAGTTCAACTCGATTTCTAAACTGACGGAAACACTTCACGGCATTCGCTTCAGAACTGCTACAAATTCGTCGAGCAACAGACCGCGCCGCTCGAACTGTCCACACAACTGGCACTGCTAAGAGTATCCTACGACTCCCACATCGCTGGCAACGGGTTATAGACAATGCTGGTGACTACTTTGAAGGGCAGTGATACTTTGAAACACGTATCTATTTTGTACGAGCTGTAAATAATTAGTTGCCACTATTAAAGTTCCAACCCTCGTATATCTCATAAACTGCAGCTACACTTAATGTGCCCACTTCATAGCGTACTGTGCCAAAACATGTAGTATTGCAGAATATCTCCCAAAATAGTCTGGAATCTCACGCTATCATGACACTGTATATGTTTCACATGTAATGTGTTTGTAACACCGAGAATGCAGATAAAATACCTTCTGCGCCATCCAAAACTGTTGATACGTTGTACTGTGCTTCTAATTATGAATCTGCAGGATTTATTACAGAAACTATATTTAATGGATGTAATAGTGTATTTATTTCTGAATGTATATATTTGATTGTAATTATAATGTAAATATTGTAAATTGTTCGATAATAGCCAAGGAAATTTATTTAAATGTATCGATAGCAATGACGAAATGGCAATGCCTGTGCCATTGTTCACCTTTGCGTATGGGGACCCTCTGTCGCGCTGCGAGCAGAGAGAGTGCAGAGCAGCTTGAGTCGTGAAAGAGTGCGGAAGTGTTTGTCGGCTGCTCCCGCCGCCGCGGCGTGCAGCTGTGCTCGCGCCGGTATAGGCGCGCCTGATTCGTTAACCCCCGAGTATTGAGAGTACGGTAGGAGTGGGCAGGCGGAGGAAGCCTACCTGTCCCATAGGTATCCGTGCCTCTGGGGACGACTTTTCGTACTCAACCAGCAGCAACAGCAGCAGCTCAGCATTGTCGTCAACTACATTCTTTGTCGTTTGCACAACTACAACATCGTAAGCTAATATTGTACAGGCATTACCCAGTGGCATTCCAATAACAAAGCAAAACTAACCTCAATAATAACCTGCAATAGTTAAATCTCGTAGGCCAGCTTTGTTGTAATTGTCCTCACAAATTATTACCAAAAGAGTTCCTTATTCTTGCCGCACAATCACCGACTGTCGTAAAAATATAAAAAACTGATTAAGTATTTAATGTCAGTTTTGTGTGTTTCGTAATGACCAGTTTCAGTCTAAGTTTTGCTGTCTCGGTAAGTGTTCATTCTTCTATTGCATAACAGACGCTTAAATAATTTGCGATTTTGCGTATTATCTCCGTTCCCTTAAAGTAACGCAAAATATCACTGGCAAAACTAAGAACTAAAAGTACAGCACAAATTACGAGTGCGCAATTTCATTTATTCTCTATTTAGCTTAGCGAGTGACTTCTGCTGACTTGGTACGTATTATATTGTTGTTATTTTAAAACTAAAATAAGTTGCTCATTTGCTCAATGTAAATTCAATTCAATCTTTCAGTAATCTAAAGTAAATTGCCTGCTTTTTTTTAAAAGTGTGCATTACATTACATTTACACAACAAAGTTTAAGTTAAGCTGGTCATTTATTTAACCAGTAGCTCCATTTAACTATGCTTTCAAAATTTAGTATTTCAGAATAAGTAACTACAGACTCAGTGCTTTCTGATTCATTTATTTTCTCGTGAACTGTTATGTGGCTGAAAAGCGTCACAGCCTTCTCTTGCCAAGCCAGTGATTATTTGCTTAAATTTCTTTGCCATTACCTTTCTTAAGATTCTGGACATTCATTGCCCTAGAGGGCTTGCGACCGTTTAATTATCCCCTTCCTATCTAATCAGTGTTTTCTTTGTATTATCAGTATTTTTGTATTAAATATTAGGGGAGACTTGTACGAAACGGGGACAGCGGTTAAAATGTGGACAGTGTGTATGTGCTTGATTGGAGCTGCTACGAGCGGAAAAATACGGTGCTGGTGACTCTCGGCTTGGCAACGGCAGTTTGAGTTGGTTTGTGGCCGCGGAAGACCGTCTCTTTCGTCAGTACAAAGTTTCAAAGTCTTTCACTCTTTTTCTTCCGATTTTCTCACGTCTTTAGTTGTGCCGATATACAATAATACACATAGAAGGATCAACGGTAAGTTACCATTTCTATTAAGTGTTATTAAGACATTTTAACATTGAGGTTATCTGAATTCCTACCTTAGAGACGCCATATTTCGTTATTCACTGTACGTTCGGGTCAAATGGGGACATAGGAGATTTTATTTTTCATTACTCTCATATTATTTCAGGCCCACCTGTTATAAAAATACACTCCTGGAAATGGAAAAAAGAACACATTGACGCCGGTGTGTCAGACCCACCATACTTGCTCCGGACACTGCGAGAGGGCTGTACAAGCAATGATCACACGCACGGCACAGCGGACACACCAGGAACCGCGGTGTTGGCCGTCGAATGGCGCTAGCTGCGCAGCATTTGTGCACCGCCGCCGTCAGTGTCAGCCAGTTTACCGTGGCATACGGAGCTCCATCGCAGTCTTTAACACTGCTAGCATGCCGCGACAGCGTGGACGTGAACCGTATGTGCAGTTGACGGACTTTGAGCGAGGGCGTATAGTGGGCATGCGGGAGGCCGGGTGGACGTACCGCCGAATTGCTCAACACGTGGGGCGTGAGGTCTCCACAGTACATCGATGTTGTCGCCAGTGGTCGGCGGAAAGTGCACGTGCCCGTCGACCTGGGACCGGACCGCAGCGACGCACGGATGCACGCCAAGACCGTAGGATCCTACGCAGTGCCGTAGGGGACCGCACCGCCACTTCCCAGCAAATTAGGGGCACTGTTGCTCCTGGGGTATCGGCGAGGACCATTCGCAACCGTCTCCATGAAGCTGGGCTACGGTCCCGCACACCGTTAGGCCGTCTTCCGCTCACGCCCCAACATCGTGCAGCCCGCCTCCAGTGGTGTCGCGACAGGCGTGAATGGAGGGACGAATGGAGACGTGTCGTCTTCAGCGATGAGAGTCGCTTCTGCCTTGGTGCCAATGATGGTCGTATGCGTGTTTGGCGCCGTGCAGGTGAGCGCCACAATCAGGACTGCATACGACCGAGGCACACAGGGCCAACACCCGGCATCATGGTGTGGGGAGCGATCTCCTACACTGGCCGTACACCACTGGTGATCGTCGAGGGGACACTGAAAGTGCACGGTACATCCAAACCGTCATCGAACCCATCGTTCTACCATTCCTAGACCGCCAAGGGAACTTGCTGTTCCAACAGGACAATGCACGTCCGCATGTATCCCGTGCCACCCAACGTGCTCTAGAAGGTGTAAGTCAACTACCCTGGCCAGCAAGATCTCCGGATCTGTCCCCCATTGAGCATGTTTGGGACTGGATGAAGCGTCGTCTCACGCGGTCTGCACGTCCAGCACGAACGCTGGTCCAACTAAGGCGCCAGGTGGAAACGGCATGGCAAGCCGTTCCACAGGACTACATCCAGCATCTCTACGATCGTCTCCATGGGAGAATAGCAGCCTGCATTGCTGCGAAAGGTGGATATACACTGTACTAGTGCCGACATTGTGCATGCTCTGTTGCCTGTGTCTATGTGCCTGTGGTTCTGTCAGTGTGATCATGTGATGTATCTGACCCTAGGAATGTGTCAATAAAGTTTCCCCTTCCGGGGACAATGAATTCACGGTGTTCTTATTTCAATTTCCAGGAGTGTACATCTTTAGGTTTTTAAAAATATTTTATTACTAATATTGTAATAAAATCTTATACTTTTTTTCTTTTCGGGTATCAAGGTGAGCCGGTATGTGAGGAAAACTGACAGCGAGAGCTGGTCCGAAGAGGGGATGGCAAACGCTATACACGCTGTTCTAAAGGGCAAGTTGGGGTATAGAAATGCGTGTAAGGTCTTCAACGTTCCTCAAACTACCCTTGAGAGGAAGGTAAAACAAGCTAGTGAACAAAACATATCGTCAGAAAAAAAGCTTGGAACATACCAAACTATATTTTCTAAAGATCAAGAAAAGGAGCTAATGCAACATGTACTCACTCTGGAGCGAAGACATTTTGTTTGGTCTCACAGTAACTGATTTAAGAAAAGTAGTATTCGAGCTAGCTGAGGCAAACAATATTAATCATCCTTTCAATAAAGAAAAGCAGCTTGCAGGGAAAGATTGGTTATATGGTTTTCTGCAAAGGCATCCAAACCTTTCTCTTCGTAATCCAGAGCCCACATCTATGGCAAGAGCCAAGGGATTTAACCGAGATGCAGTTGGCAAATTCTTCGATTTACTGGAGTCTCTACTTAAGCAACACAAGTTCTCTCCAAATCAGATCTATAATGTCGATGAGACAGGAATCATGACTGTGCCAAACAAGCCGTCTAAAGTACTTGTCCTTCGTGGTAAGAAGCAAGTCGGTGCGCTTTCTTCAGCTGGGAGAGGTGTACCAGTAACTGCTGAGACTTGCATGAATGCGGCAGACAACTTCATGCCTGTCATGTTTGTTTTTCCTAGGAAAAGGGAGAACCCTCTGTTAATGGATGATGCTCCTCCTGGTTCTTTTGCTGTATACCACGAGAGTGGGTGAATTAATAAAGATTCCTTTTTAATCAGGTTCAAACTGTTTGTCGAGTTCTCATATCCAGCGCGTGAAAAGCCTGTGCCATTGATTCTTGATGGACAAAACTTGTATGTGAAGAGCCTAGAATTGATTAACCTAGCACGACAGAAACACGTCAGTTTACTTTGCTTTCCTCCCCGTACGACACCTAGGTTGCAGCCACTCGATGTGACATTTATGGCCCCTCTGAGTGCCTTCTATAAGCAAGAAGTAGGAAGTGGCTAGTGAACCATCCTGGCCGTGTTATGACAATATATCAAGTCGGGAAACTGTTCAATGCTGCTTTCAGTAGAGACGCTTGTGTAGAAACTGTATTGAAGGGGTTTAAAAAATCAGGAATATGCCCATTTAACAGGAATATTTTCCCAGACCATCTTTTTGCAGCATCTGAGACTACAGAGAGGCCTTTAGAAATGTCACATGAGACTCCCCTCCGTACGGCAACGTCCTGCTCAACTTCTGATGTCACATCATCTACGGGCACTCGACCAGGACTATCTAAAACTTCACTAGTTTTTTCGCCAAATGCTGGGCATTCACTGTCTACGCCTAGGCATACAACGGTTTCTTTGCCAACACCTGATTCAACATTGGTATTTCCAGCAACGACGAGGTCTTCATCTTCAGTTTCAGTTTCTTCTGAGAGTGTGGCTAGGCCTACGTCAACAACCACTGACCCTCAACCATCAACATCTCGATATCAGTCTTTTCTGAATTCCTCTTTCAACGTTGCTCCTAAAATGCTCATGCCTACACCTCAAGAATATGAACGAAAGAAGAAGATTGCTAATGACAAAAGAAGAGGAAAAACAGCTATTGTAACTACTTCGCCGTATAAAATTGAATTAGAGGCTGAAATCAAAGAGAGAAAAGCAAAGAATAAACAAAGGAAGACGTTACTTGGTCCAGAAGACAAATCCCAAAAAGAAACAAAAGTAAGAACAACAGTATCAGAGAAAAAAATACTAAGCCCACAACTAATGAAAATGCAAAACCTTCTAAAGGAAAGAAGAGAAAATTAGAAGAAGAAATAACGTCATCATCGGATGATGAAGAAAGTGATGCTGCATGTATTTTCTGCAATGAACTTTACATACATTCCAAAGGGAAGCAAGGCTGGATCCAGTGTTCCGGATGCAGTGGCTGGGCTCATGAAGCGTGCTCAAATGTAGGCGAAGAAGATGAAACCTTTGTGTGTGACTATTGCGGACCTGGTAATGCTTCATAAAAACATATTTTACTTTTTTCTTTCTAAAATGGGTCATTCAAGGCCTAACACATATTTTTTGTCAATAAAATGGTTCAAATACATCTACATCTACATCTACATCCATACTACGCAAGCCACCTGACGGTGTGTGGCGGAGGGTACCTTGAGTACCTCTATCGGTTCTCCCTTCTATTCCAGTCTCGTATTGTTCGTGGAAAGAAGGATTGTCGGTATGCCTCTGTGTGGGCTCTAATCTCTCTGATTTTATCCTCGTGGTCTCTTCGCGAGATATACGTAGGAGGGAGCAATATACTGCTTGACTCTTCGGTGGAGGTATGTTCTCGAAACTTTTGACAAAAGCCCGCACCGAGCTGCTGAGCGTCTCTCCTGCAGAGTCTTCCACTGGAGTTTATCTGTCATCTCCGTAACGCTTTCGCGATTACTAAATGATCCTGTAACGAAGCGCGCTGCTCTCCGTTGGATCTTCTCTATATCTTCTATCAACCCTATCTGGTACGGATCCCACACTGCTGAGCAGTATTCAAGCAGTGGGCGAACAAGCGTACTGTAACCTACTTCCTTTTGTCTTCGGATTGCATTTCCTTAGGATTCTTCCAATGAATCTCAGTCTGGCATCTGCTTTACCGACGATCAACATTATATGATCATTCCATTTTAAATCACTCCTAATGCGTACTCCCAGATAATTTATGGTATTAACCGCTTCCAGTTGCTGACCTGCTATTTTGTAGCTAAATGATAAGGGATCTATCTTTCTGTGTATTCGCAGCACATTACAGTAGTCTACATTGAGATTCAACTGCTATTCCCTGCACCATGCGTCAATTCGCTGCAGATCCTGCTGCATTTCAGTACAATTTTCCATTGTTACAACCTCTCGATACACCACAGCATCATCTGCAAAAAGCCTCAGTGAACTTCCGATGTCATCCACCAGGTCATTTATGTATATTGTGAATAGCAACGGTCCTACTACACTCCCCTGCGGCACACCTGAACTCACTCTTACTTCGAAAGACTTCTGTCCATTCAGAATGACATGCTGTGTCCTCTCATCTAGGAACTCCTCAATCCAATCACACAATTGGTCTGATAGTCCATATGCTCTTACTTTGTTCGTTAAACGACTCTGAGCACTATGGGACTCAACTTCTGAGGTCATCAGTCCCGTAGAACTTATAACTACTTAAGCCTAAGTGACCTAAGGACAGCACACACATCCATGCCCGTGACAGGATTCGAACCTGCGACCGTTGCGGTCGCGCGGTCCCAGACTGTAGCGCCTAGAATCGGTCGGCCACCCCGGCCCGCTTTGTCAATAACATGGCAGCTTTTAGAAAAATGAAAATTTTTACATTGTTTCTTATGTTTTGCCCCGTCTTACCCGACCAGTTGCATAAAATGGGGACATTTGACATATTTTGAAATTGTTGTTATACACGTTAAATTAAAACTCAAATTCTACAGATTACAATGTAAATAATAACTTAAGCAGTGTAACTACTTAATAGATGAAGAGGGGATGTGATACATTTGTTAACAATGTTTTTATATTAAAAAAACTGTTAGCACCCCTATTTTGTACAACTTTCCCCTACGTGGTACGCTTTTCCCCCCGTGTGGTTCTTGAGCTATTGCACTATACTCCAACCATTCCAAATTATTATCAGTATTTAGAATATACTACTGGCCATTAAAATTGCTACACCACGAAGATGACGTGCTGCAGACGCGAAATTTAACCGACAGGAGAAGATGCTGTGATATGCAAATGATTAGCTTTTCAGAGTGTTCACACAAAGTTGGCGCCGGTGGCGACACCTACTACGTGCTGACATGAGGAAAGTTTCCAACAGATTTCTCATACACAAACAGCAGTTGACCGACGTTGCCTGGTGAAACGTTGTTGTGACTCCTCGTGTAAGGAGGAGAAATGCCTACCATCAGGTTTCCGACTCTGATAAAGGTAGGATTGTAGCCTATCTCGATTGCGGTTTATCGTATCGCGACTTTCCTGCTCTCGTTGGTCGAGATCCAATGACTGTCAGCAGAATATGGAATCGGTGGGTTCAGGAGGGTAATATGGAATGTCGTGCTGGATCGCAACTGCCTCGTATCAGTAGCAGTCGAGATGACAGTCATTTTATCCGCATGGCTGTAACGGATCGTGCAGCCGCGTCTCGATCCTTGAGTCAACAGATGGGGACGTTTGCAAGACAACAACCATCTGCACGAACAGTTCGACGACGTTTGCAGCAGCATGGACTATCAGCTCGGAGACCACGGCTGCGGTTACCCTTGACGCTGCATCACAGACATGAGCGCCTGCGATGGTGTACTCAACGACGAACCTGGTTGCACGAATGGCAAAACGTCATTTTTTCGGATGAATCCAGGTTCTGTTTACAGCATCATGATGGTCGCATCCGTGTTTGGCGACATCGCGGTGAAGGCACATTGGAAGCGTGTTTTCGTCATCGCCGTACTGGCGTATCAGCCGGCGTGATGGTATGGGGTGCCACTGGTCACACGTCTCGGTCACCTCTTGTTCGCACTGACGGCACTTTGGACAGTGGACGTTACATTTCAGATGTGTTACGACCGGTGGCTCTACCCTTCATTAGATGCCTGCGAAACCTTACATTTCAGCAGGATAATGCACGACCGCATGTTGCAGGTCCTCTGCGGGCCTTTCTGGATACAGAAAGTGTTCGACTGCTGCCCTGGCCAGCACATTCTCCAGATCTCTGACCAACTGAAAATGTCAAGTCAATGGTGGCCGAGCAACTGGCTCGTCACAATACGCCAGTCACTGCTGTTGATGAACTGTGGAATCGTGTTGAAGCTGCATGGGCAGCTGTACCTGTACACACCATCCAAGCTCGGTTTGACTCAATACCCAGGCGTATCAAGGCCGTTATTACGGCCAGAGGTGGTTGTTCTGGGTACTGATTTCTCAGGATCTATGCACCCAAATTGCGTGAAAATGTAATCACATGTCAGTTGTAGTATAAAATATTTGTCGAATAAATACCCGTTTATCATCTGCTTTTGTTCTTGGTGTAGCAGTTTTAATGGCCGGTAGTGTAGATTCTTCCTTCAGAAGGGTCTGTTGTACACTTTCCTCCTACTTACCGGTATTATTTTTCTTCTGTAGTGAAAGTCTTACTTAGTGTAAAGTTTCATTAGGCGTACGCGATGACGGTCCATTATATCGCAATGCGGTAGGCCGATTAGGAAGCGGGAGGTTTGATGTTGTCCAGGCATATATGCAAATGGTTGATGTGTATAATTCAGTCGATTTCATTGTCTCATCTGGTGGCCAGTCAGTGCAGAAGTTTTTGGTTCCTCCCAAGCGTCATGTGACAAGTCCTCACTGTGCCTCGAAACGTTATTACGCTGCGGCCGCAGTCGGAGCCGCTGCCAGGACACCCCGTGGCAGCCGTACCACCTGCCTCCTAGCTGGAGTGCGAGGAGTGTGTGTCTGCCGGCGGTGGAGATGAGCGGAGGAGAAAGCCGCGGCAACACAACTCCACCCACCTTTCGGCTGCGCGCTGCAGCGGAGTCACGCCGCGTCTCGCCGAAGGAGGCCGCTCCTGCAAGAAAGTGCGTAGCAGGCCTACTCACTCTGCGACGAAACGGCCTGTCTGCAGGCTTTATTTTCTCACAGTCTCGGTATGAAGCAATCCGTCCTCCGCAAAATCACGGCCTCTGTTTTAGAGCGACTTCCTAGTTACTTGCTGCGCATGTGTTGATGACCGCGTAGGGACCATTCGGCTGGATTCTGTTCTACACTATTTGTAGATCATTTGATGTCCACCTCTCCACTGCAAAAGGAGGCGAATATATTATACGGTTAAAGGACGAATCATCAGAATTTAAAGTACCAACTGTGACGTTCGTGACCGAATTTTGGTCACTTCTAGAGGCAACTGTCGACCTGTTTGGTAAACGCCCTTGATTCCTGATTCCTTAATCTTACCACACTTGACACACCATATTTTTACCATAAAAGAGGAAGCGGGATGGAATCGTGGTCGGTAGTCAAAATTTATAACGAAGAAAGTTTATTGACATTACCCCTATAAAAAAATTGACAATTACAAACTGTGGACGAGCCACTGGATAAACCTTTGCAGATAAAGTTAGAAACCCAACGTACTCAGTCCTAACAAACAATTCCCAATTAAGAGAACAGGGTTACTGACAAACTTGAGAACTTCAAACTCCCATATAGGACTTCCCTCAAAATAGATACACTACTGGCCATTAAAATTACTACTCCAAGAAGAAATGTAGATGATAAACGGCTATTCATTGGACAAATATTTTATACTAGAACTCACATGTGATTACATTTTCGCGCATTTTAGGTGCACAGATCCTGAGAAATCAGTACCCAGAACAACCACCTCTGGCCGTAATAACGGTCTTGATACGCCTGGGTATTGTGTCAAACAGAGCTTGCACAGCGTGTACATGTACAGCTGCCCATGCAGCTTCAACACGATACCACAGTTCATCAAGAGTAGTGACTGGAGTATTGTGACGAGCCACCATTGATCAGAGGTTTTCAATTGATTAGAGATCTGGAGAATGTGCTGGCCAGGGCAGCAGTCGAACATTTTCTGTATCCAGAAACGCCCGTACAAGACCTGCAACCTGCGGTCGTGCATTATCCTGCTGAAATGTAGGGTTTCGCAGGGATCGAATGAAGGGTAGAGCCACGGGTCGTAACACATCTGAAACGTAAGGTCCACTGTTCAAAGTGCCGTCAATGCGAACAAGAGGTGACCGAGACGTGTAACCAATGGCACCCCATACCATCGCTCCGGGTGATAAGCCAGTATGGTGATGACGAATACACGCTTCCCATGTGCGTTCACCGCGATGTCGGCAAACACGGATGCGACCATCATGATGCTGTAAACAGAACGTGGATTCATCCGAAAAAATGACGTTTTGCCATTCGTGCACCTAGGTTCGTCGTTCAGTACACCATCGCAGGCGCTCCTGTCTGTGATGCAGCGTCAAGGGTAACCGCAGAAGTGGTCTCCGAACTGATAGTCCGTACTGCTGCAAACGTCGTCCAAATGTTCGGGCAGATGGTTGTCTTGCAAACGTCCCTATCTGTTGACTCAGGGATCGAGACGTGGCTGCACGATCCTTTACAGCCATGCGGAGAAGATGCCTGTCATCTCGACTGCTAGTGACACGAGGCCATTGGGATCCAGCACGGCGTTCCGTATTACCCTCCTGAACCCACCGATTCCATATTCTGCTAACAGTCATTGGATCTCGACCAACGCGAGCAGCAATGTCGCGATACGGTAAACCGCAATCGCGGTAGGCTACAATCCGACCTTTATCAAAGTCGGAAACGTGAAGGTACCCATTTCTCCTCCTTACACGAGGCATCACAACAACGTTTCACCAGGCAACGCCGGTCAACTGGTGTTTGTGTATGAGAAATCGGTTGGAAACTTCCTTCACGTCAGCACGTTGTAGGTGTCGCCACCGGCGCCAACCTTGTGTGAATGCTCTGAAAAGCTAATCATTTGCATATCACAGCATCTTCTTCCTGTCGGTTAAATTTCGCGTCTGTAGCACGTCATCTTCGTGGTGTAGCAATTTTAATGTCCAGTAGTGTGTAATGAGAACAATTACAGGTAAAAGGTAACTTAATAACACTTGAACACTAATGCCAAGCTAAGATGCCATTACATAGCGTGATAGAACCACTTCAATAAAAAAACTACAGCAGAAACACTGATATTTAAAAAATAAATGTTCACGTGCTCAGACGTGTTAATAAAAAAATTTAGTAAAAAAAGCTCCACAAGGAACTCAGCGGTGTAAGGTTTAGCCAGTTGCCAATCCCTAATATTTAAGAAAAGAAGTTTATATACAAACAGGTTACATACAATATATATATCTACCAGCTTAACACGCCTTGACAGCAGGAAGATAAATACTAAACTTTCTCAAGGCGGTATGTGAACAACTCCGGTAGTGGCCGGGTTCTTAAACACTGCCAGGTCTAGACCTCGGACGACTATACACTCCCCGTCAAGGCGCTAGCACAATCGAAGGTCTCTGCGCGAATCACAAAGACATTCCACTAACTCTGAAACACAGAAACACTCGACAGAACCTTTGACTCACTTACACATGGACAACTGTATTAATAGAGTGCAGGCTTTAAGAACGGCAACATAAAATCATTTGATTGCAAGAGACACAAAGCACTAGTGAAACGTCTGAGAAAATTGTCAAATAACGGCCACCATTTAACTAGGCCAACTGAACTCTTCCACACCGTCTTAATTTTCGAATGTGAAACTCACACCATAATAATAAAGTTTAAAATCGCAGAGTGCGACGGTGAACAAACACAATCACGACGACTTACTCCATATCAGGTACACAATACGAAGGAGCGGGTTCCAAATATTCACCCCTTCTCTTCATATTTTATTCCCAGTGAAGTCACATGTCGGCAAAAAGGCACAACGTATAACGGTCACCACGCTCGTTCGGCAGCCGTTGACACTCGTCTCTCCGCGAATGTCACGAGATCTCGAGGGTTACCCGTCGGAGGCTAACAAGCGACTCGCTTCGCCCGCCCAGTGTTGCCAACTCGAAAAAAACCCGAGTCGCTAGATTCAATATCAAAAGTCGCTAGAAAGTCGCTAAAACTGATTTTACTATGGGTGTACTGAAAATTTCGTGCTGTGAATGGCGCAGTAAGCCAGTGGGGGGGTGGGGGGGTGGAGGGATTGGGGAGAGCGGGAGTTGTCTTAATTAAATGACGCATCGCAACAACATACGTATAAAATACGTTAACGGTTAATTAAACATGTTATCATAATTGACGCAACACACAAATTGTTGTTTCAATCACAGTAATCAAATATACTAGAAATATACAACTATATTTGTAACAAAAGAAAGCAAGAACTCAAATTAGGTTACAAAATATACACATACCAGTATGTGAGATATTCATCGTTGTCACTCAGAAGATCGAATAAATCTTCTGCTTCATGCTCTAACAGAACTGTAGTTGATGTAGAGTATTGAACGTCACTCAAAAGGTGATGTTGCAGTTCGGCTGGTTTTGTCGCAAAAGAGTAACTTTTCTTTGTTACAATAAGCTTCAATACGTCTGACGGTATGTCAAAAGATGCACAATCTTTATTTTGTTTCTTCAGCTGGTCTCTCAATATGATCAAAGCATTAATTGACTTTAACGATAATCTGTTACGTTGTTTAGTTTTTATAATGTTCATGGAACTGAATATTCTTTCCACTTCTGCATTTGAATGCGGTAGGCACAGAACAGTCATTGCTAGCTGTGAAATCAAAGAAGAAGGATTCTCCCCTGCAGCATTTTTATACTGCAAAACCTCACGCCAAAATCGAACAGTGTTAGTAGTGTTATTCCACCTAATGAAGTTGATATTATGCCATTCTTGCAGCATACCGTCTATGAAATCGCCACTAAAACCCAATTCTTTGGCTACATCCGCTACAGCATTATTTTTATTCACTCGTAGTGTTTCTTCAACATTCAGCATTGACTTTTTTTCAGGATCGTAACGTTACTTGGCAGTCTTTGTTGAATTTCTTTTATGAGTTTCAGACTAAACTGAATGCATCTCTTCTTCAAATAAACTTTATTTTCTTCAGACAAACTTGACTCGGACAATTTCTGTTCAAACGTAAAACCAAGGTTCGGATTTGCGAACATACATTCGCTTGAAACTGGTGTTGTCAACAAATCAACAGTTGGAAAAACTATGTTTTGTCCGAGTGACTGCATGAGAAATAGAAGTGTATCTAGTAATTTAGTGGTGTCATTGTCTTCTCCTTCTAAAGCTTTTATTGCTATTTGTACGTCTTTTAAAGCATGTTTAAGGTAAAACATGTAAAGAAGATTTGAGTCGTCACAAATGTACTAAATGCTGAACAATGCTAAATGATCTGCTAAGAACTTAATTTAACTTAGTAAATCTAGAACAAAGTCAGCGCAGTACCCATTCTATAGTTAAAATCTTAGTTTTGTTAATGAAAATACTGGCCCAAAATAGTTTTGATTCGTACTTCAAAAGTCGTCAGTACTCCAAACGTCGCCAAATAAGTCGCTAAATAATTTTTGTCGCTAAAAATTTTTTTTTGTCGCTAAGACGAAGGCAAAAGTCGCCATTTCTAGCGATAAAGTCGCTAAATTGGCAACACTGCGCCCGCCAACCCGGAACATAAGACACGCGAAAGCAAAGATAACTTAGCTCAACCACAATCGATCTCAACGATACATGAGCAAAATAACATTGGCCCCAGGTCGCCACGGCTCAGCCGTAAGGTCACATATGCCCAGCTGAACGGTAGCTGAAAATAGGCATTCCGTTCTTGATTTCGTTGTCTATAGTGTTAGTCCACCTATGTTGTTGTTGCTGTGATCTTCAGTCCAAAAACTTTTTTGATGCAGCTGCCCATGCTACTCTATCCTGTGCAGCCTTTTCGTCTCCGAGTAAGTACTACGACCTACATCCTTCTGAATCTCCTTTCTGTATTCATCTCTAGCTCTCCCTCTACAATTTAACACCCTCCCCCCCCTCCCCCCACCCCGCCCCACACGCGCCGGCCAGTGTGGCCGAGCGGTTCTAGGCGCTTCAGTTTGGAACCGCTACGGTCGCAGGTTCGAATCCTGCCTCGGGCATGGGTGTGTGTGATGTCCTTAGGTTAGTTAGGTTTAAGTAGTTCTAAGTTCTAGCCATTTGAACCCGCCCACGCTTCCCTCCAGTAATAAATCGGTGACCCCTTGATGCCTCGTAATGTGTTCTACCAATCGATCCCTTCTATTAGTGAGGTTGTACCACAAATTTCTCTTCTCCCCAATTAAATTCACTACCTCCTCATTTGTTACGTGATCCATCCATCTAATCTTCATCATTAATCTGTAGCACCATATTGTCCTCCTATACACTATAGACTTACTGCTTTCATGACAATTTGCTAATTTAAAGAAATACAATGAAAACTACAGTTAAGTTAATTTTTCTTTATTCCGTGAACAAAACAAACAGAATACGACTATTCGTTACATGCCAATGCAGCTGACATCTTGATAAAACAATCGTTCTACCAAACCACGATAAGAGGCACACGTTTGGTTCTTAAGACAGCTTACCAGCAACCGCCCTTCTGTCTGAAACGGTTATACGAGGGTTGCCCAGAAAGTAATTTTTTTCTCAGCCGAAAACAATGCTACGAATGCGAAGTGTTACGTATGCATTATGTATGCATTATTTGAAGTCTGCAGAGTCAGCGCGCAAACTTTCAGTTACTTCCGACAAATGGCGTAGCTACAGGACAGTTTCAAAATGGCGTCTGTAGGTGATGTACGTTACAAGCATCGTGCCGTCACTGAATTTCTCACTGCAGAGTAAGAAACTGTGGCGGATATACGCAAACGCTTGTACAAAGTTTATGGAGCACCTCCTGTCGACAGAAGTACAGTTAGTCGCTGGGAACAGAGGGTGAGGTCATCAGAAGGCGGTTCGGTGGAACTCCCCGATTTGCAGCGGTCGGAGAGACCATGCACGGCTGTCACACCTTACCTACCCGCTTCGGACTTGCACTTGTTTGGGCCATTAAAGGATGCCATTCCTGGTAGACATTTTGAGGACGATTAGGAGGTGATTGACACAGTGAAGCACTGGTTCCGCCACCAGGACAAGGATTGGTACCGACAGGGCATACACGCCCTTGTTTCACGCTGGAGAAAGGTCCTAGAATGGGATGGAGATTACGTGGTAAAATAGGGTAAGTATATACCACAACATTCTTTCGTGTGTGTAATTCTTATTATGTTCAGTAAAGAATTTTTGAAGAAAAGAATCCGGTGCATTACTTTCTCGGCAACGCTCATACTTAAAAAGGACTTATTTATGAGTCAAAAAACAATATAATTAGATTTAAACATTAAATAGATTAGTATTTCGAATGATGTCCCTCTCATAGTGTCAGCTCCGTAGGCTTGGAATCACTTTACAAATTTTTGGTTCAGTTTGCCTCACAAGAAGAAGATAATGTGGTTAAGTATAATAAAAAATATCTATAAATATTTTTTCTCAACTTTAAAATAGTCAAAATTACATCTTGTGTGTGAACTTTGTTCACGGATTGACGTGTGACGAGTGTTAGTGAAGTTATTAACAGCTGGGTGTCGAGAGCTGACCCCAGGGCAGTGAAGCACTCGGCGGTTCACAGGTCAGCAGAAGGTGCCGCTTCCTAGCTGGGGCTTGGGTTGTAGGCGTCGTGGTGGCTGGAACCGCTTGGCGAGGCCTTAACGAAACATCGCTGTTTAGGGTAGTCCTTTATTCATTTTGGTACAGAGATGGGATTTCACACCCTCGACGATGATGGTGGCAACGGGCGCTCGGATCACTAGGATCAGCACATGGTGGTGGTAGTGGGTGGTGGCAACAGTGATACCGCCCCCCCCCCCCAAAGTGTGCTCGTACCTGTCCGTCCAAGTTGGCGTCGCCGTGTAACACAATACGATAGCCGGTGTCCAAACTGTAGCATCCAGCACGGCCGAGCCTGAAGCCTTGTGCCAGCAGTGGGAGGTGATCAGCAATGATGGAAGTCTCCAGGGACTGGTGTACACCGAGATTGGACCTCTCCCAGCCTGGGTTAGAACGTGCGCCCCGCCAGGCAGGTAGGTTAGCTGCCTAGGTTATCTTAGTTTAGGTTAGGTCACCCAGAGGGGGATCCAGCTGTGTGAAGGCGCTGAGTCCTAACTCAAGTGGCTGGCTTCTGCCACTGGAGACAAACTCCGTAGTAGGTGACTGGGTACTTCATCTAGCAGTGCAGTGGTTTCCACCTTGAACTTATCAGCTGATGGCAGATTTTGGCATCACTTACACATCCCGATAACGTCAAGCACAGACAACACTGGCGAGCATCTGAGGGCATCTGAGAATGAGGGTCTGATTTGAGTGGATATTTATGAGACACTGCTGTCCAGTATGTATCCGAAATCCCCACCCCAGGCTGTAGCAGCCAGGTGTCGTCACTGGGTGGAAATGTCTTCACTCGTTCTGTTGCTCTTGTTTGTCAGTTCCTGAAGGAGCCTAATCGGAGCTGAAGGATTGCTCAACTTCACTGTTCAGAAGTTCCGCCTCCTCAGCTTCCTGAGAAGCACTATTGCGTTCTAGAGGCACTTTCTTCTGAAACGGCGTCTGGGCTTACAGTTCGCGAGGGTGATAACTGTATTTGTTGCAGCATGTGCGCCAGTTTGGAAAGTAGGCTCGTTGAGGGGCTATTCATGACAAGAAGGCAGAGTCCTGTTTCATGATTTACGAGGTGCATTCACGTTCTAAGGCCTCCGATTTTTTTTCTCCGGACTGGAAAGAGATAGAATCATGCGCATTGTTTTAAAATGAGGCCGCGTTCATTGTCAATACGTCCCAGAGATGGCAGCACCGTACGGCAGATGGAATTTTACCGCCAGCGGCGAGAATGAGAACTGTTTTAAATACTTAAAATGGCGACGTTTTCCTTACTTGAACAGCGTGCAATCATTCGTTTTCTGAATTTGCGTGGTGTGAAACCAATTGAAAGTCATCGACAGTTGAAGGAGACATGTGGTGATGGAGTTATGAATGTGTCGAAAGTGCGTTCGTGGGTGCGACAGTTTAATGAAGGCAGAACATCCGTGTGACAACAAACCGAAACAACCTCGGGCTCCCACAAGCCGGTCTGACGACATGATCGAGAAAGTGGAGAGAATGGTTTTGGGGGATCGCCGAATGACTGTTGAACAGATCGCCTCCAAAGTTGGCATTTCTGTGGGTTCTGTGCACACAATCCTGCATCACGACCTGAAAATGCGAAAAGTGTCATCCTGGTGGGTGCCACGAATGCTGACGGACGACCACACGGCTGCCTGTGTGGCATGTTGCCGAGCAATGTTGACGCGTAACGACAGCATGAATGGGACTTTCTTTTCGTCGGTTGTGACAATGGATGAGACGTGGATGCCATTTTTCAATCCAGAAACAAAGCGCCAGTCAGCTCAATGGAAGCACCCAGATTCACCGCCACCAAAAAAATTTCGGGTAACCGCCAGTGCTGAAAAAATGATGGCGTTCATGTTCTGGGACAGCGAGGGCGTAATCCTTACTCATTGCGTTCCAAAGGGCACTACGGTAACAGGTGCATCCTACGAAAATGTTTTGAAGAACAAATTCCTTCCTGCACTGCAACAAAAACGTCCGGGAAGGGCTGCGCGTGTGCTGTTTCACCGAGACAACGCACCCGCACATCGAGCTAACGTTACGCAACAGTTTCTTCGTGATAACAACTTTGAAGTGATTCCTCATGCTCCCTACTCACCTGACCTGGCTCCTAGTGACTTTTGGCTTTTTCCAACAATGAAAGACACTCTCCGTGGCCGCACATTCACCAGCCGTGCTGCTATTGCCTCAGCGATTTTCCAGTGATCAAAACAGACTCCTAAAGAAGCCTTCGCCGCTGCCATGGAATCATGGCGTCAGTGTTGTGAAAAATGTGTACGTCTGCAGGGCGATTACGTCGAGAAGTAACGCCAGTTTCATCGATTTCGGGTGAGTAGTTAATTATAAAAAAAATCGGAGGCCTTAGAACTTGTATGCACCTCGTACACTGCTGTGCCACAGTATTGCCTTCGAATTTTCGTCCATTACGAAAACGAGTCTATCGTGGCGACCTTCTATTGTTCCTGTAGTTGTATTTTATGACTGCATTGAAAATTTTAAAGTTATGTAAAATTATTCTAAGGTAGTGGTTATTTCTGTTGTCACCGCATATTAGTCATACAGTTGACGTATCTTTGTCCTGTTTTTGCTTTATTTGTCACCACAGAGGGAAGTAATGATATGTGCTGTAACTGGCATGTGGGATAATACCCCATTTCTGGAACATGGTGCCTGTATATATAGCACGCGTAGGCCCAACTACAGTAATACCCTCCCAAGTTCTTGCATCACGCTGGCACTGTGGACCTGGCCGATTGTAATCAGCCGTCGGGGTGCGGGATGTCTGTGTGTGAATACTACGGGAACCAAGTGAGCACACGGCTAGGGGGCCGTTCTAATTACGTGATCGTATACGTATTACTCAAACACAACACACGTGGTATAATAGGCGTTTACACGCCACGTTTCGCGTACAGGAGGTTCACCAGCGTACCGATAAACACAGGCGGCAATACGGTGTATACACGTAATTAGCCATTACGTAACACAGCGTACGAAAAGACTCTCACAACGGCAACAAGTTAGTAGCCACAAGTGTACCGACTTGCTAATCTCCGTATTACAGCCGTTTCCGGCGATCAGAGAACTAAAGGCTTTAACCAGGATTAGCAGTGAATAGACGATTAATGATTGGAGAAGTGCTTCGCTTGCTCTGTGCTGAATATTTCCACAAGTAGGACGTGACAGACTGGCCGTGAAGCAGATGCGCACTATTCTTCTTTAACAGGCCGCTGTGTTTCTTAGGAGTGTTTGCGTACGCTGCGTGTATAACGGAGAGGCGCGTGACAGCTACAAGCTGGGGTGGCCGGAACTGCCGATCGTTCTTCCGTCGGAAGAATTTGTGGCGAAGAGAGGGAGGGGGCGAGGGGAGGAAGACGGTCAGGGACGGAGGGAGAGGAGGAAATGCCACGAGGGAGGGAGCCCGCGGAGGCGGCTACGTCGAGGATCGATGTCCCGTCCCTCCAGCCAAAGGTCGGCACGCTTCCAGAGTGGCGGTGAAGCTACCTACCTTTGTTCTTCTGCTTCGCAGGTGGAGGTTTCGATGGTGAGACTACGGCTTTATATACTGTATGTCCCTTACTTGTCTCGTTCCACTAACAATGGAAACTATCCGCCACACCCCCCTCAGATTTACTGGTAAGAAGGCGCAGTGGGCAGCCCGTCAAAAACTGAACACAGATCAAGCACGAAAACAGGAAGAAGGTCTACTGAACTGTGGAAAAAGAAGCATAACAGAAACAGTGAACGGTCCGAGGAAGAGAAGTGCGATATAGCAGCGGGGCTCGTGGTTAGGCGGCCGCGGTGTTGGACTGCCGTGCGGGCGGGCCTTGATTCTGCACAACCACTCTGTTAGCAGCCGAAAACAAGTTGCTTTCGAATGAGAACCGCGAAAGTTTGATGACAAGGAGACGAGTCAACCGAATCTTGCACCGGAAAAGGCGTCTGCTATGTCACACTCAGCATTAGTGACAGTACGTGTGTCATATGACAGGAATCTCTTACCGACGCACCTAATTTGTACGCCTGGTAAGTGAGTCCGATATGTTTCATTACCGATTTAGGTGTTCGTCTGAATGCGAATGTGATACTCCCAAAGAAATGATGGAAACATAAAAGTTTGTCACATAAGCTGCAACAGATGAACAATCAAACAGCTTGTCTGCGGTCTGTCAAAACATTTTTTTTTTGTTTTACGTTTTTGAAGCTGCGTTCCGTTTTGGAAGTTTTGACTCTTGAATGCCTTTGTTACAACATAGTTGTTGTTGTTATCATTTGTGTCAGACTGTAGCCTCCCCCTCACTTATCGACCTTAATGACAGTGAAAAATTAAACCGCATGTACCTAATGGAAATTTGGGAAAAGCAATCGTCACCGAAGTTAATTTGTCGGTAAAGAGGGAGGAAACAGTTACATCTAAATGAAAGGAAAAATGCAAATGAAACTGGTGGAAATTAATTTTGAAAAGGGGTAAAGTTAATAAAGAAAGTAAATGTGCGGCCGTTACGTTAACAATTAACTAGCGGTAATTAGATATTTGAGATTTGGGGGAAATTACAGTCGCCAGTCCTAAGGACAATTACTATAGTAACTGAAAATGAAAGGTTATTACACATATAATTAGCACTAGAAGCGTGGCAACTGAAGGTTGACACATGTAGTGTGAAAACTGAAAGTTTGTCAGAAGTAATAAATTTCGCTACACTCTGACTTAATTTAGCAAAAGAATTTATAAAACCGGAAAATCGAAAGTTAATTTAGTGACTGAAGTTAATAGTGCGCTTTCTTTCTGAAGCACATCGAAATTCAGTAAAATACGGTTAGTCTTGGACTACCTCAACAATCATTTCAAAAGCTACTTGAATCTACGCAATTTAGAAAGAAGAGATTTAACTTTGAACTTGAATTAAATGATTCTGAACAATTAACAATAGTAAAATTTAGTACGTACCAAGCTGAGCTGCAGTCACAGGTAAGCTAAAATACGGTAACAAAACTCGCACTCTTAATTTGTGCTTGTGTAATCTAAATATTGTAGCCAGCTATGAATACTTTAACTGAACTTTGAAATTAAAGCAGTGAAATGGAATGATGCTGGCGTTTGAATTTCAACGACACTCGGGTTCATTCCGGAAAAGGAAGGGACCCTGCTTGGTAATGCAATTGGGACAATGAGCAACAAAGGTTCATGCTACGTTGCTGTAATTTTGTGATTTGAACAGTTTTAAAAGCTGAGGTTTGTCATACAGTTCTAAAACTTTACGTGCTTCCAGTCATCCTTGTTGGTTGATTGAAGGTTTGAAGCCGTCGATCGAGGAGGTGGCGACAGTCACTCATTGTCGACCGTCACTGTTGCAGAAGCTGGATGTTGGCGCGCATTCTTCTCGACACGGTGACCAGGCGAAACGGGCTCTTGATGTGCGCCAGCTAGTGCTTCCCGTCCGCGACACCGTGTCAGAAACTATCATAGCAAGTCGAGCGCAATTACATGTTGCCCAACCCCGGAAGCGCGGCAACTCGCGGGAGCTTCACACAACACACCTGCTACACTGCACCACCCCAGCCAGACTCTCCCTCTGCCCGCGCTCCACGCGACAGAGTTAACACTACCAAAGATCCTAAACACTTCGGTTGTCGACACGACCTATCGATGTATTCGTTCGATAGCATAGTTTTCCCTAGGGCAGACCCAGCGTATGAATACAAATAATATTCACAAAACAAACCAATTATACATCGACATAAATGCATATATATACAAATAGTAAAACAATGGCAATATACAAAGACGCAGAAATGTTATATCTTCAGGTAACAAAATAAGGAAAAATCTATAGTACAGTAGATGGAAATAGGAGGATATGCATTTCTGGCGTTACAAGACGTCTATATGGCACCTCACCTGCTCTTAACAATTCATCACTTTTACGTGCGACGGTAACATATTCTTACCACATGACAATTGCCTAGACTACAGGAAGAGAACAAACATTTGAATGATTGGACGGACAGGTCAAGATGTTGTAAAAAAAAAAAAAACCGGCGTGTGTGATTTCTGAACACGGCTCGATCACTTCACAGTCCAACAACGTCACCACACAGCCACGACGACATTGCTCTTTCAAGCTGATGCACACTACACTTCTCTTCCTTACACCGTTCACTGCTTCTGTTTTCCTTTTTTTCACAGTTCAGTACACCTTCATCCTGTTTTCGTGCTTGATCTGCGTCCAGTTGTTGGCGGGCTCTGCACTGGGCCGTCTTACCACTAAATCTGAGGGGGCTGCGATGGGGAGATTCCCTTGTGAGTAACAGCCCACTTCTCGTACTTGCGTATACACACATGCGCATACAATAATATATTAGCAGGTAGTTTCAAAATGGTGGAGGCAAAAGGCGTCCGGCAATTTTCCAGTAATCGACAGTACTTGTCAGTTCGTGCCTGCCATCACAGACACTAGTGTCTCCGGTATCTCTTATTACGGAACATACTGTACACACCGTAACCTAACTACGCTGCCAATTTACACACAGCTAACACAGCTTTATGTTTGTCTTTTTATTTTCCTGACTCTACTTACAGTATGTATCGATTCTGTACTGTTATTTTGACTTTGTTACCTTATTATTATTGTTTTAAATTAAAACTGTATCAGTAAAAATGGGTAGTAATTACATCAGAGAAATTGTAATCGTCAAAAAGAGTATGTAATTTCACCTTGCTTAGGCAGATCATTTGTAAATTTTTAGACGTATCTGGACGCAATAAAGTGAAAAACTCCATTGAGGCCATGCTGCACTGCTGGTTGGCAAAAACCTCAGTGCCCAACACTTGGCCGTGTTGTGCGCCCGTGGAAAGATAGAGCTGTTCTGCCGTGCGTGCTAGGGAAGATGAAATCTTAGATCAGGCATTCTGCTCAAGATTACGAATATTGGTCGCGGATCGATGTTCTGTAATAAGTACAGCTGCTGGAATAATAATCCACACATATTGTAAAAATCGATATATGTATACATATTATGTGTGTATCTTCCACATCCCCTCCTAAACCACTGGACCAGTTTCAACCAGACTTGATGCACTTAGAAACATGCATCCCTGGCGTAGACAAGCAACTGAAAAAGTTGAAAACAAATAACGAGTTTGTTTGCGCTGCCATTTTCGCAGCAAGCACAGAAACATTTGTCTCGTAAATAAAAATGAGAGGAAACACCGATGCCAACTAAAAGCAGGAAGAACGGCAAGTAATCAGTTATTTACATAAAAATAGACAAGTGAATTGTTTTATAATCTACGAATAATACATATCAAAGCAAAAATGTATCGTAACTGTATCGTTACAGATCCCACTGATGATGCCTTAAAGTGAAAAAAGGCGAAACGCGCCTGGGAAAATAAAACACTGTGCAGCAAGAGAAGGCGTTTATATTTACAAAACAAAAAAAAAAAAAAGTTGCCATCTCCGGGCGGAATCCAACTCGATGTCATTGAGATTACTGTACGCCATTGAACCAGTACTTACCTTGTATTTATCACGATTCTCGACCGGCGAAAGACCCAGGCATATGTGTATAAGAAGGGTAGGTGAATGGACCACAAAAAATACAAATATCCTCAACATCGTTTTCCTGAACGTATTCTGAGTTCCAATATAGTAAATTTCGTTGAGACGGAAAAGCTCCTGTCCACACATCAGGACAGATTTAGACAACATCTCTCGCGAAAAACCCATCTTGCACATTGCGGACTGTTGGCGAAGGTCCGGCCTTACGGAACAGGTTCCCAGATATATGAGTGGCTCGATAACTTCTTATGTAACGGAACGGAGTGCGTTGCCCTCGACATCAGAGACAGGGGTCTCGGCAGGAGTGCCCCAGGGAAGTGTGGCAGGACCGCTTCTGTCCTCTGTACACATGTAACTGATCTGGCGAACAGGGTGAGCAACAGTCTGCGGCTGTCTGCTGACGATGCTGCGGTGTACGGGAAGGTGACGTCGTCGAGTGACATGTAGGAGGATAAAACGTGGCTCAGACAAAATTCATAGTTCGTGTGGCGAGTGGCAGCCAGCTGTAAATGTAGAAAAATCCAAGTTATTGCAGATCAGTAGGAAGAACAATAGCGTGGTGTTCGAATACGGCACTGGTGGAGTGCTGCTTCACACAGTCACGGCGATTAAATATCGTGCATAACGTCGCAAAGAAATTTGACGTGGAAAGAGCATGTAAGGATCGTAGTAGGGAAGGGGAATGGTCGACTTCCGTTTACGGACAACTGTAGCTCGTCCTTAAGGGAGGCCGCGCGTCGAACACTGTGGGAGCCATTCTTGTGTACTGCTCGAGTGTTTCGAACCCTCGCCAGATCGGATTAGAGGAAGAAATCGAAACAGTTCAGAGCTGAACAGCTAGATTTGTTACCAGTAGGTTGGATCAACACGCGATTATTACTGAGGTACTTCGGGAAGTCAAATGGGAATCCCTGGAGGTAAGACGGCGTTCTTTCAGCGAAACTCTATTGAGAAAATTAGAAAACCGGCATTTGAAGCTGGCTGCATAAAGATTCCACCGCCACCAACACCAACATACATTGCGCATAAAGACCAGAAAGATGGGAGAATAAGCAGATTCAGGTTGAAACTCTTCTGTCCGAGTTTGCTTGCAAATAAATTCTAAATTAATTTCTCTATTGTTGCAGATGACAGACTGGGAAAGGAGGACAACTGTAATGCAAAACATAAGAAACCCATGTAAGGTGCGGTTTTGCTTATCCTGGAATTGGTAACAGCTGTGTAAGGTGAAATGACAAATTTAATGTAGCAATTTTTCTCACAAAATTACACGCTTTTCCGCAGTTTCAACTCGACAATATAAAAACAGCGCAATGGGTAATGCATCTTGCCAACATCAAAAAGTGAAATAATTTTATATACAACAATCTTAAATATTAACTCTCTGAAAGAACATTAATCCTAAACACAATATTATGAAAGCTTAATTGGAAGTTTGTTCACAAAATTGCTCCTACACGTACATTATGATGTTGGTCAGTACTACGAAAATCGTCCGATTCTGGTTCAAAGTTCGGTACTACTTAGGATAACAATCAAGTCTACAGTGGATGGTTAGTTAAGTGACAAATTTGAGTGGTAGATTGCAGTGGACGCAAGCTGGTGAACCAACAAAGTTTATTGAGCATATCTGGGATGCCTTGCACAGTGCTGTTCAGAAGAGATCTCCAACCCCTCGTACTCTTACGGATTTATGGAGAGCCCTGCAGGATTCATGCTGTCAGTTCCCTCCAGCACTACTTCAGACATTACTCGAATCCATGCGACGTCGTATTGCAGCACTTCTGCGTGCTCGCGGGGGCCCTACAGCATATTAGGCAGGTGTACCAGTTTCTTTGGCTCTTCAGTGTAGCTTGGCCTCTGGGCCGCCCTGTGTGTGGGGATGGGATGAAGCGAATTTCTGAGCTATGTACTTGCTCTAAAGAACAGCAATCAGCTCTGAAAATGTTTATTACTCCTCCTGGTCCTAAACTTCTATGTCGTCCGAGCTAGGAAGCTTTCAAGGCTGTAAAGAATAACAGGCCCTGAACCATAATAAAAGAAAAGGACGAGAAGCGGTAATTAGTTCCGCAGTCACTGATAGTACTGAAAATTGTACGCATTTATGATGCAGCGCCAAAGAATTGACTACAATGATCATTGGGATGAGTGTGTAGCATCATAAAATATGTTGCATGACAGTTTAGGGATAAGCTGCCTTGTAATAGTGTCACCAGTCCAAACAAGTGACACATAAAGCTCCAGTGCATATTACCAGAGATGTGCCGAGCCATACGTATGCTGGCCTGCTGAAAAGTAATGCATCTGAATTTCTTTATGTTCTGAATATCGGTTGAGGTGTTACATATCAAGCACATTCCTCAGTCGACTTCCCCACTTCGCTGACGCATTTTGGAACCCCCCGTAGCTAGAGACCTCCAAAGTATAGCATGTAACATGGACGTTTGTGATGTAGCTATGTCGTGTGTGAGAAACAACGTGACGTAATCGAGTTTCTAACCGCCGAAAACGTGGATGCAATTGAAACCCAAAGAAGAATAAAAGATGTGTGCGGTGATGATTGTATCGAGATCGTTCATACTTGACGTTGGGGTGTTTGTGCTCGTAAAGAAGGAAACGTGTGTGACAGAACTCGGAGTGGACGACCGCGAACGGCAGCCGAAGATACTCGTCGGAATCGGGCTGATGCACTCGCCACAGAAAACCAACAAACACAGACACAGCTCTCCGGTAAGTGTGACATTTGACGAGAGTGTGTACAGGCCATCGTTGTAGAACTGCGGTACAGGAAACAGCGTGCACGGTTGGTGCCTCGAATGCTCACGTCTGACACGAAACGGAGGACTCTGGACATCTGCCAACCGAGCGAGGTGGCGCAGTGCTAGCACACTGGACTCGCATTCGGGAGGACGACGGTTCAATCCCGCGTCCGGCCATCCTGATTTAGGTTTTCCGTGATTTCCCTAAATAGCTCCAGGCAAATGCGGGAATGGTTCCTTTGAAAGGGCACGGCCGACTTCCTTCCCCATCCTTCCCTTATCCGATGAGACCGATGACCTCGCTGTTTGGTCTCTTCTCCCAAAACAACCCAACCCCAACATCTGCCAACATTTTCTTATGTGTTTCGAGTATGAGAGTGATGGGTTCCTTAACAACATTATGACAGGTGATGAAAGCAGGTAAACCATTTTGACCCTGAAAATCAGAGCACATCGATGGAGTTCTGGTACAGAAGATGACCAACGCCAAGTAGTGCGAGGCCCTCAGGAAGCTGAAAGCACCACTCCGAAGACTTTGCAACACGCTCTACTTCAGCGTGACAACGCCAGACCACATCTGCAACAGACCAGCGCCTTGGTTTCATTGTCGTCGATCACCCTCCATACGGTCCCGACTTGGCTCCATCCGATTTTCATCTCTTTCCCAAACTTAAAGAACATCTTCGAGGATTTCGCTTTGATAGTGAGGAAGTGGTACACGCAGAGGTGAGGTTGTGGCTCCGTGAACAAACTCAGATGTTCTACAGTGACGGAACAAAAAAGAAAAAGTCTCTTGTTGGGAGGAATGTGTTCGTCGCTAGGGCGACTATACTGAGAAATCAATATTTAGGGGTGAAGAATAAATTTTTAGAATATTAACGAAGTTTTTTTTTACTAAACAGCGTTGAAAGTTCTGACACAGAAAATTCGGAGGCATTGCTTTTCAGCGCGCCCTCGTAGAAAGAGGCTGGACTGATGATGTTAAAAAGGACTACCGATTTCACACAACAGCACACCGCCCACATACAAACTAGTCTTTAAATTGTAAATGCGACGTTCAGTATGTGTTTTTGTGGGCTCGGATTATTGGACGCGAAAGTTAAGTTATACACACGTCAACAAAGTTTTGCATCACCTCGGTTCCGAGAGTTCCGGAACCTGTTACGGAAACTTGGAATAGAGATCAACACAATCATCATTTCCGTCCTTTTTATTGCTCATAAAAACCACGCATCGCATGTTGCACCACCATACAGCGAGACCTTCAGAGTTGGTGGTCCAGATTGCTGTACACACCGGTGCTTCTGATACCGAGTAGCACGTCCTCTTGCATTGATACATGATTGTATTCGTCGTGGCATACTATCCACGAGTTCATCAAGGCACTGTTGGTCCAGATTGTCCCACTCCTCAACTGCGATTCGGCGTAGACCCCTCAGAGTGGTTGGTGGGTCACGTCGCCCATAAACAGCTCTTTTCAATCCATCCCAGGCACGTTCGATATGATTCATGTCTGGAGAACATGCTGGCCACTCAAGTCGAGCGATGTCTTTGTCCTGAAGGAAGTCATTCACAAGATGTGCACGATGGGGGCGCGAATTGTCGTCCATGAAGCCGAATACCTCGCCAATAAGCTGCCGATATGGTTGCACTATCGGTCACAAGGTGGCATTCACGTATCATACAGCCGTTACGGCGCCTTCCATGACCACCAACGTTGTATGTCGACCCCACATAATACCACCCCAAAACATCAGGTAACCTCCACCTTGCTGCTCTAGCTGGACATTGTGTCTAAGGCGTTCAGCCTACCCGGGCTGCCTCCAAACAGGTCTCATCAGTGAACAGAACGTGATGCCAATGTGGAGCGGTCCATTCGGCATGTTGTTGGGCCCATCTGTACAGCGCTGCATGGTGTCGTGGTTGCAACGATCGACTTCGCCATGAACGTCGGGAGTGAAGTTGCGCATCATGCAGCCTACTGCGCTTAGCTTGAGTCGTAACACGACGTCCTGTGGTTGCACGAAAAGCGTTATTCAACATGGTGGCGTTGCTGTCAAGCTTTCTCCGAGCCATAATCCGTCGGTAGCGGTCATCCACTGCAGTAGTAACCCTTGGGCGGCCTGAGCGAGGCATGTCCTCGACAGTTCCTGTCTCTCTGTATCTCCTCCACGTCCGAATAATATAGCTTTGATTCACTACGAGGCGCCTGGACATTTCCCTTGTTGAGAGCCCTTCCTGGCACAAAGTAACAACGCGGACGCGATCGAACCCCGGTATTGATCGTCTAGGCACGGTTGAACTACAGACAACACGAGCCGTGTAGTTCCTTCCTGGTGGAATGACTGGAACTGATCGGCTGTCGGACCCCCTCCGTCTAATAGGCGCTGCTCATGCATGGTTGTCTACATCTATGGTCGGGTTTAGTGACGTCTCTGAACAGTCAAAGGGACTGTGTCTGTGGTACAATATCCACAGTCAACGTATACATTCAGTAGTTCTGGGAACCGGGGTGATGCAGGCCTGTGAGCCTGAAATAGGGTAGGATAGACTCCTTTGTCACGTCGTTCATACATTAAATTTCGGTTACGTGACAAGTCACACAAATATAAAGGCCCTCAATACAACTAAATACCTAGGAATTACCATCACGAACAACTTAAATTGGTACTATCACACAGATAATGCGGTGGGGATAGCAAACCAAAAACTGCGGTTTACTGGCAGAAAACTTAAAAGACGCAAGAGGTCTCCATAAAGAGGCTGCCTACTCTACGCTTGTCCTTCCTCTTCTGCAGCAGTGATGTACACGGTATGGGATTCGCGTCAGGTGGGACTGACGGAGGACATCGTGAAAGTTGCGAAAATGGAAGCCCGTTCTGTACTAACGGGAAATAACGGAGGCCTTTTTATGAAATTTCATTCACCAACTTTCTCCTCCAAATGCAAAGATATATTTTTGATGTACACCAACACAGGAGAAATGATTGTGGTAATAAAATAACGGAAATGAGAGCTCACATAGAAAGATATACGTGTTCATTTCTCCCACACGCTGGTAGAGAGTGGAAAAGGTAGAGAAGTAGGCTGATGGTGATTCGACAAAACCTCTACCAGGCATTTAAATGTGTACTGTACAGTAGTCATGAAGATGTGGATGGAGATGTAGAAGTGAACCACAGTCTCGCAGTAATAGTTGTTATTTATGGGAATGGAATGAAACTGATGGTGTTCAAAACTAATTATAACTTTGAATTCATGACATACACTCCTGGAAATGGAAAAAAGAACACATTGACACCGGTGTGTCAGACCCACCATACTTGCTCCGGACACTGCGAGAGGGCTGTACAAGCAATGATCACACGCACGGCACAGCGGACACACCAGGAACCGCGGTGTTGGCCGTCGAATGGCGCTAGCTGCGCAGCATTTGTGCACCGCCGCCGTCAGTGTCAGCCAGTTTGCCGTGGCATACGGAGCTCCATCGCAGTCTTTAACACTGGTAGCATGCCGCGACAGCGTGGACGTGAACCGTATGTGCAGTTGACGGACTTTGAGCGAGGGCGTATAGTGGGCATGCGGGAGGCCGGGTGGACGTACCGCCGAATTGCTCAACACGTGGGGCGTGAGGTCTCCACAGTACATCGATGTTGTCGCCAGTGGTCGGCGGAAGGTGCACGTGCCCGTCGACCTGGGACCGGACCGCAGCGACGCACGGATGCACGCCAAGACCGTAGGATCCTACGCAGTGCCGTAGGGGACCGCACCGCCACTTCCCAGCAAATTAGGGACACTGTTGCTCCTGGGGTATCGGCGAGGACCATTCGCAACCGTCTCCATGAAGCTGGGCTACGGTCCCGCACACCGTTAGGCCGTCTTCCGCTCACGCCCCAACATCGTGCAGCCCGCCTCCAGTGGTGTCGCGACAGGCGTGAATGGAGGGACAAATGGAGACGTGTCGTCTTCAGCGATGAGAGTCGCTTCTGCCTTGGTGCCAATGATGGTCGTATGCGTGTTTGGCGCCGTGCAGGTGAGCGCCACAATCAGGACTGCATACGACCGAGGCACACAGGGCCAACACCCGGCATCATGGTGTGGGGAGCGATCTCCTACACTGGCCGTACACCACTGGTGATCGTCGAGGGGACACTGAATAGTGCACGGTACATCCAAACCGTCATCGAACCCATCGTTCTACCATTCCTAGACCGGCAAGGGAACTTGCTGTTCCAACAGGACAATGCACGTCCGCATGTATCCCGTGCCACCCAACGTGCTCTAGAAGGTGTAAGTCAACTACCCTGGCCAGCAAGATCTCCGGATCTGTCCCCCATTGAGCACGTTTGGGACTGGATGAAGCGTCGTCTCACGCGGTCTGCACGTCCAGCAAGAACGCTGGTCCAACTGAGGCGCCAGGTGGAAATGGCATGGCAAGCCGTTCCACAGGACTACATCCAGCATCTCTACGATCGTCTCCATGGGAGAATAGCAGCCTGCATTGCTGCGAAAGGTGGATATACACTGTACTAGTGCCGACATTGTGCATGCTCTGTTGCCTGTGTCTATGTGCCTGTGGTTCTGTCAGTGTGATCATGTGATGTATCTGACCCCAGGAATGTGTCAATAAAGTTTCCCCTTCCTGGGACAATGAATTCACGGTGTTCTTATTTCAATTTCCAGGAGTGTATAAGGACGTGGTAGTGGTCTCACAAAGTACACCCCACGTGGGTTGAACATAAAGAAAAGTTGCTATGTTGAAAAATATTGTCAAGACGAAATTTTATAATCTCACGCACACTCGCATTTAAGATTGATGATCTTAGAGTTACTGATCAACACGTGGTTCCACTTTACTCACAAAGTAGTAACAAAGCAACTACTGGAAAATATTCTGAACTTCACACGCGAATTACACTGCGTTGCAATTTAAGATAACATTAAATATTTTAGAGCTATACCTGAAATAAAGGTGATTAAATTTTCAGTTAGGCCGAACTTAAGAAATCCATTGTCCTACGGACTTAGCAGACACGCGCTTAGCCGGAGATCTTACCACTTCAGACGCTCGCAACGGACAGACTGACCTGGTCCCTTCCTGAGGGTGGCTCACAAATACAAATGGAAGTGGCCAGAGGGGCAGCTTCCTATACCAACATGACAAGTGACGGACAGGACCATACTAAGGATAGAAACCTCTTTGCTTTTAGAAAGCGTAGCTACCTGTTCCGACGTTGGTCCTACTGTTCTCTAGCAGACAGGCTTGTCTACTACCCTCAAGCATGCAACTAGAAATACATTTGCTCATTCATCCTCTCACACAGAAGGGAAGGGGGATGACAGTATCTTATCATATACAGTATACAAAAGATAGCGGATGTAGGTTCCGTGCGAGACTGTGTGACATGAATTACATATAAACTGTGTTTTAAAGTGTAGTAGTGTGACAGATCGTTCTTGTTTATGTGTAAAAGTAACACGTTCCACTACTCAGTCTCCTCCCAGATAGTCAGAAACGCCACAGTAAATTTAGAAGAGGAATTTATGCCGTAAATGCAACAGATTTAAGAAATTAACATGAAAGGAATCCAACAGAGACCGTTCAACATTAATATTAACTAATTTAGTATTATTCTCTGCACTACTATCATCATTCACTTGAGTGGTGGCTTCATTATCCACATTTCCATTACCAGAAGCTATGTTGCTTTATTACTGACTCACAAAGTGAAAGAACATTAAATTACAAAATTACTACGCTAATATTTTTTGAAATTATAATAGTAGTTCCTCACTCTAATTACAATGCAATCATAGCTTACACTAACAGCAGCAAAGTGGAGCGTCAGCTCCATAGAGTGTCTGCCATGTAAGCAGGAGACTTGGGTTCGAGTCCATGCCGTCACGTAGCTCTGTCTCCGGCGAGGTCGCTGCCAGACGCCGGCGTTCGGACGCGCTGCAGTCTCCCCGCGCCGCTCAAGTTGAGGTGACAACGGTGACTTGCCGCCGTCGGTCTGCCTCGTCAACCGCAATTATGACGCCTCCGCCGCCGCCGTATTCCAAACTGCGCGCACCGTCCGATCTCCATGTCTTCATTCTTCCAATTCCGCTTCTAGCGTCCTCTAACCAAACTACGTGCCTATGGAATATCGTCTCATTTGTGCGACTGGATTCGTGATTTCCTGTCAGAAAAAAATGGTTCAAATAGCTCTGAGCAGTATGGGACTTAACTTCTGAGGTCATCAGTCGCCTAGAAGTTAGAACTAATTAAACCTAACTAACCTAAGGACAACACACACATCCATGCCCCAGGCAGGACTCGAACCTGCGACCGTAGCGGTCGCTCGGCTCCAGACTGTAGCGCCTATAACCGCACGGCCACCCCGGCCGGCAGAGAGACAGCTTGGAGGTGATTCATTGAACCCTCTGCCAGGCACTTTCTTGTGAATAGCACAGCAATCATGTAGGTGTAGATGTAAATGAAACTGTTCCATCATTGCAGTTCTAGCGCGCCTCATTACTTGACGTCAACTAATGCTGCTTCGGTTCATCAAACGGTTCCTGAACTGTTTCTCCTTTCATTTTTGGTCGAATCTCGAAGTTAAAATAAGTACTGGTTATCACTGTTCATTTAAAGACAGTGCAAAAAATATTTCCTGCTAGTATTCAAAGATTCACCGACATTACAAATTCACTATCTTTCAAAGGCTTACCAACATTAAATAAAGGTCACTGTCCTTTTTACGAACTAATTTAATATTTTCTGACTAATCACTGTTTTGCAAAGTTTACACTTGATTTTAATCTTATGGCTGTCCGTTAACACTTCCCGCCACACCGATTAAGCACAGTCCACTAGCCATTTCCCCAGTTGGGGATGCCAAGTATAATCTCAAAAAAAAAAAAAAAAAAAAAAATATATATATATATATATATATATATATATATATATATATATATATATATATATATATATATATATATATATATATATATAAAGAAAAAATAAGTAAATAAGTAAATAAATAAATAAATAAATAAAAATAAAAATACGGTGGATTATTGTTATAATGTTCGCCTACCTATCCGTTGCACGGTGGGTTGCATAAAATGCCCTACCCACCATGCACAGATGCTTGGCTGTCTCAACACCACAGTCTATGAGGGTACATATTTTCACTTTCCTGGCATCAATGACTTTGGATTGTTTAGCTCGCGTCTTCTAAGGTTGTCACGAAGCTATCGTCCCGACTGGCTTCTCCTCCACTCAGGCACAGTGTCTGATGTGCGAACAAGAAACAGTGTTAAACTGAAGTGGCAGCATGAGAGACTATCCAGTGCTGCGAAACAAAGTTATCAAAACATGGCACGCCACTTGACTTTTTATTCAAATGTTTTTTATTCCAGTCTTTGATCACAATACTACTTCTTTAGACTATGACCGCTTTCAGCCCGTAATGACCATCCTCAGATCTTTTTTACCCCATGTCCTAAAGGCCATAATGGCCTTATCACTTTAGGACATGTGTAAGTAGGCTATTTATGTTTTCTCTATGTAAGTAGGCTGTTTATGTTTTCTTTATGTAAGTAGGCTGTTTATGTTTTCTTATTGGCAACGTTACGTAGCGCTCTGTATGAAAATCACTGGCTGTGCTGTGTGCAGTCTGTGGCTAGTTTGCATTGTTGTCTGCCATTGTAGTGTTGGGCAGCGGCAGCTGGATGTGAACAGCGCGTAGCGTTGCGCAGTTGGAAGTGAGCCGCCAGCAGTGGTGGATGTGGGAAATGAGATGGCGGATTTTTGAGTACAGAATGGTTATTATGAACTGCTATGTATATTATGCTTTTTCAACACTATTAAGGTAAATACATTGTTTGTTCTCTATTAAAATCTTTCATTTGCTAACTATGCCTATCAGTAGTTAGTGCCTTCCGTAGTTTGAATCTTTTATTTAGCTGGCAGTAGTGGCGCTCGCTGTATTGCAGTAACTTGAATAACGAAGATTTTTGTGAGGTAAGTGATTTGTGAAACGTATAGGTTAATGTTAGTCAGTGCCATTCTTTTGTAGGGATTTTTGAAAGTCAAATTGCTTTGCGCTAAAAATATTGTGTCAGTTTAAGCACAATCATGTATAAATTGTTCTAAGGGGACGTTTCACATGGTGTAAAAAATATCTGAGGATGGTCATTATGGACTGAAACCGGTCATCGTCTAAAGAAGTAGCATTGTGATCAAAGACTGGAATAAAAAACATTTGACAGTATTGGATCACTGTCTGCATACGCGACTATGTCGCAGTTGGTGACTTTTTATTCATAAACGTCCAGCAGCAATCAAGAAACGCTGAAGAGAGCTTCATTACGTCCACTCACTGAATCAAATTCAGTAGACGCTAACAATGTTCGAGCATCACGATAAGACACAATCTGTTGACTACAGTATAACAAGATGTTAAACACTTCACACCACTGTTCACCAAGGCACTGTACGACTATGCTCTTGGACACAATTTGGTTGTGGCCATTCACCTTGGTGGACAGCTGGTTGGTAGTCATACCAATACAAAAAGATATCCAATGATTGCAGCAGAGCTGTTGTATATGACTGCTTTCACAGGTGGCCTGGCCTCTGATGGAGTAGGATAAGCCTGTGACAAGAGTGGAATACCTCGGGCTTCCACAGGGATATGATCCCTGTGGCTATGGGTTATGGGTTGGGATTGGGATAGTGAGTGGCATAGGGATGGACTAGGATGTTGTGGAGGTCGGGTGGACGACAAAACACCACTTTAGGATTGGGAAACATCTTTGGTAGGACACCACTCATTTCAGGTCATGACAAGAGGTAATCAAAGCCCTGACAAAGGACATGGTTCACTTGTTCCAGTCTTGGGTGGGCACACTTTTGTACCTGCCTCTTGGGGATGATCGGAGGATTGAGGGAGTGGGAAATTGCCTCGCAGATCTAGGTGTGGGGGAAGGTCTGCAGACTAGATCTGGAGGAAGGCCTGTCTGTGTAGGTCTTGGTGGGATCTTCTGCATACTTGGCAAGGGAATTATTGTCACTGCAGATACGCCCTCCCTGGTGGGTAGGCTGCTGCAGGGATTCTTACTCATCACTGTTGACGCCATTTCACTATACACCAATATCCATCATACCCATGGTTTTGCTGCTGTTGAACACTTCCTTTGCCAATGTCCTTCAGATTCCAAACCCACTATCTCATTCCTCATACATCTTATCAGCTCTATCCCAACACACAACTACTTCTCCTTTGAAGGGAAGGCATACAGACAAATGCATGGCACAGCCATAGGCACCCACATGGCACTCTTCTACACCAACCTGCTTATGGACCATGTAGAGGATGCCTTCTTAGCCTCCCCGAACCCCAAACGTCTGCTCTGGTTCAGCTTCATTGATGACATCTTCATGATCTGGATTCCAGGCCAAGACATCGTTCACAGCCTCAACACCTTCCCTCCCACCCATATCACCTTGTCCTTCACACACTGGTGAGCCACCTTCCTGGACATTGACCTCCTGCTCTTCGATGGATCCATCCACACTTCTGTCCACATTAAATCCACCAACCGCCAACAGTGCTACCATCCCTTCCTCACCAAAAAATCCCTCCAATACATCCTAGCCACTCTGGGATAGTACATCTGCAGTGACAAGAATACCCTGGTCAGTATGCTGAAGGTCTCACCAAAGCCTTCACAGACAGGCACTGTCCCCCAGACCTGGTCTGCAGACAGATCTCCAGTGCCTTTTTCCCACTCCCTCAATCCTCCCATCGCCCCTAAGAATCAACTACAGAGGAGTGCCACCCCCCCCCCTTGTCATCCTGTACCACCGTGAACTGGAACAACTGAACCACGTCCACCAGGACGATGGCCACTGCCAAACTGTGGCCAAGAGTGTGGTAGGCCACCCTGTGGCGCAACTTGCAGCTAAACATAACATGCTTGATTTCAATGATTGTTTTCCAACTCAGGCCATCTGGAACCCCGCCCCCCCCCCACTACCACCTTTCCCTGAATTGCACAGATGATAGTCATCTCCACCCATCAGTACTATCACCACCTACCCATTCATGTCTCTACACCTTCATGAAATTGGCTACCTTTCCGTTTCTCTGCTCCTCTCTTTTTCTGATCTCCCTCCACCCCCATCACCTCCCTGCCTTACAGCCTCCCAAAGCTGCTCCTAGCAGTCTTGTCATGCCTCCCTCCTACACAAAGCGTTCTTATCTCCCCCCCCCCCCTTACCATTCTTTCATTCCAATACGAACTGCCAGAGATGGGAGTAAAGTGTATGTGAGATGTGATTTCTTATATGAATGTGTGTGTGTTTTCTGTTTGAAGAAAGTTTTGGCCGGAAGCTAAATGCGTAATTCTTTTCGTTGTGCCTCTTTGCAAATCAGCGTCTCGTCTTTACAGCGAGTAGAAATCTATCTTTTTCCTAATATTGTCGGTAGCTCAGTAAGTTATTTACTTAAGAACTTATGATTGTCCATACGGTACTTGAACTTTGCACAAACCTAGGCCCCGGCCAACCAATGGCACGAATACTAGGTGAGGCTTTATTTTATAAAAATAAATACAGTAACTGTGTGAGGGACGGTCTAGTGCAATATTATTGATGGTGGTGTGCTGAGACTATTAGTCCAACATGACATAATCATCAGATGTATATAAGAGAGAACTTTGCTGTTATTAGCAAATCAAAGGAGAGAAACATTTACTTTCAAGTGTACGTAATGTTTACCATAGCAAATTATAAAGTGTATCAGGTGAGATTATCTGAACGGTATGGAACTAGGTTAAAGTACCATATATATTGCAATATTAGATATGTACATTGCCATAAAACTGCAGTTCATTACACTGCTAACAACTTTGTTAACTTACATTAATTTTTAAAAATAGTCATGTTGTATAGTCAAATAGGATTAAAATGTACAGTGTCTATATACATGTTAGGAATTGGTCTTTGTAAAAGTTATATAATTAAGATGAAGGTGATATATCCATCCATTTACAGTTTTAGTTTATTTCTTTTAATAAGTAGTTATAGAGATTAATGTGGGCACTTTCAACTGAAAATTTTTAACTGTGTTCAACCATACAGTTCTAGGATTCTTAAAAAACTAATACGAGAATGGGAATTACAATATGTTATCTATGACTGAGAATTCTACGTTTTATGTAAAATAGTACGATGATTTTTTCTATCTCACTTTTTGTAGATGACCAAGTTCACGTTTTACAGTACTGCAATACATAATGTATTTTAACTTAGCTCTATAGTGTGCAGGGAGTCCGTGCCCCTACAAATTATAATCTGTTAGAACAAACTCTATAGACACTTGAAACGAGCTGTCTCTTCTTTGATTAGCAAATGGTAATAATAATAATAATAATAATAATAATAATAATAATAATAAACCCCGTGGAGGCCGGGAAAAGAATAGGCCTCCAGTATGTTCTGCCAGTCGTAAAAGGCGACGAAAAGAACAAACCACTAATATGGCTAACCCCCCTTTTAGTGTGATTACTTGGTTCAGGACAGAACTAAAGAAGCCTCGAACAAGCGCCATCATGGTCGGGGACGACGCTTGAACCCTATGCCCGCCCACAATGGTAACGACACTGCTAGTCAACTGGAAAATGATTTAAATCCAAATAGAGGTGTTTTGCAGGATATGCTTCCTGCAACCACCCTAAAAGGAAAACAAAGACAGAGGATGAGATGGTAAGATGAAGTTAATCGACACCTCATGTTCTGTTATTACCAAGCAACAAATCTAGGAACCAACACAACTGGATACAGATCACAAGTATACACAACATTTATTACCAGATACCCAGAATTAAAATTTTTAGCAGAACAACGACTAACTGATCAGATCCGTGTAATAATCAAAAATAACAGGATACCCCAGTCAGAATTAGAAAACATCAAACAACAAGTACAACAAATACTAGAACAAAATAATGTGCAATCAGAAGAAGAAGAAAATACAGTAACGGACTCAAACATCCCAGAGAAAACAAACAAAGAACAAAACGCGTCAGTTAAACAATCAGAGTAAAACGACATCTTAAGACAGCCACCAGAACAAGCACAAATAGAACACGAAGTGACACACATGTTAGATGTAGAAGAAAAATTTCAGCTGACATATATAGAATACCAAGACAAAAATTCAGACATTAGACCATTCTTGCATAGACCACCAAATAACCCACAAGTCGAAACAACAATGACAACTATCAACACAATCATACACAACAAAATAAATGAAAACACAACTATGGAAGAGTTACAACTACTGGTTTATGTAGGAGCACTCACTACACTAAATATACACACTAGGCAGAGATCAGAACCAACCAACACACAGAAGAAACCCACAAAACCAGCATGGCAACACAGGCTATAGATCAGAATAGAAAAACTGAGAAAAGACATTGGACAGCTAACACAATTTATAAGAAATGAAATATCAGACAAAAAACGAAAAAGGTTAGGTAAAATCTCACAACAAGAAGCAATAGAGCAATTAGATGAAAAGAAACAGAAATTATAAGCATTGACCAAACGACTTAGAAGATACAAAAAAAGTGAAAATAGAAGGAAACAAAACCAAACATTCAACACAAACCAAAAGAGATTTTACCAAACAATAGATAACACACACATTAAAATAGACAATCCACCAAACATAACAGACATGGAACACTTCTGGAGCAACATATGGTCAAACCCGGTACAACATAACAGGCATGCACGATGGATACAAGCAGAAACAGACTCATACAAGATGATACCACAAATGCCTGAAGTGATAATTTTGCAACATGAAGTCACCCGAGAAATTAATTCTACGCACAATTGGAAAGCCCCTGGAAATGATAAAATAGCAAATTTCTGGCTAAAGAAGTTCACCTCAACACATTCACATCTAACTAAATTATTTAACAGTTACATTGCAGACCCATACACATTCCCTGATACACTTACACATGGAATAACCTATCTGAAACCTAAAGATCAAGCAGACACAGCAAACCCAGCAAAATATCGCCCCATAACATGCCTACCAACAATATACAAAATATTAACTTCAGTCATTACACAGAAATTAATGACACATACAAAACAGAACAAAATTATAAATGAAGAACAAAAAGGCTGCTGCAAAGGAGCACGAGGATGTAAAGAGCAACTGATAATAGATACAGAGGTGACATATCAAGCTAAAACTAAACAAAGGTCACTACACTACACATACATTGATTACCAAAAAGCTTTTGATAGTGTACCCCACTCATGGTTACTACAGATATTGGAAATATACAAAGTAGATCCTAAATTGATACAGTTCATAAACATAGTTATGAAAAACTGGAAAACCACACTTAATATCCAAACAAACTCTAATAATATCACATCACAACCAATACAGATTAAGCGTGGAATATACCAAGGAGACTTATTAAGTCCTTTCTGGTTCTGTCTTGCTCTGAACCCACTATCCAACATGGTAAATAATACAAATTACGGATATAATATTAGTGGAACATACCCACACAAAATCACACATTTGCTATACATGGATGATCTAAAACTACTGGCAGCAACCAATCAACAACTCAACCAATTACTAAAGATAACAGAAGTATTCAGCAATGATATAAATATTGCTTTTGGAACAGACAAATGTAAGAAAAATAGCATAGTCAAGGGAAAACACACTAAACAAGAAGATTACATATTGAATAACCACAGTGACCCCATAGAAGCGATGGAGAAAACATATGCCTATAAATATCTAGGATACAGACAAAAAATAGGAATAGATAATACAAATATTAAAGAAGAACTAAAAGAAAAATATAGACAAAGACTAACAGAAATACTGAAAACAGAATTGACAGCAAGAAACAAGACAAAAGCTATAAATACTTATGCTATACCAATATTGACCTACTCATTTGGAGTAGTGAAATGGAGTAACACAGACCTAGAAGCACTCAATACACTTACACGTTCACAATGCCTCAAATATAGAATACATCACATACATTCAGCAACAGAAAGATCCACATTAAGCAGAAAGGAAGGAGGAAGAGGATCCATCGACATAAAAAACCTACATTATGGACAGGTAGACAATTTAAGAAAATTCTTTCTAGAACGAGCAGAAACTAGCAAAATACACAAAGCAATCACTCATATAAATACATCGGCTACGCAACTGCAATTTCATAACCACTTCTACAACCCTTTAGATCACATAACATCAACAGATACGAAGAAAGTAAATTGGAGAAAGAAAACACTACATGGCAATCACCCGTATCATCTAACACAGCCACACATCGATCAAGACGCATCCAACACATGGCTAAGAAAAGGCAATATATACAGTGAGACGGAAGGATTTATGATTGCAATACAGGATCAAACAATAAACACCAGATATTACAGCAAGCATATTATTAAAGATCCCAACACCACAACAGATAAATGCAGACTTTGCAAACAACAAATAGAAACAGTAGATCACATCACAAGTGGATGTACAATACTAGCAAATACAGAATACCCCAGAAGACATGACAATGTAGCAAAAATAATACATCAACAGCTTGCCTTACAACATCAACTTATAAAACAACACGTTCCCACATACAAGTATGCACCACAAAATGTACTGGAGAATGATGAATACAAATTATACTGGAACAGAACCATTATAACAGATAAAACAACACCACATAACAAACCTGACATCACACTCACCAATAAAAAGAAGACAGTAACACAACTAATCGAAATATCCATACCCAATACAACAAATATACAAAAGAAAACAGGAGAAAAAATTGAAAAATACATCCAACTGGCTGAGGAAGTCAAGGACATGTGGCATCAGGATAAAGTTGACATTATACCAATTATACTATCAACTACAGGAGTCATACCACACAATATCCACCAGTACATCAATGCAATACAGCTACATCCAAACTTATATATACAACTACAGAAATCCGTAATTATTGATAGATGTTGACTTACCCGAAAGTTCCTAAATGCAATGGAACATATACTGTACAGTTAAAAGGAAGTCACGCTTGATGAAGGTCCGTGTCACTTTTATTTTTGACCAGACATAACGTCTGAGAAAAGAAAGAATAATAATAATAACAAAAGTAATAATAATAACTGGGAAATACTGTCTGACACTGAAGCACCAAAGAAACTGGTATAGGCATGCATATTCAAATACAGAGACATGTAAATAGGCAGAATATGGCGCTGCGGTCGGCAAACGTCTGTATAAGACAACAAGTGTCTAGCGCGGTCGTTAGATCAGTTATTGCTGCTACAATCGCAGGTAATCAAGATTTAAGTGAGCTTAAATGTGGTGCTATAGTCGGCGCACGAGCGATAGGACAGAGCATCTCGGAGGAAGCGACGAAGTGGGGATTTTCATGTACGAACATTTGACGAGTGTGCCGTGAATATCAGGAATCCGGCAAAACGTCAAATTTCGACATCGTTGTGGCTGGAAAAAGATCCTGCAAGAACGGGACCAACGATGACTGAAGAGAATTGTTTCAGGGAAACATCATCGATTTGGCCTTTCGGAGCAGAATGCCCACTCGTGTGCCCTTGATGACTACACGACACAAAGCTTTACGCCTCGCGTGGGCCCATCAACAGCGACATAGGACTGTTGACGACTGGAAACATGTTGCCTGGTCGGACGAATCTCGTTTCAAATTGTATCAAGCAGATGGAAGTGTACGGGTATGGAAACAAGCTCGTAAATCCATGGACCCTGCATGTCAGCAGCGGACTGATGAAGCTGGTGGACGCTCTGTAATGGTGTGGGGCGTGTGTAGTTGGGGTGATGTGGGACTCCTGGTACGTTTAGATACGACTATGACAGGTGACACGTACGTAAGCATCCTGTCTGATCACCTGCATCCAATCATGTCCATTGTGCATTCCGACGAAATTGGGCAATTCCAGCAGGACAATGCGACACCACACACGCCCAGAATTGCTACAGAGTGGCTCCAGGGGCACTCTTCTGAGTTTAAACACTTCCGCTGGTCACCAGACTCCCCAGAAATTAAATTTATTGAGCATATCTGGGATGCCTTACAACAGACTGTTCAGAAGAGATCTCCACCCCGTCGTACTCTTACGGATTTACGGATAGCCCTGCAGGATTCATCGTGTCAGTTCCCTCCAGCACTACTTCAGAAATTAGTCGGGTCCATGCCCTGCTGTGTTGTGGCACTTCTGCGTGCTCGCGGGGACCCTACATGATATGTATCAGTTTCCTTGGCTTTTCAGTGTATAGACATCTGAAGATTATGTTAGTTTAGACTAATAATTTCAGGGTACACTAACATCATTAGTATTACACTAGGACAGTCCCTCGCTCAGTTATTTTGTGTGTTTTGTGAAAAAAAAGTTAACTCTGAGTAATAGTGCCAAAGGTTGCCAGAGGTCTAGGTTTGCTGGCGGGTAAAATTACTGTATGGACAATTTGAATAACTTATAGACTTTCCTAAGTAGACAACTTTTTGAATTACCAAGTTCACTTTGCACTGTATTCCTTTTGATGAGTAAACACTGATATTATTAAATAAATTTTTTTTATCTGCGTTTGGATGTACAATACCTGCATTTCTAAAAATTAATGAGAGGATCGAAAACACAATATGTTACTTATGATTGACTATTGTACAGTTTGTATGAAGGATTACAATGTCACTTTTTGAATTTAACACAGTTGTTAGTAATGTAATGGAATTCAGGTTTTAGAGAAATGTACATAACAAATGTTACAATAAATAATGTACTTTAACGTATTCCATAGTGTTCAGATAATCTGAGCGTCTGTACTTTATATTTTTGTATGGCAAACATTATTTACAACCTTGTCAATTTAGTATAGTAGTCTCAGAGTGCAACAACAACAGCAGTATTGCACTAACCTGTCCGACCTTCTGTTACTGTATTTTTTTTTTGGTGAGATAAAGCCTCACCTAGGAAAAGTGCTTTGGGTTTACCAAGGACAAGATTTTTGGAAGTCATAAGTACCATACAAACAATATATGTTCTTAAAAAAATAATATCTTCAATTAACAAGCCACAGAATGCTTATTATGAGATAGAAAAGAGACGGGAAGGATGCTGGGAAGGGGGGGGGGGAGGCGGAGAGAGACGAAAAATGTTTGAAAGTAAAATTTGAAATGTAATAATGTTTGTTTCAGTGACCTACATAAATTTTGTGAATACGATATCTGCTAATACTTTCACTACTGTCACACGTAGAACTTGTTATGATGATGATGTACTCCAGCAAACTAAAAAAAACCAAACAAAAAAACAAAGGAGTACGGACTTTAGGGATAGAAGACTTTAGAGGACAAATGGTTACTGAACAAAGAGAGGTGCTGAAAGTGTGGGAAGAGTATATAAAGGTACTCTACGGTAAGGGACATTGCCCACAAGGCATTGAAATGACAGAGACAGAGAAAGTGATTGACGAAGACGAAAAAGGACCTAGCATACTGACGACTGAAGTAGAGCAGGCGATTAAGGACAGGAAGAGGAGGAAAGCCACAGGAGATGACATACCGGTGGATTTGGTAAAAGAAATCGGAAAAGAGGGTTTGAAGGCATTGACGCATCTCATAAACAAAATCTACGAAAGTGGGGAATGCTCAAGGACTTTTTGGGTGTCACAATCTACGTCTAAATCTACATCTAATTGATTATTCTGCTATTCACAATAAAGTGCCTGGCAGAGGGTTCAATGAACCACCGTTCCACTCTCGAGCGGCGTGCGGGAAGAGAGAAGAAACAGCAAGCCAACAAATATAGTGACCTCAGAACAACCAGTTTAATCTCACACGTAGCGAATATTGTTGCAAGAATACTCAACAGACGGCTGGAACGCAAAATTTAAGAAGTAATAGGAGAGGGCCAGTTTGGATTTAGGAGGGGAAAAGGAACCAGAGACGCCATAGGCACGGTGAGGATATTGTGGGAGAGAGTTTTTTCTTTTAACGAAGAAATTTGTGTTTGTTTTATAGACTGGCAGAAGACCTTCGTCAGAATCAACCAGATAGAATTGGTGAAGATCCTTAAGGAGATAGGAATGAACTGGAGAGACCGGAGACTAATTCTCAACTTGTACCTGGGACAAAAAGTAAAAGTGCCGCTGAACTATGGAGAAACAAGCAGCGTGGTAACAGGAAGAGGCATCAACAAGGGCGCTATCTATGGCCGAGTCTCTTCAGCCTGTATGGACAATGGCTGGCGAGAGAAGCTTTGAAAGGATGCGGCAACGTCAGGACAGGATGAAGCCTCAGCAGTGCCATCAAGTATGCAGATGACCGTCCGCAGCTCGTGGTCGTGCGGTAGCGTCCTCGCTTCCCCCGCCCGGGTTCCAGGGTTCGATTCGCGGCGGGGTCAGGGATTTTCTCTGCCTCGTGATGACTGGGTGTTGTGTGATGTCCTTAGGTTCGTTAGGTTTAAGTAGTTCTAAGTTCTAGGGGACTGATGACCATAGCTGTTAAGTCCCATAGTGCTCAGAGCCATTTGAACCATTTTTTTTGCAGATGACCAGGTAGTGCTTGCTATAAATCAAAGACAACTGCAACACATGATGAACCAGTTGGTGGAAACTGGAAGGAAATACGGCCTGGAAATCAACACTGAAGAATCAAAAGTGATGCGGATATCAAAAAGGGAGAAACATTTGAGGATAACGATGGACAATCGAGAAGTGGAGAATGTGAAACAGTTCAAGTACTTGGGAAATTTGGTGAGAAAGGATGCCCAATGCACCAGTGAAATTCGAGCAAGAATCGCTATGGCCAAAAATGCATTTGATAAGAAGACGAATGTGCTGATCAGCAAGCTAAGCTTGGAATTAAGGAAGAAACTAATTAAGTGCTATGTCTGGAGCATTGCACTGCACGGAGCAGAGACGTGGACTATGAGAAAGAAGGAAAAAAATACCTTGATAGTTTTGAAACGTGGTGCTGGAGGAGAATGGGGAAGATCAAGTGGACCGATCGGGTGACAAATAACGATATACTGAGAAAAGTAGGAGAGAAGAGAGACATTCTGAATATAATTTTTCGGAGGAAGGCCACGTTGGTCGGACACATACTTAGATACGGAGGGCTCATACACACAGTCATTGAAGGTAAAACTAAAGGAACGTTAGGATGAGGAAGAAGAAGAATTCAACTTTTGGATGACATCAAAGATGGAAAATGATACAGCAGCATGAAGGAAGAAACTGAAGACAAGGAACACTGGCATCAGAAATTCTCCGTACGAAGACACGGACCTGCCACTAGGCAGAATTCTACATATTAATAACACTAGAAAGTATATGTAGAATACTTTCATCACAGTTTGGTATCCTCATATAGTACAATCCTCGGCACAACCTATTTATGTTAATTTGAGGACGGTTTCTTAATAAATGTTCTTCCAAATAAAATTGAAAATGTTTTTTGTATGATGCAGTGTAACGTAGTAAACACATAATTTGTGGAGTATTTGATTACTATAGATTCCTTCAGTGTGAAAGTGAAAAATACCTATGTTGAGGGTTTATTTATTGTTATATGCAAATGTCGATTACTTGTTGAGTATCGTACCCTTGTCACCACCACGTGTAGACACCATCTTAAGTTGAATGTTTATCCATTGCTTGTGTGATCAAAGAAACAATAAAGCAAATCTACTGCCAGCACATAACTCTGGCCCAAGGTCCTTTGATGAAGATTTAATGCCTTCTTCTTGTAATATCTTAATTTTATCTTTGAGCTGTGTTATGATCTGTGCATGTTCTTTGATGAACATTTAATGTCGTCTTTTTTTAATAATGTAATTTTATCTTTGCACTATATTATGCCCTGTGTACTATATATTGATGAAGTAGTTATAAAATAAATAAATAAAACAATAAAATAAAATATTAATTATTGTATATGTATGATAGTGATTGGTTGTAATTAATATTTGCTTATCTAGAACGTGGACGTTTAATTATTTGGTAGTGTCTTCTTGTATATATCATATTCTGATGTGAGCGTTTGGTGATTATCTGATATTAAGATTAAGTATGTACATGTTACCACCGTTGAATTGTGTAAAGCTGCCACAGTGGAATTTCATTGATATAATTAATATAAGGAAACGATGGATTGCCACTCACTGGAAAGATATGTTGAGTTACAGACAAGCACAACGAAAAGACACTTACAGATTAGCATTCTGTCGAAACCATCATTTTTTCACACAAGCAAACACACCTCACGCACACATGACTACCACCTCCAGCAGCTTGGGCTGGAATGCAGCTGTTACATAGAACGGAAGCAGCAATCTGGAGGTATAGCAGGTTACAGGTGGGGGAAGAGAGGACCGCTGTCTGGCAGAATGGGCAGACTTCGAACTTGTACTGGGTTGGAAGGCTGTGGGGCAGGGAGGTGGGGTGTGGGGATGGGGGCAGGGAACAAACAATTCTCCACTCCCGAAATTATCTCAGCCTCAACTTACAGTGACCTACTGTCTCCGTAACCTCCACCCAACAGTTTCCACCCCCTCCGCCCTATCGCCTCCTCCCTAATCTCGCCCCCTCACCCACCTTGTTTGGCAACCTGTGCCACCCCACCCACCCATCTTTCCCCTTCCCTGTTCCCCACCCCCACAGCCCATCTCTCTGCCCCACAGCCTCCCAGCTCTGCACATGTTGGCAGTCTAGTGCTGCCCACTCCGCCAGACAGCGGCCCTCGTTTCCCCCACCTGTAGCCTGCTATGCTTCCAGATTGATGCTTCTGTTCTATGTAACAGCTGCATTCCAGCCCAAGCTGCTGGAGATGGCAATCGTGTGTGTGAGGTGTGTTTGCTTGCGTGAAAAAATGTTTTTGTGTTTCCATTTCTGAAGATGTCTTTGGCTGAATGCTAATGTGTAAGTGTCTTTTCATTGAGCTTGTCTGCAGCCCAACGTGTCATCTTTATGATGAGTAGCGATCTATCTTTTCCTTATATTGTTAATATTCCAGCCTATAGTTTCCAGTACAGCATTTATTGTGAAAATTCGTCACACTTTATGCTTAGTGTTGCCGTATTTGGCAAAGATTTATTTGTGACCAACTGGTGTACATTATTTAAGTATCTAATGCTTCAAAATTTTTTGCACATACTTTCATGTTGTAAGATTGTAGGAATCACATACTTGTATTATCCTATCTTGTACCGTGCAGTATCTTCTTGAAGATGATAGCCAGTACCGAAAGTGGTAGAGAATAAATAAAATTGTACAGTATTGGCATAAAAATAATTTTTTTTTCCAAATAACAAATGTGTATTCTGCAAATACCGTCTCGTTAGCGCCTCCTGGCGTTCGAGAGATCCTCACCAACCCACTACACCCCACTCCACTCCATCCTGGCAACGTAGGGGCACTGCCATGGCCCTTTATGGTGCAGTCAGCTTTCAGCCCTATATCCATTAGATCTGACTCCCTTTCAGCCCTATATTAATTAGATCTGACACCTTCTGATTTCCATCTGATACCACATGCAGGGTGTTTCAAAAATGACCGGTATATTTGAAACGGCAATAAAAACTAAGCGAGCAGCGATAGAAATACACCGTTTGTTGCAATATGCTTGGGACAACAGTACATTTTCAGGCGGACAAACTTTCGAAATTACAGTAGTTACAATTTTCAACAACAGATGGCGCTGCAAGTGATGTGAAAGATATAGAAGACAACGCAGTCTGTGGGTGCGCCATTCTGTACGTCGTCTTTCTGCTGTAAGCGTGTGCTGTTCACAACGTGCAAGTGTGCTGTAGACAACATGGTTTATTCCTTAGAACAGAGGATTTTTCTCGTGTTGGAATTCCACCGCCTAGAACACAGTGTTGTTGCAACAAGACGAAGTTTTCAACGGAGGTTTAATGTAACCAAAGGACCGAAAAGCGATACAATAAAGGATCTGTTTGAAAAATTTCAACGGACTGGGAACGTGACCGATGAACGTGCTGGAAAGGTAGGGCGACCGCGTACGGCAACCACAGAGGGCAACGCGCAGCTAGTGCAGCAGGTGATCCGACAGCGGCCTCGGGTTTCCGTTCGCCGTGTTGCAGCTGCGGTCCAAATGACGCCAACGTCCACGTATCGTCTCATGCGCCAGAGTTTACACCTCTATCCGTACAAAATTCAAACGCGGCAACCCCTCAGCGCCGCTACCATTGCTGCACGAGAGACGTTCGCTAACGATATAGTGCACAGGATTGATGACGGCGATATGCATGTGGGCAGCATTTGGTTTACTGACGAAGCTTATTTTTACCTGGACGGCTTCGTCAATAAACAGAACTGGCGCATATGGGGAACCGAAAAGCCCCATGTTGCAGTCCCATCGTCGCTGCATCCTCAAAAAGTACTGGTCTGGGCCGCCATTTCTTCCAAAGGAATCATTGGCCCATTTTTCAGATCCGAAACGATTACTGCATCACGCTATCTGGACATTCTTCGTGAATTTGTGGCGGTACAAACTGCCTTAGACGACACTGCGAACACCTCGTGGTTTATGCAAGATGGTGCCCGGCCACATCGCACGGCCGACGTCTTTAATTTCCTGAATGAATATTTCGATGATCGTGTGATTGCTTTGGGATATCCGAAACATACAGGAGGCGGCGTGGATTGGCCTCCCTATTCGCCAGACATGAACCCCTGTGACTTCTTTCTGTGGGGACACTTGAAAGACCAGGTGTACCGCCAGAATCCAGAAACAATTGAACAGCTGAAGTAGTACATCTCATCTGCATGTGAAGCCATTCCGCCAGACACGTTGTCAAAGGTTTCGGGTAATTTCATTCAGAGACTACGCCATATTATTGCTACGCATGGTGGATATGTGGAAAATATCGTACTATAGAGTTTCCCAGACCGCAGCGCCATCTGTTGTTGAAAATTGTAACTACTGTAATTTCGAAAGTTTGTCTGCCTGAAAATGTACTGTTGTCCCAAGCATATTGCAACAAACGGTGTATTTCTATCGCTGCTCGTTTAGTTTTTATTGCCGTTTCAAATATACCGGTCATTTTTGAAACACCCTGTATCAAGGAAATTATGCATGGAAAACTTTGTTAAGTGCAATGAAGAGGCTATATGATTAACCTCTGAGCGCGCAATTTGAGTATGGCATGCATTCGGTAGAGTAAACACACTGGGCTAATGGGCAACAACGTCGATGTATAATTGACTGCATGACCTAAAACGAAATCTTTTTTTTTTTTTGGCTGTCTGACAACTTTTAATTGTGCTGAGAACCTTCGAAATCTTCCCAATTACACAAGTGAAAAGCTTGGTGCATACGCTTTTCTCCTTTTTGAGTCATTGCAGCGCACGCTACGCGCTGCATACAGTAAACGAGCCAGATCACCGTGTATGCACCCTGTGAACACCACTGTATAGACCCCATAAAGTTGTGACCCTTTCCATCTTGTTCACGCCACTTACAGGGTACTGTGGTTATTTTCAGCTTCTACTAACGTTTGGCTCTTGGGCCTGGTAACATGATACAACACTGGTTGTAATTGTGTTATGACACGAGTCACTAGTTCATTAATTGCCGAACAAAGTGGAGATGATCATCACATTTCAAATATTAAATGGTTACATTTTCATTCTATTTCGAAACGATGTACATCATCAATACCGGTATGAGATTTGAGCCCCAAAGGTGCCAGTGCATTTTTGTCTTCGTTGTGCAGTGGAAGCAAACAGCCTCTGAACATAATCTTCAGAGGCCATGCCCAAAACATGCCCTAATCATAAAGATTAGTGTTTGAAGACATATGAAATCTTTCCTTCACATCCCAGACATGTTATATTGGTGAAAAACCTGGGCTACATAGGCCAATCTGCACATTCCTCAAGGGATTTTGTTGGTGACAGCAGCAGTCTGTGGTCTTGCATTATCCTGCCGGAATGTGTCATTTGATACCGTCATCGTGAAGTGTATGACAACAGGACTTACTGTTCTCGTCACATACTGGTGGGCATTCAACCTTCCTTCAGTGTTAATAAATCAGTCCCCTTGTCATATCCAGTAACTCCACTTACCTTGAACCTGGAGTTGGAGAGGTACAGAATCTTGAGAATCCGTGCATCCTTTAACGTCTTAGCAGGCCGTCTCTGGACACGTGACCCCCACGAACAGAAGCAAGGCTCGTCGCAGAACACCACAGGATGCGTCTCACTACAGACCATCCTCGCTTTGTACCGTGCGAGTGGCTGCTGTCTGTGGTACGGTGGTAGCAATAAGCGACACAAAGCAGTTCGAGATATCAACACAGCTTCCGGTACCCTCTTCCTGATCGTTCGTTGTCACACTCTGTAATGTGGTCGCGTCATTTTGATTTCTGTATGTATCGATGTGCACGTCAGAGAGAGAGAGAAAGAGAGAGACCAAGTTACGTTAGTGTTAAGCAATCTTTGGTCTTGCCGTGGCACAGTCTTTGCCTGTGCGCAGTCTGACACAGTCTTAGTTGAAGTGTGGTAGGTGATGGACGTATTTAGTAGTGCTCTGTGGACTTGTAATTGTATGTGTTAGATGAAGAAAGGACAGCAAGGATGAGTATGATGTGTACAATGAAAGGTGAAAGGAATATAAATTTTAAATACTGTAACTGTTTTTGGAGAAGTTTGAGATAAGACTGCAGCACTGCGCACCTACATTGTCATAGTGATTGCTGTCAGCTAGTTAAGTTGCTCAGAGCTGAGAGAAAGTCCACCCCACTTCCCTCAGTCATCGGTTAACATATTAATTAATTAAGCGGTTTGACTTTTATAGAAAATCTCTGTTAACATTGCACCATCTTCAAACCATTGTTCACTTTGTTAAGCATGGTACTGTTCAGGCCAGAGTTGTGTTTGAAGAGCACATTAAGTTTTACTCTGTCTTCTTGAATACACATTTTATTCTAAAATCGTTGTCTTGGAATATCATTTCATAGGAATAGTCACTCTCCCCGCCCCACAGTTTATCATTACGCATTACCACATACAACAGTTTGAATATGCATTTAGAAACAGAAATCTAGCTTAGCCACTGCCCGCTTGCTGTTTTCAGTCGTGCTCTCGAGGACTCTGCAACAACGTTGTCAAGACGTGAAGTAAGTGTAAACTTTCGTTAGGGCCAGATAACGGTTTTACTTCCGTTGCCCAGTTAATACAAAGACAAGCTGGATCCAGACCTGTTACCGTTCAGTTCAAATTAGGTTCTGTTTAGTCAAAGGTCAGCGTATTACTGTAAGTTGGGTAACACTTTGTGAATATATGGTTTTGGTAATACGTAGACTTTTATAGAGTGGTAGGTGAAGTTAGGCTAAATTTCATACAGAAACAAATATAGTGGGGAGATTAAACCTGACCGTTCATAGTGACACTCTATCTGTAATCCCTGTCCGAGTTTACCGAGCGAGGTGGCGCAGTGGTTAGACACTGGACTCGCATTCGGGAGGACGACGGTTCAATCCCGCGTCCGGCCATCCTGATTTAGGTTTTACGTGATTTCCCTAAATCACTCCAGGCCAATGCCGGGATGGTTCCTCTGAAAGGGCACGGCCGACTTCATTCCCCATCCTTCCCTAATCCGATGAGACCGATGACCACGCTGTCTGGTCTCCTTCCCCAAATCAACCAACCAACCAACCCTGTCCGAGTTTGATGTGCTGGTGTCCATCTACAATCCTAAGATTCTACTTGTCACACTGTTGCACATTACGCGTTCGTTACAGTACATCCAACCGTCTGTCCGATCCATCAGTATGATGGTCTCATGTCCCTCACGCAAATGATTTGAGCTTTGAGAAAGTCCTAATGATAGTGATAAGTTGCAAGCCTGTGTCCTGTGGTTATGTTGTGTCACGATGTTCACCTGAAACTTTTCAGTGACGATAGACACAACTTGTAGCCACTATGCACAGACACCATTCTGTGTTTGTGGTGTTGCACTGCAGGTGTTTTGCCTGGCATGGCTGGATTACAGAAACACTGTCATCACGAAACTTTCTGGCAGATTAAAACTGTGTGCCGGACCGAGATTCGTACTCGGGACCTTTGCCTTTTTTAGGCAAGTCCTCTACTGTCTGAGCTACCCAAGCACGACTCGCGGCTTCTGGCGCTGCAGTCCGGAACCGCGCGACTGCTACGGTCGCAGGTTCGAATCCTGCCTTGGGCATGGGTGTGTGTGATGTCCTTAGGTTAGTTAGGTTTAAGTAGTTCTAAGTTCTAGGGGACTTATGACCTAACATGTTGAGTCCCATAGTGCTCAGAGCCATTTGACCCATTTTTGACCCCACGACTTGCGGCCCGTCCTCGCGGCTTTACTTCTGCCAGTACCTCGTCTCCTACCTTCCAAACTTCCCAGAAACAGTGGTTAGCTCACTGGACTCGCATTCGGGAGGACGACGGTTCAATCCCGTGTCCTACCATCCTGATTTGTGTTTTCCGTGATTTCCCTAAATCACTCCAGGCAAATGCCGGGATGGGTTTTTTCAAAGGGCATGGCCGATTTCCTTCCTCGTCCTTCCCTAATCCGATGAGACCGATGACCTTGCTGTTTGGTCTCTTCCCCCAAACAATCCAATCCAATCACAGAAGCTCTCCTTCACGGAAGCACTGCAGAGAGATGATCTGATTCTGGAAACTGTCATAATGAGTTGACGCAACAAGTGCCAGAGAAGCAGTCCAGAAGGAGGCCAGTAGTTTTACACAAGGAACTGTGGTGACACTGCCTGCTGCCTCAGGGCCCTTGCCACACATTCAGCTCTGGAGGGCGCAGCCTGAGCTGCGACTCTGCTGAGGACAGTGGTGAGACGGAAGCCACTGGGGCGACACTGACCAGACTGCCTCGCGACTCAGGGCTGCGCCTAGCTTCTGTTGTGACGTAGGTGAAGGAAAATGACACCCATTCAAATAAAGTGATGCGCTGAGCCTATGTAAATACTGACCATTTGAGCCGAGCGGGATCTGTCACTACCTGTAGCCAGCTATGAGAGGAGGTCTGTGCCAGTAATTGTCCTGAAATGGGTCACGTAGTTTCCATCATTAGAAATTGTCTTCACTAAGCTGCAGATCTGCCTGCTGCGCCGAAGTCCAGATGCCGCTGGGAGTCGAACTGGTGCCTTCCAGCTGGAGGGTGTAATGGTCGCCTAGTCGTAGATATTTCTAATTGCTATAATCGCACTATTTCACTCCCATTTACGGAGGTTGTTAGCACTTGATGTTAGGTTGGCGCCATTAAACTGCATTGTAGTAATCATTTCTGCTTGCTGGATCGCTGCTGTGTCTCGATGTTGATGCTGGCTCTAAATCTGGTTGTCTAGGGTTAAAAACATGAGGTCCCGTGTTTTTTATGTGCTTTTGATGATAAAGAACGAGCGAAACCAACAAATATGTAAACTTCAAATATTTATTACTCTGGTGGCCATCTTAATTCCACTGTCCACCAAAGACCATGACTCAACACAAAGTAGAACTTCCGTTACATGTTCTTTGCATTGTTTATCCACCTCAAACAATAACACACAAACACACTTAACCAAAGTGACATTCCGACTGCCTCCCGACCGTTCTCGCTGCTTGTATTTATAACATTGTCAAAGAACTACTAAAAATAGATATAGTTTACAAGTCACATGTACATCTGTTATCATAATTTGTGCAGAAAAGTTATTAATTTGCATCGAGTGACATAATTTAACATGTTTTTAAAATGACAGACAGATTTGTTGACTTGACAGAATAATTCTTTGTTACAAAAAGGCCGTTTTTTAGAAGTTTGTCAATTGACTTCTCTAATTTGCATAAATAAGTAAATAACATGAATTATTAAGAATTACATTGGTTTTCGTCTAAAATAGGATTGCTTACGTGAATACTGAGTGAAAACGCTCCTAGTGAACAAATAGGTTTCACTGGGTGGTTTTTATTTAAGGAGATCCAAAATACCTAAGTTGGCCACTATTTTTCGTACTTCATATTAATTATTTAAGATGAACTCAGTGTTTTAACATGATGACATTTGCTGTATCAGTGATCAAGTGATATAAACTTTTGTGTGGGTCAGTTACTCAGTATAATTTAATGGGTTGACTGTTTATGCAGACATGTTATGCAATCATTGTTAACATACACAATAACTTTTCTATAATCATAAATACTCGTTAAACTGGTTAAATTGGGGGGGTATTGCATACTACGGTAAAGTAAAGCCTTTAATATGTTCCGTTACAAGGGCCACATCGCAGCTGACTTCCTTAAACTTACTTGGGAGACCACGATTCACACCTGAGCCTGCCTAACTGCTTTGTGCAGTCATTATGGCTGCCTAGTACAGGCATTCTCTACCGCTGCCAGCTGCCATCATTGCTGACTACGCCGGGTGCAGAGTTCGACTGTGCACGCTCTGGCGCGTCCTCCACCAGCCATTGGAGATGTCTTCCTCAGAGACCAGCACAGCTCCATCCTACCTGGGTTGGAGGCCTGCCTAGGGGTATCCTCGCCTCCGTACTGCTGGCAGAGGGATGAGGCTCCACTACCGTCTGGTTACGGCATGAGCTGGTCGCGCCAGAGAAGACTGAGAGCTGATTTCAGCAGCCTCAACACACACACTAACCCCAAGATCCGCCTACGGCCACAGGCTGCGACAGTGCAAGGCCACGTACTGGTGAATACACGTACGATGCACCACGACACGTCTACCCTCTTTACCTGTCAAAAGAGCCCACCCAGTTCCTGCCCACCGATTCGCTGCAACCGTGCCCAGGCCCACCGTGACCTCTAGAAGAACGACTGTAGCTTCCACTGCAGAGGTTGTAACGCCGGAAACGCATATCCTCCTATTTCCATCTATTGTACTATAAATTTGTTTTCCTTATTTTTGTTACCTGAATATATAACATTTCTGTGTCTTCGTATATTGTAATTGTTTTACTATTTGTATATATATATATTTATGCATTTATGTCGATGTATAATTGGTTTGTTTCGTAAATATTATTTATATTTTTGCGCTGGGTCTTGCCTAGGGAAAACTGCTATCGAACGATTACATCGATAGGTCGTGTGAAGAATCAAAGTGTGTAGGATCTTTGGTAGTGTTAACTCTGCCGCGTGGAGCGCGGGCTGAGCAGAGAGAGTCTGGCTGGAGTAGCGAGTGGAGCAGGTGTGTTGTGTGAAGCTCCCGCGAGTTGCCGCGCTTTCGGGGTTTGGCAGCATGCAATTGCGCTCGACTTGCGATGATAGTTTCTGACATGGTGTCGCGGACGGGAAGCATTAGCTGGCGCACATCAAGAGCCCGTTTCGTCTGGTGACCGTGTCGAGAAGAAGGCGCGCCAACATCCAGCTTCTGCAACAGCGACGGCCGACAATGAGTGACTGTCGCCACCTCCTCGATCAACGGCTTCAAACCTTCAATCAACCAACAAGGAAGACTGGAAGCACGTAAAGTTTTAGAACTATATGGCAGACCTCAGCTTTTCAAACTTTTAAAATTGTTGCATCAAAATTACAGCAAATTAGCATGAACCTTTGTTGCTCATTGTCCCAATTGCATTACCAAGCAGGGTCCCTCCCTTTTCCGGAATGAACCCGAGTGTCGTTGAAATTCAAATGCCAGCATTAAAGCAATATTATTCTATTTCATTGCTTTAATTTCAAAGTTCAGTTAAAGTATTCATAGCTGGCTACAATATTCAGATTACAGAAGCACAAATTACGAGTGCGAGTTTTTTTACCATATTTTAGCTTACCTGTGACTGCAGCTCAGCTTGGTACGTACTAAATTTTACTACTGTTAATTGTTCAGAATCATTTAATTCAAGTTCAAAGTTAAATCTCTTATTTCTAAATTGCGTAGATTCAAGTAGCTTTTGAAATGATTGTTGAGGTAGTCCAAGACTAACCGTATTTTACTGAATTTCGATGTGCTTCAGAAAGAAAACTCACTATTAACTTCAGTCACTAAATTAACTTTCGATTTTCCTGTTTTATTAATTCTTTTGCTAAATTAAGTCAGTGTGTAGCGAAATATATTACTTCTGACAAACTTTCAGTTTTCACACTACGCGTGTCAACCTTCAGTTGCCACGCTTCTAGTGCTAATTATATGTGTAATAACCTTTCTTTTTCAGTTACTATAGCAATTGTCCTTAGGACTGGCGACTGTAATTTTCCCCAAATCTCAAATATCTAATTGCCGCTAGTTAATTGTTAACGTAACGGCCGCACATTTACTTTCTTTATTAACTTTACTCCTTTCCAAAATTAATTTCCACCTGTTTCATTAGCATTTTTCCTTTCATTTAGATGTAACCCTTTCCTCCCTCTTTACCGACAGATTAACTTCGGTGACGAATGCTTTTCCCAAATTTCCATTAGGTACACGCGGTTTAATTTTTCACTATCATTGAGGTCGATAAGTGAGGGGGAGGTTACAAGGTGAAACCACCCCTCGACCTCTACAGTAGGAATGGCTTCCCTCTGTACTGAAAGTAAGCTCGCATAATAACGAACCTTTCAATCAGCACATGCCGCAGGCTCGGAAATTGTGCAGCACCGCAGTAACATTTTGCGTTGCCGTCGTCTAACAATGACAGTAAAGACAGTAAAGCTGTATGGGAAGGCAGGCTATCACGGCGAATTTCATTCACGAAATCGTCGCGGGTTGTCAGCCGAGTCGTGACTTCTTCTCCTGAAGATGACGACTAGAAAACCCGTCGGAACGTTGCGGTAACACGACGCCAGAACGCAGCTAACAACCGGAGAGTGTGTCATCAGTGGACAGGAGGCCGGGTTGATCCCGCAGCTGTGACAGGTGCAGAGGCGGGGGCCGCGCTGCAGCCGGGCGGGCCAGACCGGAGCAGGCCGGAGCAGACCTTGGCAGAGGTCGGCGATGCAGCCGCGATCGATAGCTCGCGCCGCCTCGCCCCACAGCTCCGCCCGCCACCCAACGATCCGGCGCTGCCGGTTCCCTCGGTACTGCGTGCACTGCGGCGCAGCACGCAGAGCCCCGGGCCTGGCGTACTTTGCGATACCGTCCCCACTTAATGTAACACAGCTAAGAGTAGCTAAGCACTCGTTCCCAGGAAACACGATGCTAATACTGACTCTAGCCTAGACAATAGACTCAGTTCGCCGAGGAAGAGACTTCGCAAGTGTTTTCAGGTGTGTGCCACATCCTGCTCAAGGCACTCGTCGACGATTACATTCTGTGAGGCCAGCAGTGTTGACCGCTACATCTACATCTACATCTACATCCATACTCCGCAAGCCACCTGACGGTGTGTGGCGGAGGGTACCTTGAGTACTTCTATCGGTTCTCCCTTCTATTCCAGTCTCGTATTGTTCGTGGAAAGAAGGATTGTCGGTATGCCTCTGTGTGGGCTCTAATCTCTCTGATTTTATCCTCATGGTCTCTTCGCGAGATATACGTACGAGGGAGCAATACACTGCTTGACTCCTCGGTGAAGGTATGTTCTCGAAACTTTGACAAAAGCCCGTACCGAGCTACTGAGCGTCTCTCCTGCAGAGTCTTCCACTGGAGTTTATGTAACATCTCCGTAACGCTTTCGCGATTACTAAATGATCCTGTAACGAAGCGCGCTGCTCTCCGTTGGATCTTCTCTATATCTTCTATCAACCCTATCTGGTACGGATCCCACACTGCTGAGCAGTATTCAAGCAGTGGGCGAACAAGAGTACTGTAACCTACTTCCTTTGTTTTCGGATTGCATTTCCTTACGATTCTTCCAATGAATCTCAGTCTGGCATCTGCTTTACCGACGATCAACTTTATACGATCATTCCATTTTAAATCACTCCTAATGCGTACTCGCAGATAATTTATGGTATTAACTGCTTCCAGTTGCTGACCTGCTATTTTGTAGCTAAATGATAAAGGATCTATCTTTCTGTGTATTCGCAGCACATTACGCTTGTCTACATTGAGATTCAATTGCCATTCCCTGCACCATGCGTCAATTCGCTGCAGATCCTCCTGCATTTCAGTACAATTTTCCATTGTTACAACCTCTCGGTACACCACAGCATCATCTCCAAAAAGCCTCAGTGAACTTCCGATGTCATCCACCAGGTCATTTATGTATATTGTGAATAGCAACGGTCCTATGACACTCCCCTGCGGCACACCTGAAATCACTCTTACTTCGGAAGACTTCTCTCCATTGAGACTGACATGCTGCGTCCTGTTATGTAGGAACTCCTCAATCCAATCACACAATTGGTCTGATACTCCATATGCTCTTACTTTGTTCATTAAACGACTGTGGGGAACTGTATCGAACGCCTTGCGGAAGTCAAGAAACACAGCATCTACCTGTGAACCCGTGTCTATCGCCCTCTGAGTCTCGTGGACGAATAGCGCGAGCTGGGTTTCACATGACCGTCTTTTTCGAAACCCATGCTGATTCCTACAGAGTAGATTTCTAGTCTCCAGAAAAGTCATTACACTCGAACATAGTACGTGTTCCAAAATTCTACAACTGATCGACTTTGGAGATATAGGTCTGTAGTTCTGCACACCTGTTCGACGTCCCTTCTTGAAAACGGGGATGACCTGTGCCCTTTTCCAATCCTTTGGAACGCTACGCTCTTCTAGAGACCTACGGTACACCGCTGCAAGAAAGGGCGCAAGTTCCTTCGCGTACTCTGTGTAAAATTGAACTGGTATCCCATCAGGTCCAGAGGCCTTTCCTCTTTTGAGCGATTTTAATTGTTTCTCTATCTCTCTGTCGTCTATTTCGATATCTACCATTTTGTCATCTGTGCGACAATCTAGAGAAGGAACTACAGTGCAATCTTCCTCTGTGAAACAACTTTGGAAAAAGACATTTAGTATTTCGGGCTTTAGTCTGTCATCCTCTGTTTCAGTACCATTTTGGTCACAGAGTGTCTGGACATTTTGTTTTGATCCACCTACCGCTTTGACATAAGACCAAAATTTCTTAGGATTTTCTGCCAAGTCAGTACATAGAACTTTACTTTCGAATTCATTGAACGCCTCTCGCATAGCCCTCCTCACACTACTGCTACGAGTCATCCACTCTTCCAGAGAGTCCCAGACATTTTCTGTAGGTTCAAACGGGCACAATTTATCGTGTCACTCGAAATGCGAAAGGATGTCTAAGTGTTCGCCTAACCTGCAGCACCACAACCGGGACTGTTGGTGCCTTCGAAGACGTGAGTCTCCACAGAAAACTCGCCATGACGACGACGAAGAAATGGCCACACTCGGTCATTAGAATCTTCAAATAAGCATCGGGAAACCTCAGTGGGTACGCCGATTCGCGATACGAAAAATTGGGTAACGTAGCGAAATTCAGGAAGACATGCGGAGGAGCGAAATTTGGTTCAGGGAGAGTGTACCGACTTTCAACGTAAGTAAATGTAAAGCATTGTCCATAAATAGGCAGAGCCGGCCGCTGTGGCCGAGCGGTTCTAGGCGCTTCAGTCCGAAACCGCCCGACAGCTACGGTCGCAGGTTCGAATCGTGCCTCGGTCATGGATGTGTGTGATGTCCTTAGGTTAGTCCTAGGGGACTGATGACCTCAGCTGTTAAGTCCCATAGTGCTCAGAGCCATTTGAACCATTTGATTACTCGATTGCAAAACAATCACTGGAATCAGTTCCTTCCACAAGATATCTATGAATATGCATACGTGGCAACCACGCAAAACTAATCGGAGGTGTGGAAAATGCCAAACTGAGGTTCGTTGGAAGAATCCTCAGGAAGTGCAGGCCACTAGCAAAGGCTGTAGGTTACAAACACAGGACTGATAGAGGAAATGGAGAAGATCGGAAGAAGCGCAGCAGGTGTCCTTACAGGTTCGTTTAGCAAGCGGGAAAACATCAACGAGATAATCATCACCAGTAGCAAACGCTGCAAGAGAGGCGTTCTGCACCACGGAACGGTCCACTGTCAGAGTTCCGAGAGCGTACCTTCCTAGAAGAGTCAGCGGAAAGACCACCAAAGTAGAATTAGAGGCATTCGAGCCCATACGGAGGCTTATCAGCAATCGTTCTCCCAGTGAACCATTCGCGAGTGGAACAGGATAAGGAAAAAGTGATAGCCGTAGACGAAGAACCCTCCGCCCCACACCGCGACATCGGTCGCGGAGTACCGACGTAGATGTAGAACAACAGTACCAATTCATCACAGAACAACCTCCAGTTTCAACTGTATCCATCACAATACGCGGTTTATCGCCTCAATGAGCCCCCACTGTTGCAGACACCTGCCGTGTACCACACAACACGTCTCCGATCAGCCGCTATCCACATTCTCTGTAGTCTGGCCCATTGAGAAGTGCAGTTCTGTAAGCCTGTTTGAGCAATGGTGTATTGAGAAGTCCCACGTAGAAATGGCCGCTGTCTGCAGCTCCCTTCAGTGTTGTAGATCCCTCCAACTAAAAACCGTGCGCAGTATCTGGAAGAAGGCACGGGCCAAACCCGCGTACAAGAAGGGTGGCAACAGTGGTGCACAGAACTACCGTCCAATATTCTTGTAATCCATTCATTGTAGAATCTTATAACATATTCTGAGGTCAGACATAGTGAGCTGTCTTGAGCAGGATGATCTCCTCCATGTTAATCAGTACATCTTTCCAAAACGTCGATCATGTGAAACCCAAATATCACTTTTCGTACGTGACGTACTGAAAACTTTGGGTCTAGGCAGTCAGGGAACTGGAGTATTTCTCTATTTCCGAGAAGCATTTGACTCAGTACCACATGTACGCTCATTGTCAAAAGTACGACAATATGTGAAATTAGCCTCCCCCCCCCCCCATGGACCATGGACCTTACCGTTGGTGGGGAGGCTTGTGTGCCTCAGCGATACAGATGGCCGTACCGTAGGTGCAACCACAACGGAGGGGTATCTGTTGAGAGGCCAGACAAACGTGTGGTTCCTGAAGAGGGGCAGCAGCCTATTCATTAGTTGCAGGGGCAACAGTCTGGATGATTGACTGACCTGGCCTTGTAACACTAACCAAAACGGCCTTGCTGTGCTGGTACTGCGAACGGCTGAAAGCAAGGGGAAACTACAGCCGTAATTTTTCCCGAGGGCATACAGCTTTACTGTATGGTTAAGTGATGATGGCGTCCTCTTGGGTAAAATATTCCGGAGGTAAAATAGTCAACATTCTGATCTCCGGGCGGGGACTACTCAGGAGGACGTCGTTATCGGGGGAAAGAAAACTGGCGTTCAACGGATCGGAGCGTGGAATGTCAGATCCCTTAATCGGGCAGGTAGGTTAGAAAATTTAAAAAGGGAAATGGATTCGTTAAAGTTAGATATAGTGGGAATTAGTGAAGTTCGGTGGCAGGAGGAACAAGACTTTTGGTCAGGTGACTACAGGGTTATAAACACAAAGTCAAATAGGGGTAATGCAGGAGTAGGTTTAATAATGAATAGGAAAATAGGAATGCGGGTAAGCTACTACAAACAGCATAGTGAACGCATTATTGTGGCCAAGATAGACACGAAGCCCACGCCTACTACAGTAGTACAAGTTTACATGCCAACTAGCTCTGCAGATGACGAAAAAATTGAAGACATGTATCATGAGATAAAAGAAATTATTCAGATAGTGAAGGGAGACGAAAATTTAATAGTCATTGGTGACTGGAATTCGGTAGTAGGAAAAGGGAGAGAAGGAAACGTAGTGGTGAATATGGATTGGGGCTAAGAAATGAAAGAGGAAGCCGCCTGGTAGAATTTTGCACAGAGCACAACTTAATCATAGCTAACACTTGCTTCAAGAATCATGAAAGAAGGTTGTATACATGGAAGAACCCTGAAGATATTAAAAGGTATCAGATAGATTATATAATGGTAAGACAGAGATTTAGGAACCAGGTTTTAAATTGTAAGACATTTCCAGGGGCAGATGTGGACTCTGACCACAATCTATTGGTTATGACCTGTAGATTAAAACTGAAGAAACTGCAAAAAGGTGGGAATTTAAGGCGATAGGACATGGATAAACTGAAAGAACCAGAGGTTGTACAGAGTTTCAGGGAGAGCATAAGGAAACAATTGACAGGAATGGGGGAAAGAAATACAGTAGAAGAAGAATGGGTAGCTCTGAGTGATGAAGTAGTGAAGGCAGAAGAGGATCAAGTAGGTAAAAAGACTAGGGCTAGTAGAAATCCTTGGGTAACAGAAGAGATACTGAATTTAATTGATGAAAGGAGAAAGTACAAAAATGCAGTAAGTGAAGCAGGCAAAAAGGAATACAAACGTCTCAAAAATGAGATCGACAGGAAGTGCAAAATGGCTAAGGAGGGATGGCTAGAGGACAAATGTAAGGATGTAGAGGCTTATCTCACGAGGGGTAAGATAGATACTGCCTACAGGAAAATTAAAGAGACCTTTGGAGAAAAGAGAACCAATTGCATGAATATCAAGAGCTCAGATGGAAACCCAGTTCTAAGCAAAGAAGGGAAAGCAGAAAGGTGGAAGGAGTATATTGAGGGTCTATACAGGGGCGATGTACTTGAGGACAATATTATGGAAATGGAAGAGGATGTAGATGAAGATGAAATGGGAGATACGATATTGAGTGAAGAGTTTGACAGAGCACTAAAAGACCTAAGTCGAAACAAGGCCCCGGGAGTAGACAACATTCCATTAGAACTACTGACAGCCTTGGGAGAGCCAGTCCTGACAAAACTCTACCATCTGGTGAAGAAGATGTATGAGACAGGCGAAATTCCCTCAGACTTCAAGAAGAATATAATATTCCCAATCCCAAAGAAAGCAGGTGTTGACAGATGTGAAAATTACCGAACAATCAGTTTAATACGTCAAACCTGCAAAATACTAACGGGAATTCTTTATAGACGAATGGAAAAACTGGTAGAAGCCGACCTCAGGGAAGATCAGTTTGGATTCTGTAGAAATGTTGGAACACGTGAGGGAATACTGACCCTACGACTTACCTTAGAAGAAAGGTTAAGGAAAGGCAAACCTACGATTCTAGCATTTGTAGACTTAGAGAAAGCTTTTGACAATGTTGACTGGAATACTCTCTTTCAAATTCTGAAGGTGGCAGGGGTAAAATACAGGGAGCGAAAGGCTATTCATAATTTGTACAGAAAGCATATGGCAGTTATAAGAGTCGAGGTACATGAAAGGGGAGCAGTGGTTGGGAAGAGAGTGAGACAGGGTTGTAGCCTCTCCCCGATGTTATTCAATCTGTATATTGAGCAAGCAGCAAAAGAAACAAAAGAGAAGTTCGGAGTAGGTATTAAAATCCATGGAGAAGAAATAAAAACTTTGAGGTTCGCCGACGACATTGTAATTCTGTCACAGACAGCAAAGGACTTGGTAGAGCAGTTGAACGGAATGTACAGTGTCTTGAAAGGAGGATATAAGATGAACATCAAGAAAAGCAAAACGAGGATAATGGAATGCAGTGGAATTAAGTTGGGTGATGGTGAGGAAATTAGATTAGGAAATGAGACAGTTAAAGTAGTAAAGGAATTTTGCTATTTGGGGAGCAAATTAACTGATGATGGTCGAAGTAGAGAGGATATAAAATGTAGACTGGCAATGGCAAGGAAAGCTTTTCTGGAGAAGAGAAATTTGTGAATATCGAGTATAGATTTAAGTGTCAGGAAGTCGTTTCTGAAAGTATTTGTATGGAGTGTAGCCATGTATGGAAGTGAAACATGGACGATAAATAGATTAGACAAGAAGAGAATAAAAGCTTTCGAAACGTGGTGCTGCAGAAGGATGCTGAAGATTAGATGGGTAGATCACATAACTAATGATGAAGTATTGAATAGAATTGGAGAGAAGAGGAGTTTGTGGCACAACTTGACCAGAAGAAGGGATCGGTTGGTAGGACATGTTCTGAGGCATCAAGGGATCACCAATTTAGTACTGGAGGGCAGCATGGAGGGTAAAAATCGTAGAGGGAGACAAAGAGATGAATACACTAAGCAGATTCAGAAGGATGTAGGCTGCAGTAGGTACTGGGAGATGAAGAAGCTTTCACAGGGTAGAGTAGCATGGAGAGCTGCATCAAACCAGTCTCAGGACTGAAGACCACAACAACAACAACAGTGAAATTAGTGATTGGATTGAGGATTTTTTGGTAGGAACGACACAGCATGTTATCTTGGATGGAGAGTCACCATCAGGTCTAGAAGTAACTTGGGGTATGCCCCAAGGAAGTGTGCTGGGACACTTGCTGTTCACGTTGTATGTTAAGGAGCTAGTGGACAATATTAACAGTAACCTCAGTCTTTTTGCAGATGACCCACGTTGTATACAGCTTCGTACGTAATGGTAAGGAGATGTGGCTACAGAGTGGTGCAGCGACTGTTGTACGAAAGTTGGAGATGAGCAGAAATCATTAGCGAACAAGTTAACACAGCAAACACTTGATTTAAGTAACTCATATTTCTCCCAGTGGACGAAGACTGTTTAGAAATAATGCAGCAAGAAACAGAGTCTACCTATCACAATGACAACGAGGAAGAGGCTCGCTGTACTGAGCACGAATGACGGTGCCGTAGTGCGGGGGTGCCAACTACAAGTGGGGTGCGGGGCTGCCGCCAGCCGCCCAGTACTGTGGCGGCAGGGGCCGCTCTCGGCACACAGACTCCGGAGGCGTGGCGCAGCAGGTGCGCTCCACTGGGTCCGCCACATCCCGTGCAACTGCTACCGTCGTCTAACGGAAACTTGCGATTCCATTGACTACTTTGCGACACCCGCGCTGTGGTATCGACACGTGATACCACAATGCTGTTATCTACAGGGTGGGGCAAATAAAAGTGGACTGGAGAACAGAGTCCCAGGGTAAAAAGAAACAAAACAGAGAAAAGGAAATACAGTACTAACATGACTGTAGCACATGTCGAAAGTGACCACCGTTCGTCTCTGGGCACTTTTGGCCCTGATCAGCATATTGCTGTAGGTGGATCGAAGCTGGACTGCTGGAATTGCTGCAATCTCATGTGAAATTTTATACTGCAGTTCTTGAATACTGTGAGACACCTTAGAAATTAGGGCTCCCCGCACAAAGCAATCGCACACTGACAGATCAGGTGATGATGATGTCCGAGGTGCGTAGGGAACGATGCGGGAGACCCACCCACCGCCGACTAGGCAGGACCGTAGCCGAGGTGGTTTGCCGTTGCCTTCCTCCGACCGTAATGGAGATGAATGATGATGATGAATGTTGTGGGTTGGCAGGAGAGCCAAAACCGGGGTACTAGAGGAAGCCGAAAGGCACGCGTTTTAGCTCACGCAGGCTGGCGTGAGGTCTGGAACAGGACAAGGAAGTTAGACTTTAGAAAAACGGACGTAGCTGGTGGAATACTTAACTTGAATCCATTAATGATGAGCGTCGCTCTTGACTGTACGTAATTCAGTATCAATAGTAACTGGTAATGGCGCCTTGCTAGGTCGTAGCAAATGACGTAGCTGAAGGCTATGCTAACTATCGTCTCGGCAAATGAGAGCGTATTTTGTCAGTGAACCATCGCTAACAAAGTCGGTTGTACAACTGGGGCGAATGCTAGGAAGTCTCTCTAGACTTGCCGTGTGGCGGCGCTCGGTCTGCAATCACTGATAGTGGCGACACGCGGGTCCGACGTATACTAACGGACCGCGCCGATTTAAAGGCTACCACCTAGCAAGTGTGGTGTCTGGCGGTGACACCACAATGAAGACGACACAACAACACCCAGTCATCTCGACGCAGGGAAAATCCCTGACCCGGCCGGGAATCGAACCCGGGACACTGTGCACAGGAAGCGAGAACGCTAGCGCAAGAGCAAGAGCTGCGGACAGGTGACCTTGGTGGCCAGCTGGTGCCGTGAGCGGACTGACGTCTGCCAACAACTCTGTCTGGGGTGATGACTGTGTATATGTGCTCCAAGGAGCCGGGGCGCACCACGTGGCGGGCGTAGACGTGGTGTGCGTATCAGAGGGTGTGGTTATACGCATACATTCACGTCTAGGCCACTTTTATTTGTCCCACCCTGTATAATGAAGTGCAGCCGGAAAAAAAGAGGCGTCAAGACACTCTCACTTTAACAACAGTGTCAGACGGATTAATATTCATGTTTTAGGTACGTGTGGTTTATGACTATTCACGTGAGGAAATTTTGGGCCGAATGTTCGTGTAACTGCATGTGTAGCCTGTAGAGGACTTGTACCTGAGGGGCCATAGTTGAGACGACGGAGAACAGGGACTGCGGGCCATAAATGCTGTTTCCAGCGACCTGGCTGTGCGAGTGATTCGGGGAAGCAGCGTTCTGTGAGTTGTTCATGGAGAAGGACATGGGGCCGTGGCGCTATCCTCTCCCCACTTTGGGCCGCAGCAGGAGGGCGCCGGTTCGCAGAACATTCTACCTGGGCCAGCCGACAGGCCGTGGCGGAGGTGGCCAGGTGGTGCAAAAAAATGTTCAAATGTGTGTGAAATCTTATGGGACTTAACTGCTAAGGTCATCAGCCCCTAAGCTTACACACTACTTAACCTAAATTATCCTAAGGACGAACACGCACACCCATGCCCGAGGGAGGACTCGAACCACCGCCGGGACCAGCCGCACAGTCCATGACTGCAGCGCCTTAGACCGCTCGGCTAATCCCCAGGTGGTTGGGGAAGCGATTTAAGAGACACTGCTGTAATCTGAGGTTCTGTGCAAACGGCGGGACGCCATAACACTGTAAGCATTCTTCTGTTAGAAGCTGGGACGATACGGCCAGAGCGGCTGATGCACGTGTTTAGTGGAGGCACATTTGTAGCTCCCCTGATGCCTTGAAGTCCCCATGTTCTCTTAGCGAGAGGAAAAAAAGAAATCATTTAACAGGCACAAATGTCTGGGAAGATTTACAGCTTTCTCTCAGAAATTGGTAAACGTCTGCCAGGAAAGATTAGATGACTCCATAAATCATGGACTGTGGTCCTGTCTAGGTAGAGGTATTTTGCCAAAACATGGCCATGATTACCATGAGAACGAGACGTCCCTAGTCTTTATACAAAAGAGATTTGGATTCGCTGATTGGCCCCTCTCAGTATATGCAAGGTAGAGGCTTGCTCCCCAGCGTGGCAACCCCAGTGCTGTGTCTAGATTGGCTACCAGGCCAACAGAACAATCAAGAGAGGAGATTCAATGAGTAGGGGAAGTTCGATTGGATTGTACAGTGTGGAGGCGGTTTCGTTTTGCTAATTCGTCTTCCATAGCGAGGCTTGGTGCAGACTGTTGGTGATTCTTCGACGGACTTCGTCTTCTGGTCGTTCCCTGATGGAGAACCTCAGGTCTCTCCCTAGTGGGTGAAACTTATGGTATGGAACTTGTGACGGACTAAGAGCCAGAGCCAGTTTCCAACTGTACCGACAGTGGAACTGCTTATCGCCTCGGACATATCGTGTGTCACAAGGGTGAACTTATTCGTCCTCAACTGCCCGTATGAAATTTGACAGTTCTAGCACGCACCGTCGTACCTGCAGTAAAATTGGTATGGCCAAACGAATGAACGCTTGCACCTCACACTGAAATCTACCAAGATTTCAGGGCTCTGATGGGGGAGTTTTCCCGCGTTCTGGTAATCAGAACGACAGACCGGGTAGTTCTCATATTTTCTTGGACGCGTCAGAACAATACTGCTGCCGCAGGACACAGCTCCTCGGCCACAGCGCGCGCCTTCTCCTGCTGCCGCCTGACCCACTGTGAAAGGGCAAAGTACTGCTGCACCGGCGTAGCGCTGTTAAATGATATTCACAGCTCCCTGTTGTCAGATGAACCATAGCTTGTGGTATAGTTGATCGTAGTTGATTCCACTTGAATAGAGTTGGGCCTCACAGTGGATTCATGTAAACCGAGTCAGATTGTGTTGTAGGAGGGATTAATTCGGGGGAGAATTTGTACAGCTCCCACCCCAACGAATGCTTTGCCAATCGAGCACCACCCCTTTCCTGATTTGTTTGTCCTTTTCTTTGTAAGATCTATCAACTCATTGTAGTTATAAAAGGAGTAATAAAAACCTGTCATTATCTTTGTAAACCTAAATACGCCACTATTCTCATTCATACTCCCTCACCTATTCACCGATTGAATTTATTTTTTGTGGTAATATCTACTACTGCATCTACATCTATATGCATACTCTGAAAACCAGATTTAAGTGCCTGGCAGAAGCTTCATCGAACCACCTTCACAATGCTCTGTTATTCTAATCCACCGCGCAGAAAGAACGAACATCTATATCTTTCCGTACAAACTCTGATTTCCCTTAATTCAACTTGATGATCGTTTCTCCCTATGCAAGTCGTCGACAACAACATATTTTAGCATTCGGAGGAGAGAGTGATTGGAATTTCGTGAGAAGATTCCTTCGCAACGAAAAAGCCTTAGTTTTAATTATGTCCAATTTCCAAATCCTGTACCATTTCAGTGACACTCTTTCCTCTATTTCGCGATAATACAAAACGTGCTGCCCTTCTTTGAACTTTTCCGATGAACTCCGCCAATCCTATCTGGTAAGGATCCCAAACTGCACAGCAGTATTCCAAAAGAGGACGGACAAGCGTAGTGTACGCAGTCTGCTTAGTAGGTCTGTTACATTTTCTAAGTGTCCTGCCAATGAAACGCAGTCTTTGTTTATCTTTCCCCACAGCATTTTCTATGTGTTTCTTCCAATTTAAGTTGTTCTTAACTGTAATTTCTAGGCATTTAATTGAATTTACGGCTTTCGGATTTGACTGATTTATCATGTAATCGAAGTTTAACGGATTCCTTTTAGTACTCATGTGGATGACCTCATAATTTTCGTTATTTATGGTCAACTGTCAATTTTCGCACCATACAGATACCTTTTCTAAATCGTTTTGCAATTTATTTTCATCTTCTGATGACTTTACTAGTCAATAAACAACAGTTTCATCTGCAAACAACCAAAGACGGTTGCTCAGATTGTCTCCCAAATCCTTTATATAGAGAACGAACGGGAGGAACGCCAGAAATAACTTCTCTTTTACTGGATGACTTTCCCTCAGTTACTACGAACTGACCTCTCTGACAGGAAATGACAAATTCAGTCACATAACTGAGACGATATTCCATAAGCACGCAGTATCACTACAAGCCAAATGCGTGGTACAGTGTAAAACGCCTTCTGAAAATCCATAAATACGGGATCAATTTGAAATCCTTTGTCGATAGCACTCAACACTTCGTACGAGTAAAGAGCTAGTTGTGTTTCACAAGAACGATGTTTTCGAAAATAAATTTCCTTTAGTTTGCCTCTATGGTGACAAAATTTTTGTCAACAGATTACCGGTTTCCGTCTATGTTCAAATGTTCAAATGTGTATGAAATCTGATGGGACTTAACTGCGTAGGTCATCAGTCCCGAAGCTTACACACTACTTAACCTAAATTATCCTACGGACAAACACACACACCCATGCCCGAGGGAGGACTCGAACCTCCGCCAGGACCATCCGCACAGCCCATGACTGCAGCGCCCGAGACCGCTCGGCTAACCCCGCGCGGGTTCGGTTTATAATCACCATCTCCAGATCTGTAGCAAAATATGGGAAACATAAATACAGTAGCAGATTGTCTACAGCTTAAAACAATAAATAGAGCATAATGAAAAGTACTACTGACATACATATGCATTTGTGCGCTTTAAGTATGAAGAGGCGTACCTGTTTTATAAAAACGATGTCCTAATGTCCTTCAGCCATAGGGGCATCGTCAAATGTTAAACGGAAAGTCAGCACCAGCATCGTCAAATGTATATAAATAACAGCATATGCACGAGTCACGTTGTCAGCAGCACTACTGTTCAAAACAAACTGCCGTACAGTAGCCACAACATGTTTGTGTTGCAAGTTCACCAGATATTACTACTGTAGACATACACATATTCTTCAATGATTAATTGAACAACGTAAAATAAAGTGAGTATATAATCGGTAAAATCTGGAACGGGCTTAATAGGTGTAACAGGCATTACAGTAATAAAAATCGATAAAATAGAACATGACAAAAGTAAGATTTTTAAAAAGAGGAAGAGTTAAGAGACAGTAATTGACATATGCTCAAGTGCCAATATTCTAGATAATGACATAAGTAATAAACAGCTTTCACAGTGCACGGAATAATATAAAAACTATAAAACAAATAGATCAGCCACGATGAAAGAAAACATACTGCTGCGCATAATCAGCTCCCTCTGTTCGCTCTAACGCCAGACTTACGCACAGGCGAGAAGTGGTTAGAGGGACGTGAGCGCACGCGGATGCAAGAAAAGAACGATAAAATTACATACCAGTCCATTAACAACATAATCTAGTTAGTGCAGTATATTAAATGAACAGAGAAGGAGCATTAAAATACTGGAGTTATGAGTACAACGTACGAAAACGAAGTAAATATGTAACGCACTCTATACTAGGTGAAACTATCAACAAACTATATATAACAGAGGCGTTCAGTGATTAAAGTTCACAGATTCGAGGGTTGGATTGCCTCACTTCCTGATCGAGGGCTCACACTGCCTGGGCTCCACTCAGGGTGCGTCGTCGACGTGGAAGAGCCCCGACCGTGCCTGTCGCGTTGTTGCCCGTCTGCACGCCGTCACTGCTGCCCGCCGTGCGGCCGCCGCCGCCGCCGCCGCCACCCTGTGCTCGTCGCCGCCCCCCCCCCCCCCCTGTTTTAGTTCCTTTTGTACTTCGGCGACTCCTGTCACCTGTGGGGACTGCCTGCGATCATGGACACCCCAACTACCACCATCATCTACCCCTCCCCTTCACCTGCCCCCACTGTAACCTCATGGAGTGCTTCCTCTGGGATTAACCCGTCTCATCCACCTCCCCTACTCACGGTCTCCTCCCCATCTATCTTCTCTCCATCACTGTATCCCCACCTGTACGTCACTCCTACTCCCACCCCTGCTACTGCCCCTGCTGCTTCTCCCGCTCCTGCCTCTGTCCCCACCCCCCCTCCTGCTCCTGTCGCCCACCGAGACGACTTTCCCCCTCTCCCCCCATCAACTACCACTGTTTCCCTGCCTGAGTCTCCGCCCGCCGCGCCACAGTCGCCGCCACAGAGCGCCCTACCCTCTCATCCGGTGCTGCTGCCTCACAGGAGGGCCCTGCCTCCCACCACCTCCCCATCCATCCAGTCCCTGATCCCTCCTTCCAGGCAACACCCACCAAAAATCTTCCAAACGGCCCAGTGGCGACCTCTCCTCTACTCCCTCATCCAAAAAGCCACTGCCCGCCCCTCCTCACTCTGACCCCGCCGTAGATACCACCCCACCTCCCTCCTCTCCGGCCCCCTCCCTGTATACCTTCGTCCTAGCCAAGCCTGATCCGAAATTCCCGGATGCTCGCACCCTCACCCTTGAAATCTGGAAGTACATCCCCAGTGCACCCATCACCCAACTTATCCCTCGCAGAGACTCTGTTCTCATCGAGTCTCCCTCTCCCTCTTTCCGTACCGATCTCCTCCGGCGCCTTCCCCGCTTCACCTTTGGGCCCCACACGTCCCTCACCCCAATCCTTACATCCTCCTCTCCTCGCCAGCCCAGACGGCCTCGTCGCCTGCCGACCCTCACCGCCGTCGTCGCGAAACTCGATCTTGTGGTCACGGAGGCTGAGGTGTTGGCGGAACTGAATCTCCACCTCGCCCTGGAAGTCCGCTCTGCCTGCCGTATTTACAAATCCTCTGGCCCTACTACTTTCCTCGTGGGTATATTTACAGAGTCCGCCTCCTCCGTCGACCACCTCCTCACGCAGGGAGCCCCGGTTTTCAACCGCCGCGACCCTGTCGACCCGTCCCGTTCCCCTCCTCAATCCTACCGCTGCCAGCCCTGTCTCCTGTACGACGACCACCTCATCCAAAACTGCAAGAACCCACCCACCTGCCCCCATTCTAAAGCCTCCTACTTACTTAAACAGTGTCCCAACCTCGCCTCCCCGCCTTCATGCAACACCTGCACTGAACCTCACCCCACCTATTTCTCCAAATGCAAAGCCAAACCCCCTCCCACCAACCCTGAACTCACTGTCCCCGTTCGCTCCATCGATGCACCCATCCACCCTAACAACTCCCTCTGCCCTCCCCCTACAGCGGAACACATCATCCGGTTCCTCACCATTGTCCTGCAGAACATCCACCCCTTCCAGCACCCCCACACACTCCAGCAGATTTCCCTTGCCACCCGATCTGTTTTCCACTTAAATACCTACGCCACCTACTCCCACAACTGGGCCCACTTCACCTGCCTCGACACCCTCGTTTAAGCCCCTCTCTCCCCTCCCCACACCCTTCCCCCCACCGACCTCCTGGCATGTCAACAGTATCGTCTCCTCTACCTCAACATTCGCTCCCTCCCTGAGGGGGCGAGTAACGTTCTGTCCGGTGAGCCCAGTTGTATTAAGGCGCAGCACCAGGCCTCGGCCACGAGGAATGGGGCCATCACAGCACAGGCGAGTACACTGTTCAGTGGAACCGTAGCTCAAAGACCGACAGTAGCACCACGTGATGCGTATGAAATAACTGCGAGCGTAAATGTTGTAGTGGTACTACATTATGTGAGCACAGACGCGGTCAGTCCTGATGCGAAGGTTTTTAAGACTGCCATCGCACGTTAAAGAGTGCAGACGGTACTGTATTCACTTGTTCCTTTGCCTGATCGAAATCTAATTGCAGAATCTCATCGTGAGTTTACGTGTACCCGTATCGGGAAGGCTGGCTGTTCAAATTTTCCCGCGCTCATCCAACTTTAGGTTTCCAGTGGTTTAAAAAAAGTCGCCTAGGGCAAGTTCCGAGCAGGTTATTTCAAAAACAACTCCGCCGCTTTCCTTTCCAATCCGTGCTTCGGCTCACTCCGTCTTCCATAATTTCCTCATTAGCGGGATGTTGAGTCGTAACCACCATTCATATTTCCAAAAATGTGATGTTTTGTACGGCGTCGGTGATAATACGTAGTTTCAGTGAACATCCTGTGCTCTACCGCCTGGTGGCTACAGTTCGGCACGGCCAACCGATCCTCTTTCTTGTAGTGATGAATAATTACAGAGTTCACCAAAATTTGAGGAAGTGTTCTGCTTCGCAAACACTTTGAAAAGTTCGACATCGTTCTTGGGCGTTTTGACTTCATGGTGCGACGCAGTTTCTGCAAAGTGTCTTCGTAGCACTGTGCATTGATTGTGAGTATTTGCTCGAGAAACTTGTGTGAACGGCTTTGGATTTCTTTGGTGGGGGAGATGTGGGATGCTTCCACTGTTGGCTTTGCCGTTTTCCCGTCGTGCTGTTGGAATGTTGTTGGACCGAACCATCCCGTTGCACGGTAACGCCCGCCCCCCACACCGCCAATCGGACGAGGGCTACGCTGCAGCCATTTGGTTCAGAAACACTGCAGCATCCCCTGTATAGCCCGGATCTCTTCATGTCTCTGATGACATGGAGAAAGACATGCGTGGACGTTGGTTTCAGTCGGACAAGAGATACGTCTGATGTCAACAACTACCGCCCAATCTCTCTTCTGACTGCCTTATCCAAAATTCTTGAAAAAGTAATGTATTGTAGAGTAGCTTCACACCTTTGTAAAAATAAAGTTTTAACAAAATGTCAGTTTTGTTTTCAGAAGGGTTTCTCAACGTAAAATGCTATATATACTTTCACTAATGAAATATTAAATGCTCTGAGTAACTGGAAGTCACCCGTTGGCATTTTTTGTGATCTATCAAAGGCTTTTGATTGTGTAAATCATGGAATACTTCCAGATAAGCTCAAGTACTGTGGTATGAATGGGACAGTGCTCAAATGGAAGAGTGCAGAAAGTTGAAATAAACAGTTCACATAATATGCAAAAAACTGGTGATTTCTCAAACTGGGAAACAATCAAGAATGGGGTGCCGCAAGGTTCGGTCTTGGGTCCTCTTCTGTTCTTAATATACATTAATGACTTGCCATTCTATATTCACGAAGATGCAAAGTCGGTTCTTTTTGCCGATGATACAAGTATAGCTATCACACCCAACAGTCAAGAATTAACTGGTGAAATTGTAAATGATGTTTTTCAGAAAATTATTAAGTGGTTCTCTGCAAATGGGCTCTCATTAAACTTTGACAAAACACAGTATATACAGTTCCACACAGTAAATGGAATGATACTGTTAATAAATATAGACTTCGATCAGAAATCGGTAGCTAAGGTAGAATATTCAAAATTTCTAGGTGTATGCATTGATGAGGGGATGAACTGGAAAAAAACCACATTGAGGATCTGCTGAGTTCAGCTACTTATGCTATTAGGGTCATTGCAAATGTTGGCGATATATATCTGAGTAAATTAGCTTACCACATCTATTTTCATTCTCTGCTTTCGTATGGCATCATATTCTGGGGTAAGTCATCATTGAGTAAAAGAGTGTTCATTGCACAAAAGCGTGTAATCAGAATAATTGCTGGAACTCATCCAAGATCATCCTGCAGACACTTATTTAAAGAGCTAGAAATCTTCACTGTAGCCTCACAATATATATATTCACTTACGAAATTTTTTATTAACAATGCGAACAAATTAAAAAGTAATAGCAGTGTACATGGCTACAACACTAAGAGAAAGGATGATCTCCACTACTCAAGGTTAAATCTAACTTTAGCTCAGAAGGGGGTAAATTATGCTGCTACAAAATTCTTTGGTCACTTACCTAATATCATCAAAAGTCTGACAGATAGCCATATAGTATTTAAAAGGAAAGTAAAAGAATTTCTTCATGGCAACTCCTTCTACTCATTAGATGAATTTTTGGATATAGTAAGTGGGTAATTTCCCAACCCCCACAAAAAATTAAAAATCATGTAATATTTTGTGTAATGTAATATCTTGTACAGACAACTTTTATTAACCTGACACGTTTCAGATCATTACGAAGTGTCGTATTCATGATCTATGGAACAAGTACTAATCTAATCTTATCTGGAAGAGTGGGTGCGGTTGTGGATCCGTCAACGGCCGACCGCGGTCAGCGAAACAGGAACTTTTCGTCTCCTCTCCCAGTGGGATAAACGTCTTAACGCCCATGTTGATTACTTTTGTATGGAACCATTCCGTGGTAGCGTTGTGGTGGGTGCTCGGTTGTCGTTTGACTGCCTCTTACACGTGACCAGATCTGTACTTTTCAACAGGACACGTAGTGCTGAAAATATTGCGACTAATACTGCAGTGTGGTTCCTCTACGACGGTACTCAAGCTGCCAGGATGTGGAGAAATTGTAGAAGATGGTGTTGCTGCGTGACTGAACGAGGAGAAGTCTGACAGAGACCAAACTTCAAAAGATGAAGAAATGATCGAAAGCGTGCAGGAAAGGTATGATGAAAATGACGAAGATGAGGAAACAGGAGGAGAGAGCACGAAGATATCTCACACTACAGGTGCGGAAAGTGCAGACATTTTCCTGAAGTGCATATTTCGTAGTCGGTTATACTGCTGTATATGTCCATAGTCAAGGACTAACTTTTCTGTGAGAAGAAATGTATGTTTGGATTTAATAAAGTACAGGTACTATGTGGATAAACTAAGTTTCAGACATCCTCAATAACGCGGCATTTCCGCTAATCCGGCACCCATGTGTACAAAGAATGGCGGGAACAGCGAGAATTTGATATAGCAATAAATGGTTCCAAAGAGTACTTACGCAGAAGAAACGGCAGCGGTTTACAACGGCGCGTTTTATGGCACGACGTACGCAAATTTTTTTAAAAGTTTTCTATGCCTGTCATTGTCACAGTTGGAATCTTCACCTTCACTGTCCATTGATAAGCGTCAGTATTTCATCTCCACATTGCCATCGCTGTGAAAGTGCCTTCGGATACTTTCAGTCGATGTTAACTCGAGCGTTTAATCACAGACTGTTAGGAGAAAGAAAAGAATACCCTAAATGTATCAATACTTGTTGTACTTCTAAGATGCATGAGAGTTTGAACCTTTATCGTATTTCAAGTAATTTTTCATTTTTAATTTCGAGGGCTCTTCTGAACGCAAGATCCGATCGGTCGCGAAATGAAAACCGCAGTGAAAATCATAATTTTTTTATTCACAACGGTTGGTCACACCTTCCAGCTACCTCTCTAAATAGTCGCAGCTCAGACTGTAACACCACAACTCAGACCCTACCTAACTGTTTACTGATTCATTTTTACTTTATGTTTATTCAAGATTATATTGTTGAGATTTTGTAATTATTATTGATTCAATACTGTATAAAACATGTATAATCTTTTCTCAGATGAAAACGTTGATGTCTTTTAGATTGTAAGAAGTGTAATCTCTGTAATATGTACAACATGAGCAAATGATATGTTTTCTCTTTCTCATGTAATCTCTTTGGTTATCTTTAAAATTGAGTAATTTTATTTAAATAATTTTCTGTAGAACTACCAATATGTCCCAACGATATGTTTTGTTTAAAGTGATGGTTTGTTGTTATGTAAACTGCTGACCTTCATTTAGGGCTTTTAATTATTCGCTATGTAACAAGTGGTGTGGTTCCCCTCTGGAACGGAACTGCGTAGCGCGCGCAAAATGTGGTTGGCATGGATAGAAAGGTGGAACAAAGAGTCAGTCGGAGAGAAGCTACTCAACCGCTAACAGCTCATGTAAAGCTTGTGATTTGTGCCGATGCCGAGAGGGGCTTTTATTGCAATTTTAATACGCGTTAAAGCCTCTGATGAATGGAGTAACATGCTGGCAATACTCTGAAATTAATATCTATCTTCGCCACCAAGAAATGACAGAGTCCAGCTTGTCTATTTGCACCTCCATCCAACAACAACCACTCGCCACCACATTGCGTATTCACTGAAAAGGGACCAGGAAATAGTAGAACTGTAAAGTGAAGGATCAGCTCATTGGATATTTCAGTGTGCTCAAATATAAGGTAATTTATACCTGAACTCTTGTACCTATCCTGATTTCTCATCCTCAGTCACTTATCCAATCAGGGTCCTTCCCATGTTTAAGTGCTTACCGAGTATCCTAATTGAAAGAATATCAAAGCCCAGTGTGTTATATTAAAAGGCCTCTTTAAAACATTAAAACTTCTGGTTAAAATGAATGTGGGTAAAGAATGTGCCATGGTAACTCCTTGTTGAAGTAAATTTTGCAGTCGAAGTTGTTGCTTAAAAATCTATGGGTTTTCAAAGAATTATAGAAAATAAAGAAGCAAATAAATTCAATTCGGTCTTAAAACAATTTGCCGTTATTTCAAAGCTAATAGAATACTTACTCATACTGAGGCTACAAAATTTTGTTCAGTAAATGAATAATGCAACTTGTTGCCCACTGTACCAGGTGAGTCAATGCCTGATGTTTTATGTTAACTTGTGTCTTACTGCAGTAACAGGTCAAATTACTGATGAAAGTTTCATGGTTATGTTTACTAAAATAAGGATCCCATGTGTATAGGAAAGTGCATATCATTAGTGTAATAGGACCTACAGTTTGTTTATTGTGTTCACTGGTAGGAAACATTTGATAGATAGACCATTTGTTATGATTACAGTAACTGATTTCAGTCATAGATCCGTGAGAAAGTGTTTGTCAGTGCATTTCATTTAAATTTTATTCTAAGTAGAAAGGTATTTAGCTGAGAGAGACTTAACCTATGCCCAATTCATAATTTTGTAACGAACTATGTTTACAATTTTTTGTTAGATAGGAAAATGTTTGTAAAGTAACACAGAATCTATGTCCAATTTATGGTCAATGGTGAATATTAATAGTAATATTGTTGAGACCATCCTGTTTGACTAAACACTGAAGACAATCGTGTCTGTCAGTATCTGTTCTACTTAGGCAAATAGTTTGTTCTGCTGTGACTATCAGCTCCAACCTTAATGTTAAAATATGCTTTTGCTAGAGTTCATTGCACTCTCGTGTGGCAAGGTGTGGGTTGTGTTTGTCCATTAAAGTTATTCATATCCATTTTCTTGAATAGGAATGTTACTCATTCTTATGCCTAACTAGACGACCGTTTTCTTTATCATTTGTACAGTGTGGATAGGTAAATTTTGTTTGTTACTGTTTAAACGTTTACGTAATTCTGACTTTCCCTTCCCATAAGCCACTTGCGCTAGGTACATCACGGTCAACATAACAAAATTCCTTCCAGAGGGTAACACTGCTCTACTTCTTTATACTGTAATTGCTTTAATGAAAATAATTTCACTATACGAACTGCCTCCAGCTTCTAGACTATGGTATAGCAGTAGGAGCGGATGGTAGTGTTCTTCGACTCAGACATTTGTCGTGGCGCTGTACACACTTTCCAGGACCCTCGTCACAGGGAACAGCCGCCTGTGCTTTTCGCCAATTCTCTACGCTGGTCTGCCTTTCGTTGTTTGTGCCAAAATGTTGTCTTCGTAGCCAGCGGTTCATGTGAGCAGGGATGATCAATGGAGGTAGCCAATTAAGAGCTGTCTGATGGGTGATCAAACACTTCCCATCGAAAACGCTGCAGGAGCGTCTTATTGCCCCTGCAGAATGCGGCTGAAAAGTGTCTTGAAGAAACAAACGCATGACGTTTATGTTATGTGGGCTGCATAGTTTCAGGCGAAATCTCTCACCAGATCCACATACCTGGCGGGAGACACTGTTGTTTTAGTCATTTCTAAGCGATCACTTCGCGCTCTGAACTGAAAAGAGCGACGTGAAGCGATCTACAGGCGCGCTAAAGACAGACACCGCGCAACACATCTCCGCAAAGTTCCATCGGACTTTCTGTATACGCCTCATAGTTTTAGTACATCACTGTAAAATGAATACTGCAACATTTACAGTTTTCAGCGCACGTTATTGTTAACACAGTGCTACGTCTCGTGGACAGGTTCCAGAGCCGAAGCATCTGTAGGTGTCTGAATACATTTTACACGTAGTGAAAGTTAAGGTAGAGCAGAGAACGTAATTACATATGGCCTCTACAAAGAAAACAGATCGAATACACGCCGCAATACTCATGGTGATACAATGAAATGGTTTTATTCCTAAAGTTCACCCGAAAATATATTTCAGCGCCAGAAAATGAATTAAATACTGTCGTTATTAGTCAAACCTGTACGGGAACATCAATTTGCAAAAGTAGAAGAGCTACTAGTTGATGCTTGACTGCGACGAAATATTTCATGGTTCTTCCAGTGGTGAGAGACACCTGTTGCATTTCCGTTTTTGAAAATAATATATCGGTAACAGATACGGCATTGCACTTTATTTTCTGGGACATTTGTGAATTATTCCTTGGCCCATGACATCCTCTTCGTTGCCACAAACTTGCACCCCACTGCTTTTAAACACAGCACTTTGTGACCCGCGCCAAACGAATGCTGCAGATCAGATGAAATGCGCCAGTTCTGCTCGACTGCTGCTCAACGTCGCAGCCTTAGCAGACTGACCGCACGCGATTCTCTGTCAACAGAAAGCCTCCCCGCCTCGGTTTATGACCCATCCTCTCGGCCCGTGCAACAAGCTCCCCAGCCTGTTGTTGTCCTCAGATTTCTGGAATCCCGACATCAGAAGCCTCTTTCATTCCCGGCAGCCTCACGAGGCATGCATCGAGAAGTTCTCGAGTCTCTTAATACACTCGCATACATTTCCCATGTCTGGTTGTTAGCCGTGCAGAATAGGTGCACAATACCCACGACAAAAATATGTTTGGTTGTGACTGGTCGCAAGTTAAGTGGTTGCTGAAGTACAAGATAATGTGAGGAGAGATGTCTCTCACATCAGCTACATTTTCCAACGTACAAAACTTAGTTTCATAAAGAGCACTGCTGATAGCGAGACATATATACAGGGTTATTACAAATGATTGAACCGATTTCACAGCTCTACAATAACTTTATTATTTAAGATATTTTCACAATGCTTTGCACACACACACAAAAACTCAAAAAGTTTTTTTAGGCATTCACAAATGTTCGATATGCGCCCCTTTAGTGATTCGGCAGACATCAAGCCGATAATCAAGTTCCTCCCACACTCGGCGCAGCATGTCCCCATCAATGAGTTCGAAAGCATCGTTGATGCGAGCTCGCAGTTCTGGCACGTTTCTTGGTAGAGGAGGTTTAAAACTGAATCTTTCACATAACCCCAAAGAAAGAAATCGCATGGGGTTAAGTCGGGAGAGCGTGGAGGCCATGACACGAATTGCTGATCATGATCTCCACCACGACCGATCCATCGGTTTTCCAATCTCCTGTTTAAGAAATGCCGAACATCATGATGGAAGTGCGGTGGAGCACCATCTTGTTGAAAGATGAAGTCGGCGCTGTCGGTCTCCAGTTCTGGCATGAGCCAATTTTCCGCGGGCTACGCGTGAAACTTGCCCGCACGCGTTCAACCGTTTCTTCGCTCACTGCAGGCCGACCCGTTGATTTCCCCTCACAGAGGCATCCAGAAGCTTTAAACTACGCATACCATCGCCGAATAGAGTTAGCAGTTGGCGGATCTTTGTTGAACTTCGTCCTGAAGTGTCGTTGCACTGTCATGAGTAACTGATGTGAGTGCATATCAAGCACGACATACGCTTTCTCGGCTCCTGTCGCCATTTTGTCTCACTGCGATCTCGAGCGCTCTGACGGCAGAAACCTGAAGTGGGGCTTCAGCCGAACAAAACTTTATGAGTTTTTCTACGTATCTGTAGTGTGTCGTGACCATATGTCAATGAATGGAGCTACGGTGAATTTATGAAACCGCTTCAATCATTTGTAATAGCCCTGTACATTTATGTACGAGTGTGAGTCAAATGAAAACCTTAAATTTGAAATAACAATTCGAAATTTCGCGTCGTTATCCTGCAAGTTGGTAAGCGTGCTACAAACAGCGTGCAGAATGGCCTGTAGGTGGCAGCATAGTGCAGATGCACACATACCGTCGCCGTATCAGTATAAAGATGGCCACCCCACTTGAGACTTGCACCAGGGAAGAACAGCGTTCTGTTATTCGGTTTTTGCGTAGTGAAGGTGTGAAACCTATTGAAGTTCATCGACGAATGAAGGTTCAGTACGGTGATGCATGTTTGTCACAGCAGCAAGTCTACGACTGGAGTAGGAAGTTCGCAAATGGTGTGACTTCAGTGGAAGATGCTCCTCGTCCAGGTCAGGCACAACGAGTTGTGACTCCACAGAACACTGCAGCAGTTGAAGCCATAGTGAAGGAAAACCGCCGAGTGACACTGAATGACACTGCAGCATGTTTACAGATTTAGTCATGGGTCAGCACACCACATTGTGCATGACGTGCTCCAGTTCCACAAAGTGTCTGCAAGGTAGGTGCCACGGCAGCTGACTCCTGAAATGAGAGAACGACGTGTTGATGCTTGTGAAGAACTTCTTCGGCGCTTCGAACGAGAAGGTTATGGCTTCCTTGCAAGAATCGTTACTGGGGACGAAACCTGGGTTCACTTCCACGAACCGGAAACGAAGAGAGCGACCAAGGAATGGCGCCATTCCTCATTACCAAAACCAAAGAAATTTCGAACAGAACCAACAGCAGGGAAGATTATGCTGACTCTCTTTTGGGACGAAAAAGGCGTCACTTTGGAGCATTACATGCCTAGAGGGACCACTGTCACCAGTGCATCATACACAGATCTCCTAAAAAATCATCTGCGGCCTGCAATCAAATCAAAGCGACGTGGATTGCTGTCAGCAGGTGTCCTTCTGCAACATGACAATGCAAGTCCCACACTTCCCGTACAACACTTGCAACAATCACAGACCTGCATTTTGAGTGTCTTCCTCATCCACCATACTCGCCAGACTTTGCCCCAAGTGATTTCCATATGTTTGGACCACTCAAAGACGCAATGGGAGGAAAGAAGTTCAGTTCTGATGAAGAGGTACGCAACGCGGTGCACGAGTGGTTACGCGGACTACCAAAAGAATTTTTTTTTTCTAAAGGAATTTACGCACTTTGTAAGCGCTAGAGGACTTGCATTGAGCGTGGGGGAGATTATGTTGAAAAGTGATACAGCTTTGTACCACTTCTGCACAATAAATAATATTTAAAAAAATATTTAAGGTTTTCATTTGACTCACCCTCGTGTAATGCAGTACTACAAGATAATCGAGAATTTAAACCAGCTTGTGTACACAAGATCGTGGTTTAGTTCGCAATCAGTAAACCCCCTATTCGTTACACAACCAAACTCCCATGTACAAAACTGTTTCAAACTTCTAATTACTTTACAAATGAGTTAATGCGCTATTTCACGCTAAGAATGTAAGGTGGAAAAACCTTAGAATGATTTTGAGATTGTGTTTAGAGTTTGTGCAAAGTCGCAAAGTGCTCCAATTCTGAAATACTGGGTGGATAAAGTCTGGGTGTCTGCATGCGGCGAGTTGTGATGCCTCAAGCGATACACACACTTTTCTGCCTATCTTACTGTGTTACACCTTTATATCTCTTACAATTACAATTAGATATTGAAATTCGGCCAATAATTATACGAAATATTGGAACTCAAATATTTCTTGCCACTGGAAGCCTCTAGATAGGAAACCAACACTTCAGGGGCCGGTTTACCAGTTAAGTTCATACATGGTACTGAGCACTATGGGACTTAACATCTGAGGTCATCAGTCCCCTAGAACTTATAACTACTTAAACCTAACTAACCTAAGGACAGCACACACACCATTCCCGAGGCAGGATTCGAACCTGCGACCCTAGCGGTCGCGCGGTTCCGGACTGAAGCGCCTAGAACCGCTCGGCCACCCCGGACGGCTTACCAGTTAAGTAATGCAGACGCTCGCAGGCACCAGAAGTGGACAGAGTTTACCAACAACCCCGCGCACCGTAACGAAAACAAAAAACTCGGCAGAACCCAGCTTCATTTGCCTGTCTTTCTGTAACTTGGTTAATCCAATTCGACAGACGTGATATAACGCAAGAGTAATATGGCATTCAGAACTCTATGAATAATGCTTATGAATCGAAATATGTCCTTATTCTACATGTAGATTTACATGACTGTTCTGCAGTTCGCACTTAAGTGGCTGGCAGAGGGTTCTTCGAGTCACCTTCAGACTATTTCTCTACCGATCCACTCTCTAAGAGCGTATGGGAAAAGTGCACACTCAAATGTTTCTGTACGACCTCTGATTTCTACTTTATTACGATGCAGTTGTTGCAGTAGATTGGTGACAGTAAAATATATTCGCATTCAGACGAGGAAGATGGTAATTAAAATTTCGTGGAAAGATATCGCCGCAACGAAAAACGCCTTTGTTTTAATAACTGCCATTTCATCTCGCGTATCATATCCATGACATTCTCTCAGATATTTCGCGATAATGCGAGACGAGCTGTCCTTCTTTGACCTTTATCGCTGTCTTCCGTCAATCCTCTCTGGTAAGGATCCCTTAGCGCACAGTGGTACTCTAGCAGAGGACAGACAGGCTTCGTGCTGGCAGTCTCTTTAGTAGACCTGCTGCGTCTTCTGTGAGTTCTGCCAGTAAAACACAATCTTTGGTTTGTGTTCCCCACAACATTATCTACGTCATCGTTCCAACTTAATTTCTTTATAATTGTAATTCCTGTGTGTTTAAATGAATTCACAGCCTTTAAATTTATGTTATTTATAGTGTACCCGGAATTTAACGCATTTCTTTTAGCGCTTATGCAGATAACCTCGCACTTTTCATTATTGAGAGACAACTGTTCACACCATATAGATATCGTATCTAACTAATTTTGCAATGAGTTCTTATGACTATACTAGATGGTAAATGACAATATCACCTTCATTCAATCTAAAGGGCTACTCAGATTGTCTTCTGAGTCGTCTACAGAAATCAGGAGCAGCAAAGGACCTGTAACATTTCCTCGGAGAGCGCCAGATGTCACTTCTGTTTTACTCAATGAATTTCCGTCGACTGCTACCTACTGTTGACCTCTCTGGCAGGAACTCAGAAGTCCAGTTGCACAACTGACACGATACTTCGTAGACGAGTAACTTGATTAGAAACCGCTTGTGGTGAACGGTACCATAAGCCTCCTGCAAATCTAGAAATATCCTATCGACAGCACTCATGACGTCATACGAGTAAAGAGCTAGTTGCGTTTCACAAGAACGATATACTGTATTCTGAATTCGTGTTGACCATGTATCAAAAAATGGTTCAAATGGCTCTGAGCACTATGGGACTTAACATCTGAGGTCATCTGTCCCCTAGAACTTAGAACTGCTGAAATCTAACTAACCTAAGGACATCACACACATCCATGCCCGAGGCAGGATTCGAACCTGCGACCGTAGCGGTCGCGCAGTTCCAGACTGAAGCGCCTAGAACCGCTCGGCCACATCGGCCGGCTGATCATGTATCAGTTGGCCCTTTTCTTCGAGGTAATTCATAATGTTCCAGCACAATATATCTTCCAAAATCCTACTACAAATCGGCATAAGTGTCATGAGTCTGTAATTTAGCGGATTACTCCCTTTTCGGTTCTCGAGTATTGATGTGACCAACGTCAGTTTCCATTCTGTTGGTACGCATCTTTCGTCGAACGAGCGGCTGTATATTATTGTTAAGTATGGTGCTTTATTAGTTTAGAACTTGGTGCACTTTTAAATTACCACAAGTATTCTTCAAAGTCAGCCATGTAAGCTCCTCTTACTGTTCCAACATCTTGCTGACTCCAACACACATGAAAATTTCGTATAAAATTGTTAGTGATAAATCTCTTTTACCAAAATTATTCAAACGCATAATTTTAATTTCTCCTGGGGAGAACAAAGTGTCCACATAACTAAAACGAAGGAGTTGACTGTTTTACCCCTGACGTTCACTAAGTATTTGCCTCAAAATCGGTATTGTTTGCCCCTGAACCGTTTTTGCCGACATCGAGAGAAACAGAAAGTAAGTAATTTCCCTTGCTGTACGATCTAAAAGTGAACTGTTTGCGCCGTTTATTGTTTCAAACGTAATTTACACTGAAGAGCCAAAGAGACTGGTACACCTGCCTAATATAATGTACGTCCCCTGTGAGGAAGCAGAAGTGCCGCAACACGACGTGCCATGGACTCGACTAATGTCTGAAGTAGAGCTAGGCTGTCCATAAATCCGTAAGTTTACGAGTGGGTGGAGATCTCTTCTGAACAGCACGTTGCAAGGCATCCCAGATATTCTCAATAATGTTCATGTCTAGGGAGTTTGGTGGCAGTGGAAGAATGTTCCTGGAGCCACTCTGTAGCAATTCTGGACGTGTAGGATGTCGCATTGTCCTGCTGGAATTTCCCAAGTTCGTCGGAATGCACAACGGATATGAATGGATGCAGGTGATCAGACAGGATGCTTACGTACGTGTCACTTGTCAGAGTCGTATTTAGACCAGGAGTCCCATATTACTTCAACTGCACACGCCCCACAGCATTACAGAGCCTCCACCATCTTGAACAGTCCCCTGCTGACATGCAGGGTCCATGGATTCATGAGGTTATCTCCATATCCGTGCACTTCCACCCGCTCGATGCAATTTGAAACGAGACTAGTCCGACCAGGCAACATGTTTCCAGTGATCAACAGTGCAATGTCGGTGTTATCAGGCCCAGGCGAGGCGTAAAGCTTTGTGTCGTGCAGTCATCAAGGGTACACGAGTGGGCCTTCGGCACCGAAAGCCCATATCGATGACGTTTCGTTGAATGGTTCGCACGCTGACACTTGTTGATCGCCCAGCAGTGAAATCTGCAGCGATTTGCTGAAGGGTTGCACTTCTTTCACGCTGAACGATTTTCTTCAGTCGGAAATGCTGTGTCCCATCGCTCGTGCGCCGACTGTAACACCACGTTCAAACTCACTTAAATCTTGATAACCTGCCATTGTAGGAGCAGTGACCTATCTAACAGCTGCGCCAGGCGTTTGTTGTCTTATACAGACGTTGCCGAACGTAGCGCCGTATTCTGGCTGTTTACATGACTCGGCATTTGAAAACGCGTGCCCATACCAGTTTCTTTGGCGCTTGAGTGTAATATTATATTTGTATTATTGCAAAGTTTATTGCTGCAGCATTCTGTTTATTAAATTCCTCCGAAAAACATCGTGGTCAGTGTAAACATTCCGCGGTTGAGATTATTAAATTCCACGGTCTCTGCAGACCTTGGGACACAACATCTGATTCTTTTCTCTCCACAATGCCATAATTATCATGCTAAAGCTGTCATCACGTATGTGCTTATGGGTAGTTGCTCTAACCATCCAAACGTATGCTTTGAAAAATGATGCAGACAAGAATAACATAGTCCTATATCTCTTGCTTAGTACTATACATTGAAACGTCCCCTTAGAAAGAAAATGGTTCAAATGGCTCTGAGCACTATGGGACTTAACTTCTGAGGTCATCAGTCCCCTAGAACTTAGAACCACTTAAACCTAACTAACCTAAGGACATCACACACATCTATACCCAAGGCAGGATTCGAACCTGCGTCCTCTATGAATGACTGTGCTGATAAACCCCTTACGTTATTTGATTTTCAAACAGCTGAGCAGAACTGAACGTACTCAGACATTTTGCTCTTTACTTATTCTGGCCAACACTAAACTGACACACGATATTTTTAGCGCAACGCAATCTGACTTTCAATAATCTCTACAACCGAATAGCCCTGACTAACGATAACCTATACCTTTCATGAATCACTTACCTCACAAAAATCTTCGTTACTCGAACTACTGCAATACAGCGAGCGCCACTACTGCCAGCTAAATAAAAGATTATAACTACTGATGTCACTAACTACTGATAGACATAGTTAGCAAATGAAAGATTTTGATAGAGAACAAACAATGTATTTACCTTAATAGTGTTAAAAAGTCATAACATATATATCAGTTCATGACATGCAGTCTTACAAATTTACTCTTTCTGAAGGACACACGTCCAGATCACCCGCTCTCAAAACTCTGCCATCTCTCTCGCCACACCCACCACTGCTGGGGCTCACCTCCAACTGCGAAACGCTACGCGCTGTTCACATCCAACTGCCCAACACTACAATAGCGAATATTACAACAATGCCCACCAGCCACAGACTGCACACAGCACAGCCAGTAATTTTGATACAGAGCGCTACGTGGCGTTACCAACATAAAAACCTAAGCAGCCTACTTAACAACATTTAGTGAAATTTAAATATTGTCTTAAAAGAACTAAAAGCAGACAAAATGAATTAATTTCAAATAGCACATATGGGCGATCATTACATGTGATAATCACGTAAACGGACTGTGAAATGCTGCATCAGCTGTTACTGACGTAATTCTACGAAATGATGTCATCGGACCGTTCGGAGCTGATCCAGTGTTAGTATGACAATTGGTTAAGCAAGGGCTGCAGACCTGTTTGTCGTTTTTTGTCGTAACGTAAAGTACCAAAGAGATACTGAACGGATAACGGAGAAAATTCAGTGTTTCGTTTGATTTCTGTTGCATGCTGGACAAAATCGATTTTTCCTGCCTTCCGAGCTATTAGTCGTTTCGGTACGTTAAGCTGATAATCATCTATGTCACATCAGTGGTGATGTCAGCAAACAAGTCCGTTTTAAATTGCATAAAGGTACAGTGTAGCCAACAGATTCAAGGAAGTGATTGAAATATAAGAGCTCTCATTTGCACTATCTTCTAGTGATGGAAAAGTGTGTGGGTGAAAAGTTCTGTAAAGAAAAAATGGAGGACAAAAGGCAAAATTCTGCTCCTAGCTAACATTCATGATATTCACAAATTTGGATCGCTCTGTAACGGTGTCAATGGTAGTGCTTGGTTTTAGTCTTAAAAGACAATCCAGTTTGCGTCGGATTCAATTTTTAGGTGTCTTATTTCCCTTTACCTGCTTCAGCTACTGCAGCTTTATGTTTCCTCCTTTCGTCAGTTAGTTTCAGTATAGCGTGTGTTGTAAAGTATTTCTACCGGGTCTTGGGTTTATGTCTATTTGATCCTCTGATGGGTTCAGTGTTTCATCTGTTGTAGTCATTCACCTACTATTGTATTCGTATACAATTGTCGGTCAAGCGGTGTCTAATGCTCCTTCTGAAACTCTCGACAAGCTTTAGGTTTGTTCTAGGCGCTACAGTCTGGAACCGCGCGACCGCTACGGTCGCAGGTTCGAATCCTGCCTCGGGCATGGATGTGTGTGATGTCCTTAGGTTAGTGAGGTTTAAGTAGTTCTAAGTTCTAGGGGACTGATGACCTTAGAAGTTAAGTCCCATAGTGCACAGAGCCATTTTTTTGAAGGTTTAGGTTTTTCGACTTACCCAGGTCGCAACTGCTTAATTTTCTACCTTCTTGCAGTTTATTTAGTTTTCATCTGCAGTCTACATCTGCCAAGCTTTTGCAGTATGGAATATAGATTCGAAGTCTCTGTTCTACCAATACAGGTGGTAGACAACAATATGGAAGCACCAGCCACACAACACATTACCACGCGTAATAGGGTAGGAAAACCGTCGGCTCTCAAACAGTTTCCAGTCGTTTTAGAATGGATAACTAAAGGTCCTGCTTGGTTTTCAAGGGAATCTTACATCAGTCTTCTTGCAAAACAGTGGCAAGTTCAGATAACGACGATGGCACGAAGGCGCAGTACCGAGATATGTTGACTGCGGCAAACGGGGGGGGGGGGGGGGGGGGGGGTTGGCGTGGCGAGGATTCACCCTCGTGTTCGCAAAACCAGTCCTGGTCGATGCCAGCTGTGTGATGTGTGAACAGGGACCCTCTAGTTTTGGAACAGAGCATCGCCGTTGGAGAACAAACACTGTACAGTGGGTATGGACCTGATCAGCCAAAATCGTCACACAACCCTTTGGAACAATGCGACCTTGCAAGATAACCATGCGGCCCATGGAATACCATGATATGGCGATATCGTCACCGAAGCCCCGCCATCACTTAAGTATCTTAATAATTTATTTTGTCTCATCACACATTATTTCATCATTTGCAGGGTTAATAGGTGTACAAAGTTGTGCTACTGTGGTGGGTGTTAGCTTTGCATCTGTGTTGGACACTACAGTGCTTCGATTACGCTCTTCGTATTAAATTACCCGTATTGCTATTTTCTTATTCGTTGTTAGCCATGCTTCTGCATGACCGGTCCTCGATTTTGTGTTGGTGACTCTGTACTACTTAGACCACGCGTGCTGTTCCTCTTGCCATCGCACTTCATATTTTCGCCATACAGCCGTATAGAACAACAAAAGAGAAAATGAAGCCGGGATTAAAGAGGGGTGTTATGAATTAAATGTACTATTCATTTACGAAATGAATTGCATTGACATTTAAAAGCAGTTAACTTGCCACTAGAACGAGCAGCAGAGACAAAGGAACATTTTCTAAAAAGTGAATAAATAATGGAGGAGACCATTAGGCTCGTGTAACACTCCTCTCTGATTTTCCATCATCGTGGTCATCATCCATGCTGGATAAACGCCTGCTCCACACTTCTCCACGCACTGTCGTCTTCATCTACACAAACCCGTGTTGTTCTCACATGTTTTCTAACATTACCTACTATTTACCCACTTTTCATTACATCTTCTACGTATTTTGTTTTTTATCTGAATCGAGTAAAGTACTTTCTTGGTCATCTATTTTCATGACAATACGTTATGCTCATCTCCATTTTATTTCCCCAGTACTCACCATTATGTCTTCTAGATTTATTTATTTTCTATGCCATTCAGTAATTTCCAACATGAATCTCGCCAATGCTCGCTAGACTAACCATCAGATTTACGTAGTTTTCACATTAAAATTTTATGAGTCACTCTTATAGGTTAAAACGTGCTATACATACTGCGTATAAACGATTCATTTCGTTTACATCAGAAGTTCCGACTGAAAAATCTTTTTAGTTTACAAAAAGTACTGAACGCCTCTTTCATTCTTCTGTTTATTTACTTTTTTGCCCCAAACGCAAAATCTCCTCGACTGCTTTTATCATTTCATTATTAATTTGTGCTGTTTCGTGTTCGAAGTGTTGATTGTACATTATGTTAATCTCGCTAAAACTGATTTTCAATCCTGATTCCAAGCACACTACGGTACACTGTTTAATTCAGTACGGTAGTTTGTCTGAACTGGAGGCAGAAAACTCGTCGTATCCGCAAAAGATGGGTGGTTCAGGTTTAGTGCAGTACACCGGCACCTCTTCTGAACTCCTCCTCCAGCCATCCTGAGAGTAGTTTTGGTGTTACAGGGTGGCTTTTCCTTACTCCTATTTCAGTTCCCATTTTCACACTATACTATGCTCATCAGGTCTAATGGAAACTTCACCACGGAGGCACTGATGCGTATATTTTTCACTGTACTAACATAGATTAAAGCAAATTTCTGTAGGACTGTCAGTATCAAATTTGTCGAATCTGACACAAAAAGCATTTTCAAAATGTAAGAATTCGTTTCATCTACAAGATGCAAATGGTTCATTCAGCCATACGCAATCATAAATCCAATTCTAGCATTTGTCTAATTGAAAACCAATGTTTTTCCTCTGTGACTGGCATTGACTTCAGTGAATATTGTGTTCATTACGGAGATTAGGATGAGAGGACTGTGAAGCAGAAAGTCTTAGGAAATTTTCTTCTTCCCCAACATTCTCGAATTAATTTTGCAGCCGTCTGTTGTATAATTTTATCTCCAGGCTCGTCGCTGTCTTCATTTGTGGAATGTGTCGGTACATCTCTTCCGGTACGACCCACAAAACTCACTGATTTCGTCATAATCAGCGATTCTGTCTTGAACCGTACGAACAACTAAACAAATTTTTTGAATGTTTGTACAATTGCCTGACTGTTATTAGTCACTGTGCCTTATGTCACAGTTGCTGATGAAATGTCACGTCTGCCCAACACCTGATTCTTTTCTTGTTGTCATGCTGCTCTTTCCAACGGTATCTCTCACGAAACTTTCGCTGTGTCATTTCACATCCTCTCATTTCGTCGTATCCGTTTCAGCAGAGAACAATAGGGACTGTAAAGGAGCGCGGCTAGGGCTCCACTTTTTAATTTACTCTGAGTGCGCCGGCGCCTTCGCCTGTTTCCTTCCGAAGGACGACACGACACAGGGCACTGCAGCTCTCCCTCCCCCCCCCCCCCCCCAAAAAAAACACCAGCACTTCACTTGCCTGAGCAGCACGTAACCTACAATCCACTATTGTTTCTCTTCAGGAGGAAATAAAGCAACAAGGAAAATGTGGTTACTACATGTTCACTGTATCGTCGCACCTGTTCACATGGCAATTTGAAAATTGAACGAATAATGTCAGGAGGTTATGAGCACACGCGCTTTTTACAATCGATTACCTGTTTGAGGTCGGAAACAACAAAAGGTGTTTCGACTGCGGCAACGAAGGCACCATTACGGAAAGGAAAAACTGCTAGCACGACGTAGCGGCAGTTGCACTTACTTTAATGAAGACCTAAGGTCGATACGGCTATCTCTTCTCACTTGCCCTACATTTACAACTGAGAAACTGGAAGTGTTTCATTTTTTGAGCGTATAATGTGGTTCGTTTACATATGACATACTTTACAGGTTTGGCGCTTTCCACAGCGTGTTAATAGCGTCTCACGCAATGCAATACATCTCGAAAAGTACACCACAGTCCACAAAAAAGTTACGAGATGGTAGCACTTTATCACAATCTGTCGTAGAGAGAAATGTCTGGTTCACTCTAATGCTTGTACTTTAACAGGGGGTCTCACATTCTGTCGTCCATGCCCAATACCTTCCAAGATTACATTTACGATATTACTGTCCTCTTATATAGCGGTTAATATGTTGGGTACATTAAAGAACGCTGGCGGTAATTCTTCCTTGTAAGACGGAAAAACAACGTGAACACACGCTCTATTGTTGTTGTTGTGGTCTTCAGTCCAGGGACTGGTTTGATGCAGCTCTCCATGCTACTCTATCCTGTGCAAGCTTCTTCATCTCCCAGTACCTACTGCAACCTATATCCTTCTGAATCTGTTTAGTGTATTCATCTCTTGGTCTCCCTCTACGGTTTTTACACTCCACGCTGCCCTCCAATACTAAATTGGTGATCCCTTGATGTCTCAGAATATGTCCTACCAAGCGATACCTTCTTCTAGTCAAGTTGTGCCACAAATTTCTCTTCTCCCCAATTCTGTTCAATACTCCTCATTAGTTATGTGATCTATCCATCTGATCTTAAGCATTCTCCTGTAGCACCACATTTCGAAAGCTTCTATTCTCTTCTTGTCTAAACTATTTATCGTGCACGTTTCACTTCCATACATGGCTACACTCCATACAAATACTTTCAGAATCGACTTCCTGACACTTAATCTATACTCGATGTTAACAAATTTCTCTTCTTCAGAAACGCTTTCCTTGCCATTGCCAGTCTACGCTTTATATCCTCTCTACGTCGACCATCATCAGTTATTTTGCTCCCCAAATAGCAAAACTCATTTACTACTTTCAGCGTCTCATTTCCTAATATAATTCCCTCAGCACCACCCGATTTAATTCGACTACATTCCATTATCCTCGTTTTGCTTTTGTTGATGTTCATCTTATATCCTCCTTTCAAGACACTGTCCATTCCTTTCAACTGCTCTTCTAGGTCCTTTGCTGTCTCTGACAGAGTTACAATGTCATCGGCGAACCTCAAAGTTTTTATTTCTTCTCCATGGATTTTAATACCTACTCCGAATTTTTCTTTTGTTTCCTTTACTGCTTGCTCAATATACAGATTGAATAACATTGGGGAGAGGCTACAACCCTCTCTCATTCCCTTCCCAACCAATGTTTCCCTTTCATTCCCCTCGACTCTTATAACTGCCATCTGGTTTCTGTACGAATTGTAAATATCCTTTCGCTCCCTGTATTTCACCCTTTTCACCTTCAGAATTTGAAAGAGAGTATTGCAGTCAACATTGCCAAAAGCTTTGTCTAAGTCTACAAATGCTAGAAACGTAGGTTTGCCTTTCCTTAATCTTTCTTCTAAGATAAGTCGTAAGGTCGGTATTGCCTCACGTGTTCCAGTATTTGTACGGAATCCAAACTGATCTTCCCCGAGGTCGGCTTCTACTAGTTTTTCCATTCGTCTGTAAAGAATTCGCGTTAGTATTTTGCAGCCGTGACTTATTAAACTGACAGTTCGGTAATTTTCACATCTGTTAACACCTGCTTTCTTTGGGATTGGAATTTTATATTCTTCTTGAAGTCTGAGGGTATTTCGCCTGTCTCATACATCCTGCTCACCAGATGGTAGAGTTTTGTCAGGACTGGCTCTCCCAAGGCTATCAGTAGTTCTAATGGAATGTTGTCTACTCCCAGGGCCTTGTTTCGACTTAGGTCTTTCACTGCTCTGTCAAACTCTTCACGCAGTATCATATCTCCCATTTCATCTTCATCTACATCCTCTTCCATTTCCATAATATTGTCCTCAAGAATATCGCCCTTGTATAGACCCTCTATATACTCCTTCCACCTTTCTGCTTTCCGTTCTTTGCTCTATGAACGCTATAATGTCACAAATATTGTGGTGAACAAGTTGTTAGCCTCACATTGGGAAGCTATCTTACGAAATGTCTTCTAGTTATGTATGGTTCGAAGTACCATTCTTGTAATGAAGGATTTATAATGCTTTCCAGCTTAGCAAGATAATTTATATTAATTAGACTTTTAAATAACATATAACACTCTTGAGTGTGGCAAGGTGCAGTTAGAGTGATTAAACCAATGCAGTTAAACGCATGATGGTTACGCTTGACAAAATTGCCTTCCTGTGAGGTGTTTAAACCAGAGCAACTGAAATCGATCTACCACAAAATAAAATTTAATTACTGTAATATGCCCATACTAATGATGACTGTCTCACTGTACCTCTCCCGGGTGTTGTATCTTGTTCTGAGACCAACAATCTGATAGGAAGAGTTTTGCTTGGCTATGCTCACCCGTTTCGCTACGTGTGTTTTGGTCGAGCGACTCATGGTTTTCACGTGGCGACTTGAGGTGGGAGGCGGTCACCGTCGTGTGTGCCCGTTTCAGGCAAATGCCTGGTTCCTTTGAAAAGGCACTGCCGATTTTCTTCTCCATCCTTCCCTAATCCGAGCTTGTGCTCTGTCTCTAATGACCTCGATGTCGACGGGACGTTAAACACTAGCCTCCACCTCGTCCGCCGTGCGTGCGGCAGCAGCATCACCCAGCTGGACCAGACGTCCGACAGCGATAGCCCACTGATCATCAAGGGGTACTGCCGGAACCACAGTCTCGAAAAGCCGTCCAGCAAATGTTACAGTGTCCGACACTAGGAGTCTCAAACAGTCATGTCTCCCCTGCAATTAAGCAAAATCCGCCTTAGACAATACCCCGGTTTGGGGTCTGAATCCTGCTAATTGAATTATTTGCGCTTTAGTTCCATTAATTTTGAGCACTACCTCATTTCGCACGCTAAAAGATGTACACTACTGGCCATTAAAATTGCTACTCCACGAAGATGACGTGCTACAGATGCGAAATTTAACCGACAGGAAGAAGATGCTGTGATATGAAAATGATTAGCTTTTCAGAGCATCCACACAAGATTGGCGCCGGTGGCGACACCTACAACGTGCTGACATCATGAACGTTTCCAACCGATTTATCATACACAAACAGCAGTTGACCGGCGTTGCCTGGTGAAACGTTATTGTGATGCCTCGCGTTTCTGACTTTGATAAAGGTCGGATTGTAGCCTATCGCGATTGGAGTTTATCGTATCGCGACATTGCTGCTCGTGTTGGTCGAGATCCGATGACTGTTAGCAGAATATGGAATCGGTGGGTTCAGGTGGGTAATACGGAACGCCGTGCTGGAGTCCAACGGCCTCGTATCACTAGCAGTCGAGATGACAGGCATCTTATCAGCATGGCTGTAACGGATCGTGCAGCCACGTCTCGATCGCTGAGTCAACAGATGGGGACGTTTGCAAGACGACAACCATCTGCACGAACAGTACGACGACGTTTGCAGCAGCATGGAGAATCAGCTCGGAGACCATGACCCTTGACACTGCATCACAGACAGGAGCGCCTGCGATGGTGTACTCGACGACGAACCTGGGTGCACGAATGGCAAAACGTCATTTTTTGGGATGAATCCAGGTTCTGTGTACAGCATCATGACAGTCGCATTCGTGTTTGGCGACATCGCGGTGAATGCACATTGGAAGCGTGTATTCGTCATCGCCATACTGGCGTATCACCCGGCGTGATGGTATGGGGTGCCATTGGTTACACGTCTCGGTAACCTCTTGTTCGCACTGACGGCACTTTGAACAATGGACGTTACATTTCAGATGTGTTACGACCCGTGGCTCTACCCTTCATTCGATTCCTGCGAAACCCTACATTTCAGCAGGATAATTGACGACCGCATGTTGCAGGTCCTGTACGGGCCTTTCTGGATACAGAAGATGTTCGACTGCTGCCCTGGCCAGCACATTCTGCAGATCTCTCACGAATTGAAAACGTCTGGTCAATGGCGGCCGAGCAACTGGCTCGTCACAATACGCCAGTCACTACTCTTGATGAACTGTGGTATCGTGTTGAAGCTGCATGGGCAGCTGTACCTGTACACGCCATCCAAGCTCTGTTTGACTCAATGCCCAGGCGTATCAAGGCCGTTATTACGACCAAAGGTGGTTGTTCTGGGTACTGATTTCTCAGGATGTATGCACCCAAATTGCGTGAAAATGTAATCACATGTCAGTTCTAGTATAATATATTTGTCCAATGAATATCCGTTTATCATCTGCATTTCTTCTTGGGGTAGCAATTTTAATGGTCAGTATTGTACATTTGCCAAAATCCGTTCCCCCGAAGAGTACTGTTGACTGATCCTTAGTTCGACACTATCTCGCCTTAATATCTATAAACTGGGTGTCGTTCGCTTTTAATATTTGTGACCCTTGAGCCGGACCCTAGCCTATCTACCGTGCAGTGCCCAGTGGTCGGTAACAAGAGCAGCTTCCTGCTGCAGCCGTATTGGGTTTGGGAGGGCCCCCCGCCTTTCCTTACCAGGCAAGAGATTTTCTCGCCTGTCCTCAGACCTGCCCGTGTCTAGGCACGCTATATAGTGTAGGATAGAATAAGCCTTCAGTAAATTCTCAGACCTGTAACTTAACCTATTTGTAGAGTCAGGTCCCGAATGTACAGTACGGTAGCTAATTTGTTTTTGTGAGGCAGAAGAAATCATCTTCAGCGGAATCAAAGTAGCAACGGGCGTAAATGTGGCACTGAAATAGCCCTCTGCTGCGGGGCCATAAAATGATAATGGGCCATAAACTCGGTAAGCGCTTAAGCGCAGCAGTGTAATTAGCGAGGAGCAGGTGGCTGGCAAAGCTGAGTTTCACCCTCCTGCTTACAACTATCTTCAGCAACGTAAACATCGTATTATGCTTCAGAACTACACGCCGTAGCCACCTAGACAACAAGAATATTCGCATGACACTTGACGGACAACGACTGTTAAAAGCTACACTGTCGCGCCTGTGATTGCAGTCCAGCTCAGCGTCAACGGCAGCTCGCGCTGTGCGAAGCATCGTAGCACAGGGGCGCACCGTTGGAATGTAAACCCAGTCGGTAGCGCACTCTTTCTGGTCAGTCATCAGATCGCCCCAGACACACCAATACCCTACCGTTATAGCGACGTAGTGGCGATAGTGGTAGACAGCGCATCTGGAAAGTGGCACATCGAATGGGGTGCGAGCCGCGACTATTGACCCACATGAAGATCAGAATGCGACCTAAAGCAGCGATGTTACATATACTTTCGGTAAGGGGATGGCCGTAGGTCTTAACCGAACATCAGTTCCTGTACGAGGGGGAACACAAAGAAAAAGACATTCCGTTGGAAGTTTGTTTGTGTGGCCATCATCCGCAGCAGCAAGCTCAGAAATATTCATTTTGTTGCAAATGTATTATTTTTCTTCCAGGCGCGTTTTGCCTTTTACTTTCACGCATCGTCAGTGGAATAGTTCTTCGCGTTGGCAGCTGCATCTTGTAACACGCCCGGGAGTACAAATGGCGGGGGAGTACCTTTAAACTGTTTTCACTTCTGGACCGTGCGCCCTGTCCACACCAAGTACCTGATAATCCAGAAGTGGTCGTACTGTTCTGCTCCACAGCTGGCTTGCGTCAAATTATCTATCGAAATACACAAGCGAGTCAGGGCAGCCACTCAACGTCAGAACACAACACTGTTCTACGTCTAGTATGAACAACTATATTCTGAGGCGATAAAGAAAGTCGCAGGTTGCACTGTTTACATTCTAATTCATAAGTGTTTATCCGAATTACTGGATGATTACCAGTCCACAATATCACTCAGACGAGCGTACGCATAACCGACACGACGCGGGTGATTGTTGACGATGCGGAAGCCGAATGATCGCACGAAAGTTCTTACGCTCGTCACGCATACACAGATATCTGATACCAGTCCTCATTGACACTATTAAATGAATTTTAACACTGTTCACGAAGTTAAATTTACAGTTCACAGTTCGCAGTTGCAGAAGCGCGCGCGTAACCGTCGTGGCGCGGTTGATTGTTGATGATGCGGAACGCGATGACCTAACGCACGTCCTCACGCTCGCTACAAGACACTGGCACTTGACTGCACTCTTTTGTGGCGACTAATTTTTTCCTGATTACATTAGTTCATTCTGGGAGACCGAACACGCCGGCCGTGGTGGCCGTGCGGTTCTGGCGCTGCAGTCTGGAACCGCGGGACTGCTACGGTCGCAGGTTCGAATCCTGCCTCGGGCATGGATGTGTGTGATGTCCTTAGGTTAGTCAGGTTTAATTAGTTCTAACTTCTAGGGGACTGATGACGTAAGATGTTAAGTCCCATAGTGCTCAGAGCCATTTGAAGCCATTTAGACCGAACACGGCGCGGATGATTGATACAGTACGGTACGACACGCAACGAGAGGATACACAAATACGTTATCAGCAGCGGTACTCATTTTAAATTACTTCTTGACGCACTTTCCTCTGAACCATTTACTTATTTTATCACTTTACTGTAATAGCAACACTTCAACTTCCACACTAACAATGCCTCTCACATGCAGAGCTACACACTAGACAACATAACAGTTCCGTGTCCCGCGCTCGACTCCACCGACGTGACTGCCCGCAAAGATACTCCACAACTAAACCAGCGAAATGACAATACGCTTAAAGTCTGGTCTACAACTTCACTTACCGAAACGCAAGCATTTTTTCATGTTACGAACTTTTTCTCTTCATAATTTTCATATTGTTTGCCCTAATTGTTATGGAGCGCCATTAGTCTTCTGTCAGTAGCGGTAAATATTATTTTCCGAAAACGTGCTTTACAGTCGTAACTACTGTGTTCACTTTGCCTCATCCTGTTTCGTTTGTTTACGTAAATATTTCCAGAAAGGATGAGACAAAATGAACACAGTAGTTACGACTGTGAAGCACAGATTTCGGTAAAACATTTACATCTAGTGACAGAAGACTAATGGCACTCCACAACAATTAGTTCAAACAATACGAAAATTATGAAGAGAAAAGTTTGTAACGTGAGAACTGCGACGTGGAATATGTGACCAGACGAGAGGACAGGCAGATGCCAACAAAAAACGCGGACTATTCCACTGACGATGCATTAAAGGAAAAGGCGAAACGCGTCTGACAGAAATAAAATACATCTCAACAACAAAAGTTGGTTTCTATTGGAAAAGCGAACATTCCGCTCCGTATACTCTCGAAATTGTCTCTTCTTCTTCTGCACTTCATGCAAAATGTTTGCTCTGCAAAGAAGTGGTGCTGGTCGTAGTAGTAGTGCAAGAAGGAGAAAAAGTTCATAAGTAACTGCGGAGGTGCTCTGTATGGGTTACAACATTCAGCAGAGAAAGGTGCGTGATGGGGCTGCCACCTCTAGGTTTTCTGGTTTTCGACGTAACGGTGACAGGTGGCCCTTGGCGGAGTTTCGGAACTATCTACATCTACATATGAGACTGGTGAAAAGTATGGAAACCCCGCGAGAAGAGCATATGCCTGAAAAAAAAAACTTGGGGTTTGCTCTTGTCTTTGACCATACACGGCACATGTGCAACGTCGTCATTACGTTGCAAGTACGTGGTGATCAGAACATCTACATCTGCATGGATACTCTGGAAATCACATTTAAGTGTGATTTAAGTGTCCTATACAGTGTCCTGTATAGTCGTTAATGCATTACGTCGGAGTAAAATGAATTCGAGCGTACGCAAAACTGTTGCTCCTCGTGTGGTGGGTGCTTCCGTAACCTAGGCAGCAGAAGTGTTTGGTGCTTCAAGAGCCACCGATCGAAGTTTTACGCCGCATACAGGGAAAGCGGAAAATATCATCTGCGAAGACACAACCCGGCCGAATGTTTGTGTCGAGTGACCGTGAGGGACGGTCACTGAAGACTATTGTGAGAAAAAATAAAAGGACGACAGCTGTAAAAGTTACTGCAGAACTGAACATCGCTCTCGCCAAACCTGACGGCAACGAAAGAATACGAGAGCAGCTGCAAAGGTCGGAAACTGCACGGCGGACTGGAATGGCGCTGGAGACGTAAAACCTGGACTGTGGGGCAGTGGAAGGGTGGCATTTGGACGCATGGGCCTTTTCTCATAGCCTTACCAACTTCTGGCCGATTTACATCTACATAGATACTTTGCAAATCAGACTTAAATGCCTGACAGAGGGTTCATCGAACCATCTTCACAATAATTCTCTATTATCCCAATCTCGAATAGCTGTATCTTCCCGTGCGAGCTCTGATTTCCCTTATTTTATTATGACGATCGTTTCTCCCTATGTAGGTCGCCGTCAACAAAATATTTTTGCATTGGCTCAAATGGCTCTGAGCACTATGGGACTTAACTTCTGAGGTCGTCAGACCCCTATAACTTAGAACTACTTAAATCTAACTAACCTACGGACATCACACGCATCCATCCCCGAGGCAGGATTCGAACCTGCGACCGTAGCGGTCGCGCGGTTCCGGACTGTAGCGCCTACAACCGCTCGGCCACTCCGGCCGGCATTTTTGCATTCGGAGGGGAAGTTTGTGACTGAAATTTCGTAAGAAGATTCCACCGCAACGGAAAAGGCCTTTGTTTTAATCGTGTCCGCCGCAAGTCCTGTACCAAGTCAGTGACACTCTCTTCCCTATTTCTCGACAGTACAAAACGTGGTGCCACTGTCTGAACTTGCTCGATGTACCCGCTAGTCCTATCTGGTAAGGATCCCGACCGCGCAAGAGTACTCGAATAGAGGACGGACAAGCGTAGCGTGGGCAGTCTCGAATATGGAAGATGTCGGGGCTTCTGCCGTGGTATCGTCATACCGGAGTATTCTCGCGATCCCACGGTGCTCTGCTCGATCACATTACTGCCAACGATTATTATTTTGGCTGACCAGCCTATCCCATGGTACAATGTTTGTCCCACCACGGTGATGTGGTGTTGGTGGTCACAGAGCTCGCATCGCCCAGGACTGGTTTTGTGAGGACAAAGATGAACTGCAGACGTGCGCGGAAAAACGGGCTAACCCTCAGATGTAAAAGAAATAAGTGTTGCCATCTGTTGCTGGGATGGGAACTTTCAAAATTGACATTGGTCTCACCTCTAAATATCCTAATGTGATATTTAGGGCTGAGACTAATGTCAGTTTTGATACTTCCCGTACCCAGCAATAGGTGGCAACACTTACCTCTAAGTTTTTACATTTGAGGGGTAACGTTTTTCCGCGCATGTCGTCAATTCCCTCATCTCCCCTGGCCACCACAGTTTCCAGATCTCAACTTATTGAGCCTCCGTGGTCTACTTTGGAGATAAGGATGCGCCCGTCCCCCAAGCGGATCCTCTACGACCTGATTCCTTTCCCCCATCTGCTCCTTTTCCTCGAACATACCCACGCACTTTACATCTCATGCCGCGTTGATCCCCCTCATCCCCTGGTTCCTTCTCTCCTCTACAAAACCCGCCCTCTGCCGCGCCTTCACCGTTGTGTGCGCCCTACCCTCCATCTCTACACCGTTCATCTCCTTTCCCAAGGTGGCTTCCGTCGACTCCCCCTCCTGGATGATACCCTCTCTCACTCCATTTATCCCTCCCATCGACTCTGATCCTCACCTCCCCCTCTCTTCCTCTGTCCTTTTCCCGGGCTCCCTCTTCTCCCCCTTCCATCCTGTTTTTACCGCACCTACCCTCTCTCTGCCTCCCTTCTCACCCCCGAGTTCTTCTTGCTCTCCACTGCCTTTCCCACTCCTTCTCGCATCCACCCAGCCCACTTTTCTATGTCCCCTCCCTCTATCGGCTCCCCCTTTTTTCTTTTCCTCTCCTCCCCCATTTTCCCCCTCATCGGTACGGGTCCTCCCCCCCTCCCCCCATCGGCCGCCGTGTCACCTGTATAGTGCTGTTTTAAGTGAGTGTTTAGTGTTGTGCATCCCCTGTCGGTGTTGCGAACAGCCACCATACTGTCGCTAGTTGTGTTTTTTATCTTGTGCAAACAGGAACCATACTTCGCATTGTTTTTTTTAATTGATCCTGTCTTATTGTGTGTCTTCATCCGCATCCTCACCGCAGTGTTTTTATATTTTAAATTCCACAACTTTCCGCCGTTTTACAGTTTTTTTATCATGTCACCGTTTTATCGCCTGTTTTACTTGTTTGTTTACATTCTAATTGTGTTTTTTAACTTTTCTGTAGGCTGTAGAGCAGCATATTCCGCTACTCACAGCTCGCCCCCCCCCCCCCCCTCCCCTGGGGGAAATCGAAATGCTATAAAGGAAAAAAAAGATACAATACCTGTATTTATCTGCTCCAAGACGTCTGCAAGGGCCGGCCCGAGTGGCCGAGCGGTTGTAGGCGTTTCAGTCTGGAACCGCGCGACCGCTACGGTGGCAGGTTCGAATCCTGCCTGGGGCATGGATGTGTGTGATGTCCTTAGGTTAGTTAGGTTTAAGTAGTTCTAAGTTCAAGGGGACTGGTGACATCCGCTGTTAAGTCCGATAGTGCTCAGAGCCATTTCAACCATTTTTTTGAACGACTGGAAGCTCTCTTTAATGCAGAGGGTTTTCCTACACCGTATCAGGCATCGCAATGTGCTGTGTTTTTTTTTTATGTTTCCACGTTTCTATCTACTCCGTGTACACTCTCCACAGTGCGTGCTAGAGGGTAGATTGTACGAGTACCACTCATTTCCTGTCCTACCCCATTTGCGCATTACTCCGTAACCCCTGTACAGGTCTAATGTCTCCAACCTCATTCTCGTGATCGGTACGCGAAATGCACGTTGGCGCCAGGATAACAGCACCACATTCTACCTCGAATACAGATTCTGTGGGTTTACCGAATTGAGTGTGGCCAGAAGAAGGTCGTGCTTCTTTAATGGATTCCCATTTAACATCGCCTAGCAACTTTCGTCGATTTGGTACGGGTTATACAGGCCTATTACGATCCTAGCAGTCTGAAGTCGTTCCGCGTATGCTGTGATACCAATTGACACGGAAACCGAACACTTGAACAATACTTTAGAGCTGATCGCACTAGCATCTTGAAAGTGATTTGCTTTATAGACACGCTTCGTCATTTTCCCAGGATCCTTCCAACAAAAGTAAGTCATCCATTCGCTATCTCACATACTCATTTTATGTGATCCCCCGCCCCCCCCCCCCCCCGTTTTATATCATTTCTCAGTACTACTCGCAAATAGATCTACTTCTACATGACTACTCTGTAATTAACACATAAGTACCTCGTAGAGGGTTCTTCGAACCACCTTCAAACTATTTCGCTACCGTTCCACTTTCTAACAGCACGTGGGAAAAACTAACACTGAAAACTAAAAACTGAAAACGTGTACGCGGTGTGACGTGCTGAAGGTGTTCACCGCTACCGTGAATAAGATTTGCTTTCGGGTTCTTTCCTTTGTTTTACGCGTTAGCTTACTTTGTAAGTAGGCTATGTAAGTAGGCTGTTTAGGTTCTTATGTTGGTAACGCCGCCGCCACGTAGCGCTCTCTGTATGAAACTCACTGGCTGTGCTGTGTGCAGTCTGTGGCTAGTTTGCATTGTTGTCTGCCATTGTAGTGTTGGGCAGCGGCAGCTGGATGTGAACAGCACGTAGCGTTGCGCAGTAGGAGGTGAGCCGCCAGCAGTGGTGGATGTGGGGAGAGAAATGGCGGAGATTTGAAATTTGTAAGACTGAATGGCATATATATTATGATTATTAAGGTAAATACATTGTTTGATCTCTATTGGTTCAAATGGCTCTGAGCACTATGGGACTCAACATCTTAGGTCATAAGTCCCTAGAACTTAGAACTACTTAAACCTAACTAACCTAAGGACATCACACACACCCATGCCCGAGGCAGGATTCGAACCTGCGACCGTAGCACTCCCGCGGTTCTGGACTGCAGCGCCAGAACCGCCAGACCACCGCGGCCGGCTGTTCTCTATTAAAATCTTTCATTTGCTAACTATGCCTATCAGTAGTTAGTGCCTTCAGTAGTTTGAATCTTTTATTTAGCTGGCAGTAGTGGCGCTCGCTGTATTGCAGTAGTTCGAGTAACGAAGATTTTTGGTGAGGTAAGTGATTTGTGAAAGGTACAGGTTAATGTTAGTCAGGGCCATTCCTTTGTAGGGGTTTCTGAAAGTCAGATTGCGTTGCGCTAAAAAAATATTGTGTTTCAGTTTAAGCACAGTCTCGTATAATTTTTCAAAGGGGACGTTTCAACTTTTATCCCCACCAGAAGACAGCCGCCACTCATTACTCTTACAGGGTGAACGCCCCTACTCGTCGTTACAGATTTTGTCCAAATTTATGGTAATTCCAGGTTTTGGCCGTGCTTGAAAGTGACAGAAGTGGTGGCTCCAGGAGGCGAAACGTTTGGAGAAAACTGTTTTTGGCTTGAGTCAGCGAGGAATGGGCCGTTTGTGTTGGCGTAGTTTTCAGGCAGTGGCTGGCGCGACGGAAACAGTATGGAGCTGTAATCCGATGGTCGCCAGGACGAGTTCCTGTGTGTAACCTTGTTTTTTTTTTAATTTTCAATTTTTGTGTTACGTGCACTGCAAATAAACCGAAATAACGCCCACTATGCTCCATTTATCAGTGTTTTCGTAAAAGGCATGAAACAGACAGGAAAAGGAAAATTTGGTGACTGCAAATAAATTACGATGAATATTACCCCTGCACGTATAAATGATCAATGGTAAAATAACAAAAGTATCTACTTTTGTGTAGCGAGTTCTTCTGTAAGCCATACAATGTCTTCCTAGAAATTTCTTTGCAATCTCAAGTATTCGCCTGATTTCCTATCCATGTATTTTGTGACAAAATTAATAAATACAATACGAGGTGCATTCAAGTTCTAAGGCCTCCGATTTTTTTTCTAATTAACTACTCACCCGAAATCGATGAAACTGGCGTTACTCCTCGACGTAATCGCCCTGCAGACGTACACATTTTTCACAACGCTGACGCCATGATTCCATGGCAGCGGCGGAGGCTTCTTTAGGAGTCTGTTTTGACCACTGGAAAATCGCTGAGGCAATAGCAGCACGGCTGGTGAATGTGCGGCCACGGAGAGTGTCTTTCATTGTTGGAAAAAGCCAAAAGTCACTAGGAGCCAGGTCAGGTGAGTAGGGAGCATGAGGAATCACTTCAAAGTTGTTATCACGAAGAAACTGTTGCGCAACGTTAGCTCGATGTGCGGGTGCGTTGTCTTGGTGAAACGGCACAGGCGCAGCCCTTCCCGGACGTTTTTGTTGCAGTGCAGGAAGGAATTTGTTCTTCAAAACATTTTCGTAGGATGCACCTGTTACCGTAGTGCCCTTTCGAACGCTATGGGTAAGGATTACGCCCTCGCTGTCCCAAAACATGGACACCATCATTTTTTCAGCACTGGCGGTTACCCGAAATTTTTTTGGTGGCGGTGAATCTGTGTGCTTCCATTGAGCTGACTGGCGCTTTGTTTCTGGATTGAAAAATGGCATCCACGTCTCATCCATTGTCACAACGCACGAAAAGAAAGTCCCATTCGTGCTGTCGTTGTGCGTCAACATTGCTTGGCAAACATTGCTCGCCACTGGCGGTAAAATTCCATCGGCCGTACGGTGCTGCCATCTCTGGGACGTATTGACAATGAACGCGGCCTCATTTTAAAACTATGCGCATATTTATATCTCTTTCCAGTCCGGAGAAAAAAAATCGGAGGCCTTAGAACTTGAATGCATCTCGTATAATGAGCATTGTTTCGGTTTATTTGCAGCGTAACTAACGCAAAAACTGAAAATAAAACGGAAAAAGAACAAAGTTTCCGCATAAGGACCCGACCCCAAGACGCGCGCATTACCGTCCTGCAGTCTTTCCAGTGGACGCCACCAGCCGCCTGGAAACTACTCTAACGTAGTACAGCGTGCTGAAAGGTTAGTGCCTCCGAATTCTTTATGCGAAAACTTTTAAACCTTTTTAAACAAAACAAAAGTTCCAGAATGAGATTTTCACTCTGCAGCCGAGTTTGCGCTGATATGAAACTTCCTGGCAAATTAAAACTGTGTGCCGGGCCGAGACTCGAACTCGGGACCTTTACCTTTCGCGGCCAAGTGCTCTACCATCTGAGCTACCCAAGCACGACTCACGCCGCTTCCTCACAGCTGTACTTCTGCAAGTATCTCGTCTCCTACATTCCAAACTTCAGAGAAGCGCTCCTGCGAAGCAGAAGTAAAGCTGTGAGGACGGGGCGTGAGTCGTGCTTGGCTAGCTCAGATGGTAGAGCACTTGCCCGCGAAAGGCAAAGATCCCGAGTTCGAGTCTCGGCCCGGCACACAGCTTTATTCTGCGAGGAAGTTTTTATTCTTCGTCTACATGTTTATTTCTCAGCATAGTCACCCCGTCAATGAACCCATGTCTCTCCAACTAGAGACCAGTTCGTTGGCACATTCATTGTAGAATGTTTGACGGAGCCACCACCTCGCCTCTGATTCCACCGCTTCGTAACCGCCACTGTGAAGTTCTCGAAGATGTTCTTCAAGTGTTGGAAACAGTTGAAAACCGGATGCGGCCAAGTCTGAATCGTACGTTGGGCGATCGATGACAGAGGACCGAAGGCGCCCGACCGTTGCAGGTGTCGCAGTTGCGTTGTCACGCTGAGGCAGAGGGTGCGGCTGGAAACACGATTACAGCGTGCTGTTTCTCACGCACCGATATACAGTAGTTATGTACATACCCCCGTGTTACACGCTACAATTCGGAGCCCTATAGCGGCAGAAGGCTGCAACTAAGTAGGCAAGATGAATAAAGATATACCGGGTGATCAAAAAGTCAGTATAAATTTGAAAAGTGAATAAATCACGGGATAATGTAGATAGAGAGGTACAAATTGACAAACATCCATGAAATGACATGGGGTTTTATTAGAACCAAAAAAATACAAAAGTTCAAAAAATGTCCGACAGATGGCACTTCATCTGATCAGAATAGCAATAATTAGCATAACAAAGTAAGACAAAGTAAAGATGATGTTGTTTACAGGAAATGCTCAATATGTCCACCATCATTCCTCAACAATAGCCGTAGTCGAGGAATAATGTTGTGAACAGCACTGTAAAGCATGTCCGGAGTTATGGTGAGGCATTGTCGTCGGATGTTATCTTTCAGCATCCCTAGAGATGACGGTCGATCAGGATGCACTTGCGACTTCAGGTAACCCCAAAGCCAATAATCGCACGGACTGAGGTCTGGGGACCTGGGAGGCCAAGCATGACGAAAGTGGCGGCTGAGCACACGATCATCACCAAACGACGCGCGCAAGAGATGTTTCACGCGTCTAGCAATATGGCGTGGAGCGACATCCTGCATAACATCGTACGTTCCAGCAGGTGTTTAACAGCCAGTCTGGGGATGATGCGATTCTGTTACATATCAGCGTACCTCTCACCCGTCACGCTAGTAGTTACTGACGTTTTGCTGCCCAGCGCCATCTGTCGGACATATTGTGAAATTTTTTTTGTTCTAATAAAACTCCACGTCATTCCAAGGATGTGTGTCAATTTTTACCTCTCTATCTAAATTATTCCGTGGTTTATTACGTTTTCAAATTTATACTGACATTTTGATCATCCGGTAGAATGTTAGTAACGTTTGATTTATTTAAAAAGTTTTAAGAGTTTTCACACACAAAAAATTCGGAGGAGTTCCTTTTCAGCAAGTCCTCGTATATATCGATCAATGAGACATTAGCGTCAAGAAATAGATTGTCAGCAGTCTACAGGTCGATTGGAGCGCCTCGGCGTTCCTAGTTCCTTGAGAATCAAAACGATCATGTTTTCAGCCTGGCGTGCACTTCTGGTTTCATAACTACAACGGCACAACCAGGCTGAACAGAGTGAGAGCACGTGGACTGTCAGACCAGTTGTGTGACTGGATTGAAGAGTTCCTAGATAAAAGGACGCAGCATGTCATTCTCAATGGAGAGACGTCTCCCGAAGTAAGAGTGAATTCAGGTGTGCCGCAGGGGAGTGTCATAGGACCGTTGCTATTCACAATATACATAAATGACTTTGTGGATGACATCGGAAGTTCACTGAGGCTTTTTGCCGATAATGCTGTGTTATATCGAGAGGTTGTAACAATGGAAAATTGTACCGAAATGCAGGAGGATCTGTAGCGAATTGATGCACGGTGCAGGGAACGGCAATTGAATCTCAATGTAGACAAGTGTAATGTGCTGCGAATACATAGAAAGATAGATCCCTTATCATTTAGCTACAAAATGGCAGGTCAGCAACTGGAAGCAGTTAATTCCATAAATTATCTGGGAGTACGCATTAGGAGTGATTTAAAATTGAATGATCATATAAAGTTGATCTTCGGTAAAGCAGATGCCAGACTGAGATTCATTGGAAGAATCCTAAGGAAATGCAATCCGAAAACAAAGGAAGTAGCTTACAGTACGCTTGTTCGCCCACTGCTAGAATACTGCTCAGCAATGTGGGATCCGTACCAGATAGGGTTGATAGAAGAGATAGAGAAGATCCAACGGAGAGCAGCGCGCTTCGTTACAGGATCATTTAGTAATCGTGAAAGCGTTGCGGAGATGATAGATAAACTCCAGTGGAGGACTCTGCAGGTGAGACGCTCAGTAGCTCGGTAGGGGCTTTTGTCAAAGTTTCGAGAACATACCTTCACCGAAGAGTCAAGCAGTATATTGCTCCCTCCTACGTATATCTCGCGAAGAGACCGTGAGGATAAAATCAGAGAGATTAGAGCCCACACAGAAGCATACCGACAATCCTTCTTTCCACGAACAATACGAGACTGGAGTAGAAGGGAGAACCGATAGAGGTACTCAGGGTACCCTCCGCCACACACCGTCAGGTGGCTTGCGGAGTATGGATGTAGATGTAGATGTAGATCCGTCGATAGCACACATTCTCAGGCATGAAGGCGTCTTCAGTTTAGCAATGAAAGGAAATGTAGTGGGTAAAAATTGTGGACACCAACGTATGATTACAGTAATGAATGACTGTAACGGATGTAGGCTGCAGTAGTTATCCGGAGATGAAGAGTGTTGAGGGGGATAGAGCAGCATTGAAAACAACAGTAATTATGACGTAGTTTCGTTGGTGATCCGTTTGGTATCTGTCAGTCCAAATAAATTTATGGTTCCACTCATAAACGTGCATCACAAACCTCAACACCTCATCTAAACTAATGGATTTTCTCCACCTTTACCGGCGTATGTTGTAAGTAGACAACGGTCATAGAATACTATCTAATACGCATTGGCATTCCTGTCGAAAATGTTCCCCAACGCTCTTTCAATTGGGTGTCACCAAGGAACCACTGTCAGCGTTCAAAACGCAGTAAATTTAAATGAAGGGACGAAGGAAGGAGTAAATTATCGTCGATGTCCATAACATCATGGACATTAAACTAGTTGAGGGGCAGGAAAGATTGAATGAACGACTCCAGGCAACCAATATGGAGCTTGGAAAGCTACTTTTCTGTCCCATTCACTAGTGCTGGTTCGAGCACAGTCTTATTCGAAGTGAAGTCCTTCCTGTCAGCGTCTAGATTTGTAATGGTTCTCCGGCCGTGGTGGCCGAGCGGTTCTAGGCGCGTCAGTCCGGAGCCGCGTGACTGCTACGGTCGCAGGTTCGAATCCTGCCTCGGGCATGGATGTGTGTGATGTGCTTAGGTTAGTTAGGTTAAAGTAGTTCTAAGTTCTAGGGGAGTGATGACCTCAGATGTTAAGTCCCATTGTGCTGAGAGCCATTTGAACCATTTTTTTGTAATGATTCAGTTCCGCGGCATGTTCAGGTAATGGCCTGTTTCAAGAAGAAAAAGGGCTCCTTAAATAATTGAAAATTCTCGCTATCGAAAATAAACCCATTTTGAAGGACGGTACTCTTGACGAAGATTAATATTATGAACCTGAATTGATCATACATTGCTTTGCAAGACAACGAATAGCGATTGAAGAGTAGGTAAGGATATTGGAAAGTAAATTGCAACTTCCTCTCACAAAATTTGCTAAATGGGAATCACGAATTCACTGCCGCTTACACAGTATACTTGAACGGAGTCAAATCATTTTACAGTTCTACTTAGTTCGCACACACGAGTTCTTAATGGAATTCTGTTTCCACCAGCTCTCGTCGCCCACTACGTGGCAACCACTGCCTGTGCGTCTGCACCGATCGGTTGTCCCCTGCTCTTCCCTCGGTGCTGCATCTGTCAAACTCCGCTCTTTCTCTCAGGCGCGAATACTAGGGCAGTCAAATTCGACATCCAAATTCGGAAACTTAAAACATAGTGTCTTTGCCAACTCACTCTCTTTTCTATTTACCTATTCACTTACGCAATATTACTAGACTTTCGTGCAAAATATGAATTCGTACAGTAAAATACAGACACCAAAAAAAGTTTTGCGGCCCCCGTGTTCCCCAAAACTCCTGAAGATAAGACGTTCACTGTGGAAATTGTATTACAGACACAATCCGTTTGACTGGTCAGAGATGTTTCTAAATCCGCCCAAAGATGTAAACAACCAAGCATGAGCAGCTCCTATTAGACGGAGCGGGTCCGACAGCCGATCAGTTCCAGTCATTCCACCAGGAAGGAGGTACACGGCTCGTGTTATCTGTAGTTCAATCGTACCGAGACGGTCAGTACCGCGGTTCGATCGCTCCCGCATTGTTACTTTGTGCCAGGAATGGCTCTCAACAAGGGAAGTGTCCAGGCGTCTCGGACTGAACCAAAGCGATGTTATTCAGACATGGAAAGAGATACAGAGGGACAGGAACTGTCGATGACATGCCTCGCTCAGGCCGCCCAAGGGCTGCTATTGCAGTGGATGAGCGCGACCTACCGATTATGGCTCGGAGAACCCTGACAGCAACGCCACCATGTTGAATTATGCTTTCCGTGCAGCCACAGGACGTCGTGTAACGACTCAAAAGTGTGCGCAATAGGCTGCATGATGCACTGCTTCACTCCCGACGTCCACGGCGAGGCCCATCTTTGCAACCACGACACCATGCAGCGCGGTAAAGATGGGCCCAACAACGTGCCGAATGGACCGCTCAGGATTGGCATCACGTTCTCTTCAACCTTGAGTGTCGCATATGCCTTCAACCAGACAATCGTCGGAGACGTGTTTGGAGGCAACCCGTTCAGGCTGAACGCCTTTGACACACTGTCCAGCGAGGGCATCAAGGAGCAGGTTCAGTGCTGGGGTGGCATTATGTGGGGCCGACGTACGGCGTTGGTGGTCATGGAAGGAGCCGTAACGGCTGTACGATACGTGATGACGATGATTTATGGCGGAGGGCGCTAAACAGCTGGTCCTCAGCGCCCTTGCATTAACGTTATACCGAAGACATACGTGAATACCATCCTCCGACTGATAGTGCAATCATATCCGCACTATATTGACAAGACATTCGTCTTCAGGGACGACAATTGGCGCCCCTATCATGCACATCTTGTGAATGACTTCCTTCAGGATAACGACATCGCTCGACTAGAGTGGCCAGCATGTCCTCCAGACATGAACCCTACAGAACATGCCTGGGATAGATGGAAAAGCAGCTGTTTACGGACGACGTGACCCACGAAAAACTCTGAGGGATCTACACAGAATCGCCGTTGAGGAGTGGGACAATCTGGACCAACAATGCCTTGATGAACTTGTGGATAGTATGCCACGACGAATAAAGGCATGCATCCGTGCATGAGGACGTGCTGCTGGGTATTAGAGGTACCGGTGTGTACAGCAATCTGGACCACCACCTCTGTATGGTGGTGCAACATGCAATGTGTTTCTTTCATGAGTAATAAAAAGGGCAGAAATTACGTTTCTTTTGTCCCTATTCCAATTTTCTGTACAGGTTCCGGAACTCTCGGAACCGAGGTGACGCAAAACTTTTTTTGATGTTTGTAGCAAATAAAAATACGGATATCTTTGTTACAAACACAGATCATATCCTTTATGTTAATTCACATTTGCAGTAAATATCTACAAAATTTGAAGAAACACAGTCTAGAACCAATGACAAATTGTGTTTGCTTTCATCAAGACAATAAAATAACATGTGGAGACGAAGAATAAAAAACAGTAAAGAAATAGGGGGGAAGCGAGAGTGGAACTGCAACCCTTGGAAACATAAAACAAAGAGAATAGCAGGAGAAGTTTGATATGAATCTTCTTAGAAAGTTTAGATAAGCGTTGCAGACAACAAAAACTTGGCGTTGTATTTTGTATGGATTTTTAATACGAAATTATAACCGGGCTTAATATTTTGTTGACGTCGAGGTTGTCAGAAAAAGTGACAGTAAACGAAGACTTGGAAGAAGGTGGTTCCTCCTAATCATTCGAAAAAATTGTTGCTTATTATATTTGTCGGCAATACTGTTGGGAGTGGAAACCATCTGTTTACGGGATTCATCGTGCTTTAACGCTCACTGAAAGTTTAAAACAGGGTGGTGTCGCTGTCAACAATTCGATGGCTAATTTAATTTAGCAATTAATTCGTGTGTCGCCGACAGAGGTATCGTACACCGGTTTGCACGTGAGGCAGTATAACAGCGAATGCTCTGCGAGATCAAAACGCGATTATCAGCGCGAAATCGAAAGCAAATACTCGTACTAAACCCCTATGTCAAGTGTTTGATTTAGTTAGAAATCAGCTGTAAGAGCAATGAACTCGATTAATAATTCATATTGCGATGACACGATTTTAACTGTTGACCACCATAAGAGCCGTAACTCGCTAACTGAAACATACTCATTGCAAAGTCGGACTCTCTTTGACCAGGCAAAGGGACAACTAGTCAGAGGTGTAAGTAGACAAATGATATAAGGAAAATTTGAATTGAAGTGTTCGGCCAACAGTCTTCACCGTACGACTGAGTGTCTCCAGCAAGTGAATGGTAATAGGATACACTGAGGGGGTGCAGTAAAGGAAAAGAAGACAAAAAATTGTCTAACACCTTACGCAGTGTTTTAAATGTATGATTTGTGAAAATAATGAAAGAGAAACGTTGAAGAACCTCTATACAAGAGATAGAAAAGATAGTAAAATTTGTTAGCCGGCTCATAGCTACCATGAGTGATAGCGCATTTGGGTATCTGCGGCAGTTGCCCAATTATTTAGCCACCGGTGCAAGTGAGTGAGACACTAAGAACTGCCCCGTCACGCTTCCGGGGAGAGCGGGGTGTTGAAACGGCCCACCAGCTACCCAGACGTGGGTCGTCCAAGCCTCCCCCTGCGGCTCTACACGGCTCTACTCGATTCTACGTAAAGCGGTAGCGAGGTCCAGTCCGTTGGAGGGTTGGAACTTCGGAGTAGCAGAGTAGAGGCTTCAATATTGTTTATACCGCGTAGCGTCTTAACATGTACTCGAGCTACTCATTCCATTACATCTCGCTTATTTACTTATTTTCGACTGGCCGTATCAACTCTAAATTGCGACACCTACGTGAAATTATACAGGGTGGTCCATCTGAAGTTTCGGATGAGATTATCTCTAAAACTATACATCGGATAGAAATAGTGGGTAAGACAAGTTCATAAGTTCAAAGGGGGACATCAAATGATACTATACTTGACCCCCAGCCGCCACCGCCTTGGATGGGGCGGGGGACAACTTTTAAATCTTAAAGTGAAACCCCAATTTTTTATTGCAAATTCTGATTCTCTATAAGAAAGTAATCAAATTTTGTCTGAAAATTTTTTAAACCATTGACAGATGGCGCTGAAATCGAGAAAAACGTAAAATTGGGGAAGAACTCTGATTTATTTAGAATTATCGGAGAAAGACGCATCATATCGATAAAAAAAAATGTGGACCAATTCTTTCGTTATGCCGAATTAACCTATTTTTTGTACAAAATGTACTGTATCCTACTTTTAGCGTTACCCAGGAACAACGACATGGACGTAGAGAATGATGTTCTCATGGTGTGCTTCATTAGTGTGAGTCCCCTTGGAACGTCCCCTTAGGAAAATTATAAATGACTTTGCTTAAACTGACACACAATATTTTTAGCGCAAAGCAATCCTGACTTTCAAAAATCCCTACAAAAGAATGGCCCTGACTAACAATAACCTATACCTTTCATGAATGACTTACCTCACAAAAATCTTCGCTACTCAAACTACTGCAATACAGCGTGCGCCAATACTGCCAACTGAATAAAAGATTCAAACTACTGAAGGCACTAACTACTGATAGGCATAGTTAGCAAATGAAAGATTCTGATAGAGAACAAACAATGTATTTACCTTAATGGTGTTCAAAAGTCATTATATATATATATATATATATATATATATATATATATATATATATATATAAGTTCATGATATCCAGTATTACAAATTTACTCTTTCTGGCGGACACACGTCCAGATCGTCCGCTCTTAAAATTCTGCCATCTCTCTCCCTACATGCACCACTGCTGGCGGGTCACCTCCAACTGCGCAACGCTACGCGCTGTTAACAGCCAACTGCCCAACACTACAATGGCAAATTCCAACAATGCAAACCAGCCACAGACTGCACACAGCACAGTCAGTGATTTTCAATTAGAGCGCTGCATGGCGTTACCAACATAAAAACCTAAATAGCCTACTTACACCCTTGCCTCTCGTATGTTGGGGTGCTTCATTAGTGTGAGTCCCCTTGCCTATGACAATTTGGGGTGCTTAATTAATGAAATTAGCCTCGAAGAAATTGTTCAAAATTATCGTCATTTGCTTCAATGCATAAAGTCAATCGTCTCCGAAAGTTGTCCATAGTTTCGAACAGGACATCCCGTGGTATGACTGCACACACTCTTCGAATGCACTGCTCCACATCGCTTCTGATTGTGGGCTGTCTTGCATAAACAATATTTTTTAAATAACACCACAAGAAAAAATCAGGAGATCTTAGGTCTGGTGAACGTGGAGGCCACTGAACTGGTCCGCCATGTCCTATCCACCGACTAGGGTACCGTAAATGTAAAACGTTCCGCACATTTTTAGCATAATGGGGAGCTGCTCCATCCTGTTGGGACCACATTCATTGCCTAGTTTCTAAGTGTCAACATCTTCCATTAGCTCCAACAAATCATCGCGGAGAAGTTGTAAATAAGATTCCCCGGTAACATTTCGGTCAAAAAAATACGGTCCTATCAAGTAACCGTTTAAATTTCCACACCAGACCGTTAACGACAGTTTGTGTTGATTGTCAACGGGTCTATGCCAGCGTGGATTGACTGGGGACCAATAATGGCAATCATGACGATTTAATTCGCCATTGTTTTTGAATGTGGTTTCATCGGTGAACATAGTGTATCTAAAGAGATCATTGTCACCTCTTATCACTTCCAAGGCCCACTGGCAGAAATGCACGCGTATTTGCATATCTTTCGGCGTTAATGCCTGTGTCAGCGTGATATGATACGCATGATACTTATGTGCCTTCAAAATACTCAAAAAAGTTGATTTCGGTATTCCAGTTCGTCTCTGAATCGCACGGCTACTAATTTCGGGACCCAGTTGAAGACAGGCGAGAACGATAAGGGTACGAGCTGAAACGTCCCCTTAGAAAAATTATAAATGACTGCTTAAACTGACACACAATATTTTTTGCGCAACGCAATCTGACTTTCAAAAAATTCCTACAAAAGAATGGTCCTGACTAACAATAAGCTATACCTTTCATGAATCAATTACCTCACAAAAATCTTCGTTACTCAAATTACTGCAATACAGCGAGCGCCACTACTGCCAGCTAAATGAAAGATTCTAACTACTGAAGGCACTAACTACTGATAGGCATAGTTAGCAAATGAAAGATTTTGATAGAGAACAAACAATGTATTTACCTGAATAGTGTTAAAAAGTCATAACATATATAGCAGTTCATGACATACAGTCTTACAAATTTACCATCTCTGATGGACACACGTCCAGATCATCCGCTCTCAAAACTCCGCCATCTTTCTCCCCACATCCACCACTGCTGGCGGCTCACCTCCAACTGTGCAACACTACACGCTGTTAACAGCCAACAGCCCAACATTACAATAGCAAATTCCAACAATGCAAACCAGCCACAGACTGCACACAGCACAGTCAGTGATTTCCATACGGAGCGCTACGTGGCGTTACCAACATAAAAACCTAAACAGCCTGCTTACAGAGCGACATTTCATTGTATTCACGATGACGAGGTGGACAGTGCACGTATCCATTTCGAGCTCATTGAGAGCAATTTCGAATAATGTTTTCACTTGGATGTCGTCTTTTTGGGAAACGATCCGCATACAATTGCGCAGCTGCAGCGTAATTGTTACGGCATTCGCCTAAAATTAACATCAAAAAATGGTTCAAATGGCTCTGAGCACTACGGGACTCAACTGCTCAGGTCATTAGTCCCCTAGAACTTAGAACTAGTTAAACCTAACTAACCTAAGGACATCACAAACATCCATGCCCGAGGCAGGATTCGAACCTGCGACCGTAGTGGTCTTGCGGTTCCAGACTGCAGCGCCTTTAACCGCACGGCCACTTCGGCGGGCTAATTAACATCATATCAAGAATCTCTTTAGGAGGATAGTGAGCCATGTTTCGCTAAAGAATAATTTACTTTGGTCAGTTGATGTTTACGGTTCACCATCTGAAAGTTAAGTGACATCTGATCGCATTGCACCGACCTTTATACTGAGCCATAGTTCGAAGTTTGGGCATGGTAGCGCCACAGTCGGATGAGTAATGCAATTGTGAAGAGTTCCCTAACGAGATTTTAATAGCTGCATGGTGGCTTAATTATATAAAAAGCAAATATTTTTTGTAGCTGTGAGTCCGTTTACGCAATGTTGTAAACGGTTGGCCCTGACTAGTATTAGTACGCAATCTGACTGCATAGAATAACAACAAACAATGAAAGAAAATTTTCGTTAACACAGTTAATTAATTAAGTCCCCAGCAACTATAAAATCTACGAAACCAACAAAGCACAAGTGTAGCTGTTCTGTATGTGGTAGTATGACTCAACGCACATCTGGCACGGTTCTTCTTCAACAAGACAAGATTTTTTAAATACCAATTATACTGACGTGATAAAAGAAAATTAGAAATACTATAATTGCGTAAGAAAATCAGAATTACACTCTAATACAAGAACACAAGCCAGATGCTTTGTTGACTGAACCTGTAATGATGCATTATTTGAGATACAGAAATAATAAAAAGAAAAAACAGGAAATTTGTTACCTTCATATATATTGACGAAAAGCACTCAGATCATTACAATATCTCCATTAGAATAACATCTGCTATCTCTCCCATCAAATCACTGCATAAAACATGGAACAAACACTCCCTACTACCACATCTCCACTCCTTCATCACGACAAGCAGTGTCCACCACAACTTCTCGGCAAGAACTGCCTGCCGCTACTTCTCAATAATCACTGCCAGTGGAGGCGGTGGAACAATACTCTCTGGCGCAATCTCTGGCGCTGTGGCTCAGTGTAGCCACCTTTCATATGCCCCTCCTCCACGGGCTAGAATTTGATGGTATTTTTGCCAGCATTGGTGGTGAAAATACCACCAAATTCGTCAAAAAAAAAATTACAGACAAAAATAAAAGATAATATTAATACGTAAATATCATATAACTAGATAAAATTTTGGCTTTGCACTGACCTTTCAATAGCCTAATATATAAAATACAGTAAGGAATACAAATTCTTTCATACATATGACTTTACATAATAGTTTACACAAGTATTATGTGGTTAAACAGTTCAATCAATAGCGTCAGCTATGACGAATATGTACAGGTAAGAGTCTCATAACTTTTCACAAACAGTAATACACAAAAAATCAGTTTATACAAATATTCACATAAAATGCTTTCACAACAAGTAGTTGACAGTTCCAGCAGTAGCACCCAGCAATGTTGAATAGGTACTACAGCAACAAGTGACATCATCTCAGTAGAAGCAGTCCATCAGTGGCATCCAGCATTGTGGAACAGGTGCAGACAGCATCAGGTGACATCATTTCACCAGAAGCAGTTCATCAGTGGTACCCAGCATTGTGGAACAGGTGCAGACACCAACAAATGACATCATCTCAGTGGAAGCAGTCCATCAGTGGCACCCAGCAATGTTGAGTAGGTGCAGACACCATCAGGTGACATCATTTCAGTAGAAGCAGTCCATCAGTGGCACCCAGCAATGTGGAACAGGTGCAGACTCCAACAGGTGACATCATTTCAGTAGAAGCAGTCCATCAGTGGCACCCAGCAATGTTGAGTAGGTGCAGACACCGACAAGTGACATCATTTCCATAGAAGTAGCTCCATCTGTGCACCCAGTAATGTTGAGCAGGTGCAGAGAGCAACAAGTGACATCATTTCAATAAAAGCCGTTCCATCAGTTGCACCCAGCAATGATGAGCAGGTGCAGACTCCAACAGGTGACATCATTTCAGTAGAAGCAGTCCATCAGTGGCACCCAGCAATGTTGAGTAGGTGCAGACACCATCAGGTGACATCATTTCAGTAGAAGCAGTCCATCAGTGGCACCCAGCAATGTGGAACAGGTGCAGACTCCAACAGGTGACATCATTTCAGTAGAAGCAGTCCATCAGTGGCACCCAGCAATGTTGAGTAGGTGCAGACACCGACAAGTGACATCATTTCCATAGAAGTAGCTCCATCTGTGCACCCAGTAATGTTGAGCAGGTGCAGAGAGCAACAAGTGACATCATTTCAATAAAAGCCGTTCCATCAGTTGCACCCAGCAATGATGAGCAGGTGCAGACTCCAACAGGTGACATCATTTCAGTAGAAGCAGTCCAGCAGTGGCACCCAGCATTGTGGAACAGGTGCAGACTCCAACAGGTGACTTCATTTCAGTAGAAGCAGTCCATCAGTGGCACCCAGCAATGTTGAGTCGATGCAGACACCATCAGGTGACATCATTTCAGTAGAAGCAGTCCATCAATGGCACCCAGCATTGTGGAGTAGGTGCAGACTCCAACAGGTGACATCATTTCAGTAGAAGCAGTCCATCAGTGGCACCCAGCAATGTTGAGTAGGTGCAGACACCATCAGGTGACATCATTTCAGTAGAAGCAGTCCATCAATGGCACCCAGCATTGTGGAGTAGGTGCAGACAGCAGTCCATAATATTCACTATCACTGATCACACTGTTCATCAGAGTTTATAAGCAGAAATTAAACATGTCCTAGTGGCACCAATCATGTAGAAAAAGTACAAGTAACAGTCCATAATATTCACTATCACTGATCACACTGCTCATCAGAGTTTATAAGCAGAAAGTAAACATGTCCTATTGGCACCAATCATGTAGAAAAAGTACAAGTAACAGTCCATAATATTTACTATCACTGATCACACTGTTCATCAGAGTTTATAAGCAGAAATTAAACATGTCCTAGTGGCACCAATCATGTAGAAAAAGTACAAGTAACAGTCCATAATATTTACTATCACTGGTCACACAGTTCATCAGCAGAAATTAAACATTTCTAAGTGTCACACCTCATGTTGAAAAGTGCAGGTAACAGTTCATAATATTCACCATCACTACTCAGACAGTTCAAGCATGAACAATAGTTTGAATACACATACAAATGCTTTTACAATGCTCTTACACTAAACATACAAATTCTAATAAACACACAAATGATGTCAGATAATTGTCATATTAACTATCACAAACATCAGTAAACCTATAATATTTATGGGTGTCAGTGCAAGCCACTACAAACAAATAAAATAATATTTAGGAGATAGGTGGGTAGGATTAGGAGAGGAAAACACACAAAACACACTCACTCATCTTTCATCCACATTGAGTACTACTGTGTAATTGAATAGTGTTAACTGTGTAAATGCAATTCTGTCAAAATTTGATGTTCATCATGTGTATCAAGCAGTAGTGGCAGCAATGTATAACAGTCAATAATAGTTAAGTCAACGTCATAGTCATCATGTCAATCCCAATGTTTGCCAAGCCAGATCAAAATGTACGGTTGCTGAACAACTGTCAGTGTGCCAAGATATGCAACTTCCTCTCTCCAAAAAAAAGTACATACTGCTTAGTGATTTAACAAAGTGTGTGTAGACAATCTTCCTTCCACTTTAGTGTTCTAGTCTGCTATCTTCATCCTCCTTGTTCCATATAGACCAACAAAAAAAATATGCACCTCACTTACTTTACCTCTTATCCACCAAAACTCCAATAATCATTAGCATCACAGAATCTCAATACTTCAATAATACCTCTTACGTCGATACATATAAATCTTATCATCAATATCATTTACCTTACCTCTTGTCCACAAAAACTCCAATAATCATCAACTTCATACAATCTCAATACCTCAATAATACCTCTTCAATCATCAATACATATAAACCTTATTACCAATATCATTTCACTTCCATAACAACTCTTTCCTCTAGTCAGTCTCCTCAAACAAGTACAGATAAAATCCTAATGCAAACCTCATCATCCCATACAATCTGAAGACACAATGTCAACACACAACCTCTGTGTAATCCATCTGACCAAAATCTTCTACTCATTATGAATTATAAACAAAAGAAATGCATATATGACCTCTAACAGACTTAGTTCGAATAACTCTCAGTAATTAAGTACGATTACTTAGTGTGAATGATCCTAATTTTTCAATGTGTGGACACCACTTCAAGAATTATGGCAAACAGAAGCAAACATGTGGAGTATTTCTTGTGTCAAGTGTCACTTCCTATTTCAGTTGCTCACGAAAAATGCAGTGTAATAACTGTCAATGGTCTAAACCTAGTTTTGGTATGTCATATCGTTAGCTTCCTTCCTACTAGCATAAATTTATACAGCTTCCATAAAACCTCCAGCTCATGTGACTCCTATGACGTTTCTTGTACTAAAGTCGCTCGTCGAATTACTGCAGTTCATTTCCTTATGTTAAAATATAAAGCACTGAGCGTAAGCAAAACAAGCAACAGAGAGTAAATATACCAGTAGTGAACAGAATGTCAACAAGTGGATGCAGCACAATTTCTACAACGAGGCTTCGCCAAGCGAACAATCCATAACCCATACCACAGCGTAACCCAAACTCCATGTCCGTACACTGTACATCAGCATTGCTATATACCAAATTAAAGAATAGTTATGACAACAAGCAGACATGTTTAAATATGCAATCCATACGCATAACAGTAAACATATATCTTACGTAATAAACAGGTCATTAGCATCGTATCAGCATAAGCAAATAAATGCTCATATGTAATCTTAATAAGTAAACATGAAGGCGCAAGCAGATAAATCACAAAGTATAACTTACATACCTAACCACATCAGCACAATTAATCAGGTGACAATTATAATTTAAATAAATAAGCACAGTAGGCACATAATTAAAAAATACGACATCAGTGAAAAAGCAGTGCGGCCAAGCGATGCATAATATACACAAGTTACAACCCAGTTCATTAATAATCATTGTCAAAATCAGTTAACGTACGCAAGCACGTCGCTTCACAAGTAAATTCATAGAACATGAAATTAGCACAAAGTATGAATCACGTAATTGTGAGCAGCAAATCACGTCTAAAGTACGTACCTAAGTGGAAATATGTTACCTGAAAAATGAACTCAATTAACAGTTACCTTTTATTTTTTAGTTTATTAGTTTCTTCTTAGAAATTACATTCTTCCTGAAAATTTCTCGATAGCAAGTCGTCTTAACGTCGGACACATACAGAATTTACCTGAAGTTCTTAAATATTTTATAGAACCGTATCCTGAAAAATACTGAATGTTAATAACATAATTCATCAAGTCACTATAGCTTTATACTGATTTTAATCGGAGAATTAAACTGTGTATTTGTTTACGGCTGTCAGTGCATTCGCACGGAGCGCTCGATCAGCTGTAGGCGCGTGACGTAGAAAGCAATTGTTTGCGGTCAACGACTGCCTCGTGCGGCGCGCAGACTTGACTGTTGCTTTGAGTATGTGCCGCCGCCAAAACACAGCGCGGTATCCTTGTATTCTCTGCATGTTTACGTAAACTGTTGGTTTCTCGAAAGTATGTCATTCCACAAAAATTTTAACGTTTGATATATGATGTATTCCCTTAGAGCGTCGTGATTTAAGAGTTTCTACTTCAACAGTGTTATCATGAAAAATTTTGCGAATTCTATATGGACCGTTATAAAGCAGAAAAAATTTGCGACACAAGCCTTTTCCTTTGTGCGACAAACGATGAGACTTAATTAACACCTTCTGACCAACTGACAAGATTTTTAAACGACCAGGACGCTTAGCTGATTTCTCTCTTCTAGCAGCCGCAAATGCAATATTTTGCAGAGCCAGGTTCACAACTTCAGAATGCCGCAGTTTCCGTGTAGGCGGAAAAGGAACGATTTCAGAAATGCGATTTGTCGGTGCTTTGTTTTTTTTTTAATATCAATATAGGCGGTAAAGAAGTTGAGTCATTAGGAAGTTCATTCAGAATGTTTTGAAAAATATGAAGATACTGATCCCACGTTCCGTGATTCTGATGACAATAAAGTCGACACAATTTATTGATTTCCTTCATCCATCTCTCTGAAGCGTTAGATTGAGGGTGAAAAAGTGAAATGAAAATTGGTTTAATTTTACGACGCCGTATAGTACGAAGCCAAAATTTAGAACGAATCTGTGATCCATTATCTGATATAACCTTATCAACATGACCCACTTCTTTAAGAAAATGGTTAATGAAAGCATTAGATACTGAACGAGCTGTTGCTTTGCGTAAAGGTGTAAAACACACATATTTTGATGTCAGTTCCACTGCTACGAAAATGTACGCAAAACCATTAGTAGATCGAACCACTGGACCGAACAAATCAACTGCAGCCATGTCCTTTAATTTCACTGGAATGATAGGAAACAACGGTGCTCTGTGAGAAACTGTTGGCGGCTTAGCCTTTTGACATAATTTGCATTTGGCCAGAACAGATCGAATACGTTTTTCCATATTATTGAAGTAGCAATTTTCCCGTAATTTATGAAAGCATTTTCTGGGACCAAAGTGCGCATAACTGAAATGTGTGTACCAAATCAATTTATTGACCCACTCATCAGGAATACAAACTAACCAAACAGAGTTGTCGACCGATTTTCGTTTAAAAAGAATGTCATTGCGAACTAAATAATGCTGCCTAATCGCTACGCTTTCCTTTCTCCTCCACTTCTCCTTAATGTCCTTCCAGATTGGATCCTTATTTTGCTCCTTAGCGATGTCCTGGAGCGAAGACGAAATAAAGTTCTCAAACGCAACACCTTGAATATACATCAAACAATAATTGTTTTCTATGCAGTCCTCTTCAGCACTTTGTTTCAAACCCACAGGTGCACGGGATAAAGCATCAGCAACAATATTTGAAGAACCCTGTATGTAAACAATACTAAAATCAAATTCCTGTAGGTACAACGCCCATCGTGACAATCTGCCATGAGTTAATTTTGTCGACATAAGAAACTCCAGAGCTCGATGATCGGTGTAAACCTTAGTATGTCTGCCAAACAAAAATGTGCGAAATTTTGTAAAAGCCCAAACAACAGCCAAAGCTTCAAGTTCCGTAATCGAATAATTCTTTTCTGATTTCGAGAGAACACGACTTCCAAATGCAATAGTCTTTTGTACTACAACGCCGTTTTCTTCTATCTCTTGAAATAAATGTGCACCTAGCCCTTTGTATGATGAGTCCGTTGCCAAACAAAAATCTTTAGATAAATCCGGATGTGAAAGAAGTGGAGCAGCAACTAAAGCATCACGAAGTAGTTTTAAAATTCTGACTGAACTTCCTCATCCCAACACCAATTAGATTTCTTTCCAGATAGTTCACATAAACGAGGTGTGGCCAAATCGTCCAATCTAACAAAGCGTCTAAGAAAATTACAGACACCAAGGAAACTACGAACATCACGTTTTGTGGTAGGAACAGCATAATTACGAATAGCGTCAAGTTTTTCTGGATCAGGAAGAATACCTTCTGTAGAAATAATGTGACCGAGAAATTTCACCTGTGAACGACCAAATTCAGATTTCTCCAAGTTCACAGTAATGCCAACTCTTGCAAAGATACGTAACAATGAATCCAAAATTTTGTTGTGCTCACTCCAAGAATGTTTAGCAATAAGAATGTCGTCAACATATGAAGTAATATTGTCACGAAGATAAACAGGTAAAATTTCGTTTAAACTACGAATGAATGCTGCTGAAGATACAGTAAGTCCAAACGGTAATTTCCGAAACTGGTAACAGTTACCAAAGGTTAAAAAGGCAGTATATTTTCTACAATCAGGGTGGAGTTCTATTTGCCAAAAACTTGCGCGCATATCAATCGTGGATAAAACTTTAATTCCATGAAAATGTTGAAGAAGTTCATCTAAATTTTGTGGACGGTCAGTTTCAGGAATGATGATATTATTTATCTGTCTGGAATCCAGAACCAAACGAATTGACCCATCCTTTTTAAGAACAACGTGTAATGGGCTAGTATAAGGACTGACTGCAGGCTCAATAATGCCCTGATCTAACATGTACTGAAGTTCATTCTTAACCTTGTCTCTGTAAGCCAAAGGAATAGCGTACGTTTTCCCGCGAAATGGCGTGTGTTCTTTTCCTTTAAATAAATATTGTAAGCCTTGTATAGTTCCTGTGTGATGACTGAACACTGTAGCATGTGAAGTCAAAATTTGGCGCAGCTCTTCTCTTGAAACGTCATCTGGCACTTCAGCTTTCTTAACCTTTTCATTAATTAGTTCTTCGCTATTAATTATATCATCTATCGCGTCTCTGTATCTATTGTCATTGTCATGAATAAACACATTGTCGTCATAATGCTCAACGAAAACATCAGAAGTAAGAAACCTTAAACATTTTGTATCTGACTCAGATCTTGTTAATCACTCGAAAAATTTCAAACATTTCGGCATTCCGGCAACAGTCAAATTCACACTTCCTTCTTTAAAGATCAAAATTGCCTTATGTGCGTTAAGAAACTCCATACCTAATATAATTTGTGTACTGAGTAATGGAACAATAATAAAATTAGCAGAAAATTCGTATCCTTGACAATTGAAATTTAGGTTGGTCTGTTGTTTAACTTCTACACCTTTTCCAGAAATCGCTCCTCGAATTGTAGTTTTAGAAATAGGTAATACAGGACAGGCAATAGTCCTTTCACATATACGAAAAACTGATTCACTAATGACGTTCAATGGGCTCCCAGAATCTAAAACTACAGTGAACTTATTCTTACCCACACATACTTCAATAACAGGATGTAAAAATGCGTCTACATTATTTTCCTTTTCGTCTAACAAAATGTCTCTCATGTCTTCTAGGCGTACGTAGTGTAAAGCCGTAGTGTCATTACTTTCTGAACCGTCTATATTGCTGCCAGAAGCCGAAGCTGCTAGTCATTGTCGATTGTTTGCGTCACGTCTTTGATTATTCGCGTCATTTCGCGGATCCATTTCTACGATTTGCACTTGTCTCTCTGAAGTTCTGTCACGTGGAGGATGCCAATTAGGTCCCTCCTGTCTGTTAGATACAAATTCCTGGTTGTGTCTGTTATTAAAATTTCTGTTTTCCTGTCTGTCTACATAACTACTTCTTGTGTAATTTCGACTGTCACTTCTGAAATTATTGTTGTATCTCCTACCCTGATTATTTCTGTAGTAAGAATTTCTATTACTGTATGAATAATTTCTGTCTTGGTGATACTGATTACTGTTTCCGTATGATTGATCATTCCGGTACGAATTACCGTTATTATAATTGTCTGTGTAATTTCTGTTAGAACGTCTGTTATTGTCATAAGGCTGGTATCTATTGTCCTGTCTGTTACGTCTGTCATTCTCAAAGTTACTCATATAACGCCCGTTCCGATCACTATCTCTTTTCTCTGAAAATCTATTGTAAATACTGTTACTGAAAAAGTTACAAGAAGTCCCGTCGTCGTTGTCATACTCAAGTTCTTGCAACAAAGTCTTAAAAGTCTCAATGTCGTCTTTACATCGTCCGGCTAAAGCAATTTGTCTTATGGATTGTGGCAGCTTAGTTAAACAAATGCGAATTAATTCAGTCGGGCTGTAAGGGTTGGAAAGGAACTGATTCTTTCGAATCATGTCTTCAAAATATTCTGCCGGCGTGCGGAACTCAGACTGTTTGAAATTACGCTGCATAATCAGACTCTGTTTGACTCTATCTTGCGTGTTTTCGGACCAATATGCCGATAGAAATGCATGATAAAATTCATTCAGATTATTACAATCTCTAATGAGTGCGCGCATCCGCGTCGCCGGTTCGTTTTCTAAATATCCACACATAAATTCCAGTTTGTGACTTAGTGGCCAATTTGGTGGAAGTGCGTACATAAATTGATCTAACCATGAACATGGATGTATGTCATTCTTAGAATTGCGGAAGATCTTAAATTTCCGAACAGTCAAAAAGTGTTTATAGTCAAAGTTTTCGCCTCGTGGCGACAAAGACCTACCGCGTCTGTCCCAGTCCCAATGTCGATTATTGTCAAGTTCGCGCGCCTGGCGATCTCTTGTTGCATGCCGTAAATGAAACAAATTATTTTCTTCAAAGCCCTCTGCTATCCGTGATTCTAAATGTCTTCTGCTATCTTTTCCTACGATTTCGCCTTCGATCTGTTTGACTTGCTTTCGTAATGCCTCAACTTCCCTTTTAACGCGTTCATTAAATTTTCCCTGATTTTCAACATGCTTATTTATGTTCTGGTACTCTTCGGTTTCTGCAAATGGCAATGGTGCTGTATCATCTGAATCTCTGTCCCCATTTAAACTAAGACTTGTCAATTTGTCTGAAATCTCCTCAACTCTTTCCGATAAATCACCTATTCGTTCTTTCTGTTTATTTACGTCTTCCGTAAGTGTCGCGACTCGGGTTTCAGTATTAACACATTTAGTAGTTAACTGTTCATACTGTTGTGTTAGGTTATTTAATCTGTCATCTGGTACGGATTCCTCGATTCTCTCAAATATTTCTTCCTTATCTTTCGCACGTTGTAAATTTAACTCTGAAAATTTCTGTACTATCACGCGATCTCTTTCTTCCTGTTCTCTATCCTGTTCCCTTTGTCTAATCTCTACTGCAATTAATCTATTATTGTGAGAATTCAAAATCGGTTGTACTTCTTCTCTGATTTATTTCTTTAATTCATCTTTCATATTTTTGAAACATGTCCCTATTCGTGAATCTAACCGTGTTTCCAAAGTTCCCATCTCTGTTTTTAATTCAGATCCTAACTGTGATCCAAGTGAGTCTAACCGTGTTTCCATTGTTCCCATCTGTGTTTTTAATTCAGATCTAAACCGTGTTTCCATTGTTCCCTTATCAGTTTTTAATTCAGATCGTAAAGTTCCCATCTGTGATCCCAAATGTAATATAGCACCCATCAACTGCTCCATATTATCCGGTTCGAAATTCTTTTCGCCCCTAACATTTCCCGCAAAACTAACTTCCTTCTGCATAGCCATAACGCTATCTGTGTTCGATAATATTTCAGAATCTTCTATCGTTAATCTCGTATTCTGTGAATTTTCTGATTGAGAAAAATTTTGAAATAGTTCCGGACTATTTTCCCGACTTATTAAATTGTTTTCCACTTCATTATTCATGATACTGTATTCCTCTGTTGGCGAGTTCGCCATGTTAACAATTTCGTCATTCTCACTATCCAACATTTTTGCCTTTTTCATAGATCGCGTGATCATTTACAAAACATACAAAGCTCGTCACTGTACGAAAATTACACACAATGACTCCTTATCTCCAACAATACCATTCACACGAAATGTTTCCCTCAAACACGATTAACGAACAATTGAAATAATTGCACTAAATTGTCAAACCCGTAGACAAGACAACAAATTTAAATTCTGAAATACCGCTTGAAGAATGACAATTACCAAATCTACACATGCAAACTAGACTACAATTACTAAACTACAAATTACTACAACAATGCTACTGTCCACTATTTTTACAATCAGAAGATTCCAAGGGAAGATCCGAAGCAGCGGTCGCCACGTGCATGGTGGCTTAATTATATAAAAAGCAAATATTTTTTGTAGCTGTGAGTCCGTTTACGCAATGTCGTTAACGGTTGGCCCTGACTAGTATTAGTACGCAATCTGACTGCATAGAATAACAACAAACAATGAAAGAAAATTTTCGTTAACACAGTTAATTAATTAAGTCCCCAGCAACTGTAAAATCTACGAAACCAACAAAGCACAAGTGTAGCTGTTCTGTATGTGGTAGTATGACTCAACGCACATCTGGCACGGTTCTTCTTCAAAAAGACAAGATATTTTAAATACCAATTATACTGAAGTGATAAAAGAAAATTAGAAATACTATAATTGCGCAAGAAAACCAGAATTACACTCTAATACAAGAACACAAGCCAGATGCTTTGTTGACTGAACCTGTAATGATGCATTATTTGAGATACAGAAATAATAAAAAGAAAAAACAGGGAATTTGTTACCTTCATATATATTGACGAAAAGCACTCAGATCATTACAATATCTCCATTAGAATAACATCTGCTATCTCTCCCATCAAATAACTGCATAAAACATGGAACAAACACTCCCTACTACCACATCTCCACTCCTTCATCACGACAAGCAGTGTCCACCACAACTTCTCGGCAAGAACTGCCTGCCGCTACTTCTCAATAATCACTGCCAGTGGAGGCGGCGGAACAATACTCTCTGGCGCGATCTCTGGCGCTGTGGCTCAGTGTAGCCACCTTTCATAGCATTCCGCCTCACTCCATCAAAAACTGTGCCGGGTAGGATACATTTTGCAAAAAAAAAAAAAAAAAAAAAAAAAAAAAAATCGCTTAATTTGGCGTAATGAAGGAATTGGTGCACATTTTGTATCGATTTGATGCGTCCTTCTCCGATCATTCTAAATAAATCGGAGTTCTTCTCCAATTTTACGTTTTTCTCGATTTCAGTGCCATCTGTCAATGGTTTAAAAAAATATTTCAGACAAAACTTGATTACTTTTTTTTATGGAGAATCCGATTCTGCAATAAAAAATAGGGGTTTCCCTTTAAGATTTAAAAGTTGCCCCCCACCGCACCCAAGGGAGTGGGGGCTGGGGGTCACATGTAGTATCATTTGATGTCACTCTTTGAGCTTACGAACTTGTCTTACCCACTATTTTTACCCGATGCATAGTTTTCGAGATAATCTCATCCGAAACTTCAGATGGACCACCCTGTATTATAATAAGTTTTCTGGGAGCCGACATTTCACCAGTGACACGTCTTACGATCATATCTCTATTTTCTCGTTGTAAAGTACAATCATCCATCTCCCCTATTGAAATGGTCGCGCCTTTGATGTCCTGGAAAGCAGTGTTGTTTCACGTTTGTCTCCATATCCTCCCGACGAAAGTCGACCTATCGTGGTACAGTGTCATTCACAGTCTGATTCTGACCAACCAACGCCTCCATCGCATTGGTCCGAATGATCTCTGCGACACTTGTCATCACCCTGACACATATGCTTGCCTCTTGCGGACGAGATCACTGGCGCTGGATTCGCCGAAGGATGGTTTTCCTTGCCCGATCAGGAGAAGCTGCTTTCTCGGTTCAACGTCTTCTGTGTCGGGACTTTTCCGTTTTCCCTCGGACTAAGGTTGACACGATCGTACGGCTCTTTGCACACGACGTCCACTCTATTAAGGGCGGTTCCCACTAGGGCTGCCGCACGTCAAAACCGCGCGTCAGCAGCGTGGTTGCCATGGAAACGGCGTCAGTGGCACGGCGCGGCGGGCTCTGCGTCGCGGTTTGACCATGTCGAACCGCTTCCGCTGCCGCGTGCCGCGCTCCAGGTGCGCGCAGCCAATCACCGAACGCGCTGAGCGTGATGTCAGGTACGGAACCCCGGGCCACGCGAACTTTCGCCGAACCGCTGGCGCGGATGCGGCGGCAGCTATGAAATACTTATCATCTAATTCCAAGGAAACTATTTGGTAGAAAAATTTGATTCGTGGGCATGTTACAGCCTGATATCTTCTCTCGATAAAAGAACCGAATTTCTTTTCGTTATTCGTCGTGGTTACTTGCTGTATCGCATTTACGTAAACCTTTACATGAAATTTTAATGAGTGTGCAGAGGTAAAAACGCATTGCGTGGACTTTGTGTACAGTTCATTTTAGGTAATACATTATTGCATATGAAATTTAGTCAACATATCGAAATTGTTTTTAAAGCTGAGAGCAGATCGATAGCTATCACCGTTCTCGAGATATAGAATGATATGTCGGCGGACGGGCTGTGCCGTGAACCGCGCGCGGGTCGCTCGCGACGCGACCGATACTTCGTCCTGCTCGTCGTAAATCATGTGGTTGTATCAACTGCGAATTTCGTAAACGTTTCAAGAAATCGAAACGTGTTTTTTTGCAAACGATAACTTGTGAAAAGTCATGTATTTCGTCACATGATATATATCCTAAATCTGTTTATCTACCGAGTATGAAAGTAAGTACAGTTTTTCAGAAGGGATAGATGAATTTTTTTAAACGGCATTTAATAGCATGTCGAATGAGAAGTTAAACCGAAACTAATTTGCTGGTATGTCATAAGATGTAATTTACTAAATATGTAGAGCTATTGATTATTTCCTTTCTTTTTTCTCTATCCAGTGTACTTTACTGATTCAAGACGCGTTTCGCCTTTTACTTTAAGGCGTCTTCGGTGGAATCTAGAATGATTCAGTTTTGTTTTGATATGTGATACTTACAGATTATAAAACAGTTCACATCTTTTTTTACGTGAATGACTGATTACTTACAGTGAATCGAGTTTTTGGCGGACATATATGTTTCCCCTCACCTGGTCACACGCTGGAGGTTGAACTAAAACTTAGATTATGGAACATAAGCACATTTTCATGTTCGCTCTTTTTTCTTCTGTCACTAGCAGTAGACATTTTATCGAAAACTCTGATTTGAAGTCGTAACTACAGTGTGTTCACCTCATGTCCCTTCCTGTCAGGTTTGTTTATGTACATGTTGCCAAACTGCAGAATTATATGCTGAAAACTAATGTTTGTTTATTTTTGTTCTCCTTATGTCTGTATGTGTGTGTGGCTAGCCAGTGATAGTTATAGAAAGTTGAAAGTGATTCCAGTAGTTGTCAGACAGTGGTTGAAAGATTTGGTGTTCAGCTGATTTCAGTTTTGGTTTAAATGTTTTGTGGAGGAGTGCATGGAAGAGTAAATTCACTGCTTACATTAACAGATAAAATAGTAGAATAGTATTTCAACAGATGATTATTATCAGAATAGTATCACCCAACCCCTTTGTTCTCACTCTTTGACGCCCCATAATACGTCCTGTCAGCTAACCCCTATTGTTGTCAAAGTTGTGCCGTAATTTCCTCTTCCTCCTCTATTTAATTCCGTACCTCTTCTTTAGTCACACGATCCTCGTATCTAATGTTCAGCATTCTTATGAATCACCACGTTTTGAAAGCGTCCATTGTCTTCTTGACAGAACTGTTCATCGTCCACGTTTCACTTACATACAAGGCTGCACTCCACACAAATACCTTTGTAAAATAGTATCCAACCATTAGAATTTATATTCGGCGTGAACAAATTTTCTTTTTCAGAACGTTTTTCTTGCTATTGACAGTCTTCAGTCAGGTTTGCGTCTGCACCAGGAAATGCCTTACAATTTAAAATCTGGTTTCGAAAACTGTTCCAAACATATATTATTCTTTCGGGATTGTTAAGCAAGGTGCTGGCGATGATTACATTATGCTCTGTGGGAAATTTTATCAGGTGGCTTCCACTTTCATCCCTTCCACCTAGCCTTTGTGTTCTTACGGTTTTTGTGTACCTGCCACCGTATCACATTTTAAATTTTTGTCTCGCTTAACTATCTGAATGTGTTAGGAGATAGTGAACAATCGTGAACGGTAGTCATGAAATCTGTTTATGGTGAAATGAGAAAACATGAATAATGAAATATGTGAAAGAGTACATTGTACAGAAAATGAAAAATTGGTATGTCTTCACCCAACTTCGTCTTTCCTTCATGTAGGTGTAAGATACAGTTAATCAAACGCACCGCGCGTTTCAGTGGGTCCTGCCCCGTACCTCAGTGGCTGTCCGTCATTGGCTACCGCTAACGTCTGCCGCCTCCAGATGGGAACGCCAATTCCGCGAGCCGCCGCGTCAACGCGGAAAACGCTTGCCGCTGCCGTTGCCGCACGCCGCGCTGCCACGCTCTAGTGGGAACCGGCCTTTAGTCGAGCGGATTCCGACCGCCGTAGATTTCAGCAATATATGGTGAACGCTCATTGGAAATGGCAGATTCTTCCACGTTGTCGTGCTTTGTTCGCAAGTACGTTGCATCTTGTCTTTAATTGTCAAGGTATTGAATTTTTTTTTCCTGTTCTGGAGCCTTCCCTCACTGCGTTCTTCCTAGAGAAGAGATTGTTTTCTTTCGAGTCCCGGGAGTTTGGAATCTATGTCTATCAAGTTTTATTTCGTATAAAACGAGGCCATTACAGTGTGATGGTACAGCACAGTGGTGGCGAGGCTGCCAGGGAAGGGGGGGGGGGAGAAGTGGGATAGCAGGGGGCGGGGGAGAGGCATCGCGGTCAGGCCTAAGGATTCGACCCCCATCCACATCGTCTCCATCCAGCCTGAAGCTGACTGTCTCCTTCGCTGTAATAAAAAATAAAGGAAAAAAAGAAAGGAAAAGGTTAACTGTTGTGTTTAGTAGCGCCACGTCTCAGACCTCAAGCTAAAAAAGGAAGAAAATCGTGTAGCGGCAAAGCGCGTGGCTGCAAACGATGAGGTATTTAATCTCGATCAGAACACAGATTAAAAAAAAATGTTGGAGGGGTAGCATTCCTGTTTCTAGACTATGGGATCCTGGCTACGACTTCCAACCACGTCGGAGATTTTCTCTGCTAGAGGGCTGGATATTGTGTTGCTATCATTTCATCGAGTCGCCGAAGTGGGGTCAAATAGAAATACTTACACAAGGCGGTGGAACTAAGCCACATGGGGTCTCCCGTCCAGTGGTGCGATACGATTATTTAATTTCCTTGTTAAGATAATGCCTGTAAAAAATAGAAACAGTGGTATAGTATCTGGTTACAGAATTAATGGTGAACATCTTCAGGACTCTGTATCATATAACTATTCAGAGGTAATACGAAGAAGCGATACTGTAATGTGTTGTTGCAGTGTTGACTAGCCTTGTCATATAGGCGCGACAACAGACATCGAACCAGTTCTGACAAGGGAACCTCCCCATCGCAGCCCCCTCAGATTTAGTTATAAGTTGTCACAGTGGATAGGCCTTGAAAAGCGGAACACAGATCAATCGAGAAAACGGGAAGATGTTGTGTGGATCTGTGAAAAAAATAAGCAAAATATACAAACAGAGTAGTCCATGCGCAAGATATGCAACATCAAGGATAGTTTGAACTCAGCAGCGCCGTGGTCCCGTGGTTAGCGCCAGCAGCTGTGGACCGAGAGGTCCTTGGTTCAAGTCTTCCCTCAAGTGAAAAGTTTACTTTTTTTTATTTTCGCAAAGGTATGATCTGTCCTTTCGTTCATTGACGTCTCTGTGTCTGTGTTTTGCCACCGCACCGCAAAACCTTGTGATTAGTAGATGAAAGGACGTGGCGCAAGGTCATAGGTCAACCGATTCCTCCAAAGGAAAACACGTCTGATATATTCTATACGACACTGGTGACGGCATGTGCGTCACATGACAGGAATATGTTGTCGACCCACCTAACTTGTACACTTGGCGAACGGGTAAATAGATTCTTCTACCTTGCCCGATTTAGGTTTTCTTGTGGATGTGACAATCACTCCCAAAAAAGTGATGAAAACATAAGAGTTTGTCAGATAATAATCGTCTGAAAATAAAAAAAATAAACTTTTCATTCGAGGGAAAATTCGAACCAGTGACCTCTAACTCCGCAACCGCTCACGCTAACCACGCGACCACGGAGCTCCTGAGCTCATATTGTCCTTGGTGTTGCCTATCTTGCGCATGGACTACCCAGTTTGTATATTTTGCTTATTTTTTTCATAGTTCCACACAACTTCTTCCCGTTTTCTCGATAGATCTGTGTTCAGTTTTTCAAGGCCTATCCACTGTGCCAACTGATAACTAAATCTGAGGGGGGTGCGATGGGGAGGTTCACTTGTGAGTCTCGCTACTGAGGTCGTAACAGGCCAAAGTGGCGAGTACGAAAGTGTGACAGATGTGTCCGGGGAAGTCAAATGAGAATCTTTGTTTTTGAGATTTACAGCACTCTGTTTTCGGGGAATGCTGGCAAAGAAAGTTTGGCTTACCTATGTATCACGAGAGATAAGCCGCATACAGTCATTTTTCTGTCGCTGAGTACGTGAAGAGAATAGGAAAAAGAATCCGTATCACTGGTCTGACGTACACACTCAGCTGCACTGTTGAATGGCTTGCGGAGTGTGTGGTGTACTGCGTGGCTCCAGTGCATGTTGCGTGACGTCTTGAGGAAGTCGTGAGATACTAATGTCGCAACAACAGTGGTAACTTTTATCTACGTATAAATATCTTCAGATCATGTGTAACACCCCACCCGTCACTTAGCTGGTTTTGGCGTGTGTTCACACCAACTAATTGACTAACAGATCAACAGAGAGTGCAAAACTGCCGCAATATCGGATAACGCAAAGAAAGTAATAAGGCCCTGTGACTCCTGATTGAACTGCGGTGTCAGTGTTGACATTAATTGATTCAGAATTGATCACTTTTAATTAAAAAGGGGTGCACATTGATGTTATATGCAGCTATTGAACACCAGATGCAAATGTTGAACATAAAATTAATTAAGAAAGTGACTTGGGATTTCTACTACTTCATTGAAAACAGATGCAGTCGATTATCACAAATTTATTGTAACTCACGACCTTCAATCATCACATTACATGACTCTCCTACCAGGCAGTGGTAATAAATTGCGTTTGCGTGGAGTAAAGCTCGATAACTCAAAAGTAATTCCTATCGACTGACCCAGGCGTAATGCGAAGTGCGAGAAGAATTCTACAGTACACGGCCCACGAAACCCTCGTGGAAACTTTGCCGACGTGATCCAACAAATTAATCAGTGGCCGGAGCGGGCGCAATATCATCGAATACAGCGTGGCGGAGCGGCGTCGTTGTGTGGATGTCGGCCGACCTCGTGGTGCTGCAAGGCTGCGCTCGTCTATTCACTCCCAGCTATCTTGCTCAGTACATAGCTGAACCAAAACTTTCTGTCTCCAAGCTCAATCGTTCCATTTGCTAAGTCCTAAATTGCAGAGATGCTCACTCTTTCTCAGGCAAGCTGAGTAAAGAACGCCACGTCCGCACTCTAGGCAAGCTGGGAACGGAAGACCTCTACTGAGACTTCTGCCAGTCCGCTCTTCGCCTCGGTTTCCCCTCCAGCAAAATCACTTACGCCAATTGCAGCGCAAGTCGCGTTAATTGTGCGTCGCTTCCCAGTGCCAACCAATGCCTGCTCTGGGAAGTGAACATATTCCCACAAAATTTCCCTTCCTCTCAACTTCTTCTATTTAGGTCCCCCCAGGCAACCCATCAAGGTTAGCGTCTGCACAAACACCAAGTTTTCCGGCATTCTGACTCCCAGGAGAGTACTTCAAATTCCTCGGTCCTACGTTCCCATCAGAGGCCGGCGTATTTCATGCTCTCGCGCTTCACCTGATTTACTTCAGGCTCTGTGGAGCGTGAATTCAGCGTGAAGTTGCTATAGTCACGAACACACATATTTTGACCTCTGTTGACCACTCCAAAGTAGCTTTGCGCTGCTTTGTCGCATGTTTCACAGAAAACAGGACGACGGACATTTATCAACCGATGTACAAGTTCTCCGTCTGTTTCCCGGTACACCAGCATGGAGTCAGTGTCAACCACCCTCCCTCACTGTCACTCATCTAAAGGCGGCTGGAGGCCGCTCCGTGTTACTGCTTTCTCAGAGCTTGCGCCGCCCTAAGCTGCTTATTGTCACTTCCCTTCGCCGTTCCCCAGCCGGCCACGGTCAACTCTAAATGTTTCCCTTGGGTAAACTAGTGTCCAGTAAATCGACTCATTTCCACAAAGTTTTCATGTCGTGTGAATTACTTTAAAACCATCACCCGACATTAATTATTCCAATAGGTCCGTACTATACCCTCTACAAGATGCATTGTGCCTTGTCAGTCATTTTTTTTTTCAGCCCTACTGTTCACTCAACGTGAGTTAGTTGATCTTTAATGACTTCATGTAAGGAGCATAGTTCTTGCCATCTTACATAACCCCTCTCTTCAAATCAATTTTGTAGTACAGGTGATGACTCCTATGGTGTTATCACCTGTGGTACAAAATTAATATCTCCATAACTGTTATTGTAATCCGTTCGCGTGGTTAGTTACGGGCGATTAATTACCACTGCTTCCTCTCTGATGCAAACTCCCACTCATTCAGTGACCAGATTTACTGTTAAAGATGTGGTCATTATTTAGTCTAATTTTACTTTGATCTCTGCCGATTCCTGAGACAATTATTGGTCAGAGTACTCAAAAGAAAACTACAATTATATTACAAGGACACACGTTGCAAAGGGCAAATACACATGTTTAAGCACCTCTGTGCTTGTCATTTGAATGGCAAGACCCATAATTATAACTTAAGGTCTATTCACTCTCAGTTATCCATCCCTACTCGACTTAAATTACTAAAAACATACATGAACAAAATTCGTGTAACATTTTGTGAAGTTGATAGTAGTTGCTCTCATTAAATTATACGTGAATCCCCCTTTGACATTTTATAAATAAAGATTTTTTTTTGTCTGTCTCTGGACGTTTATGTTGCGCATGATGTGTCATCTTTACACAATTCAACAAGGTCTGGCCCAGTCCAGTGTCTGGATTGTGTACACACATGTACTTATATATATATATATATATATATATATATATATATATATATATATATATATATATATATATATAAAACACAAGCAAAATGAGAAGAATCATTGCGTATTGAGCAACCACTGTTGTGTATTTGTAACAAGGTATAAGTATGAAATCTTGTTCTAACACAAACAGACGTGGCATGACAAATATATGACGTTTTAACAAATGGCACATTTATAAAATAATAACCTTCTTATAACATAAGTCATAAACAGAACAAATGAGTACGTTCGTTGAAGCGCATGTTATTCATTTGAATCCACGCTGACACACACTCACACACACGGCACAAGTTTCTTGCAGGAACGGAAGTGACATTAGTTCTGACTAGCAAGTTGAGGGATGGCTAACGGCTGAGAAGAGAACAACGTCGATTACGGAGATGGCGCCACAGGCGCCCGCATCTTCTTCAGGCAGGATGGCTCTCACCTAAGAGCTCGTTGTTGACGTCTTGCCCGACAGGCACAAGACCCCATCGGTGCATCTATGATCGGTGACCTCTCGCGGCTCAGCCACAGGTCATTGCTCCTTCGATAGACGTTTTAGGGCAAGGGAGGGACCGTGATAAGACAAGAGCCTATTTTTGCTCAGGCCCTCAAAGTTGGTGTCATTAGGCACAAAAGGTCAGCTGGGCTGTCGCTCCACCTGACGTGGCGAGCAACAAATATAAAAACCTTCCTGGACCTCTTCATTGCTGCCCCCGATCCACACTGTGTACAGAGACCAGGACCGACCTCTTTGTCGTACACAGAGGTGCTGGATGTCACCTCTCCTTGGCTGCTGAGTTGACCACCGTCCCCGTCGACTCAGGGCGTGGTCTGCATGCCATCACCATCGTCAGCTGTGTGCTCCCCTCATTGCCGTCGTCCTCGTTCCTTGTCAGCTCGTGTGTGGTGTGCCAGGTGTCGTAGCATCAACTCCCTCTCGCTCAGTTACGACACCTTCACACACTAAGGCAACTAATTTTAGTACATGGAAAGTGCTTATGTTTAACCATCAGTACCATACTTTTTTTTGCTTGAAGACCTTGAACTTTTTTCATTACAAAAGGAATAATTTTAGTTGTTTGTAAATCAACTTCAGGATCAATTAGAATAGAAATGTAACATAACTTTTTTTAAATACATAAACAAAAAAATGTACAAGACAACTTGCTTCACAGTCGTTCACACACACGCACAATCAAGGAGTAGGGAATCAAGATTATTTGGACAGGATACCATCACCATTTCTAACTACCAATTCCTATGACTAACACGATGTTGACCAACCCGGTTTCTCTGCCTCGTGATGACTGGGTGCTGTGTGTTGTCCTTAGGTTAGTTAGTTAGTTAGTAGTAGTTCTAAGTTCTAGGGGCTGATGACCATAGATGTTAAGTCCCATAGTGCTCAGAGCCATTTGAACCATTGTATTAACAGTCCCAAATAATGCTACCAGTTTAACAGAGTTCTGAGTAATACTGAATGATGTTTTTCTAATCACAGACCTTGAGTAATAGGTACAGTGTGTTACATTTTAAATATGTCATATGTCACTTGAATGATGAGTTCTGAGTAATAGTGAATGATATTTTGTAATAATGCATGCATGCTCTACACTCTTTAACTCCTGTTTTGAAGGATGACTTCTGATGTTTTGTAACTAGCCAATGAGTGCTAATAATTATTTTAAATATGTCGTATGTCACTTGAATGATGAAAAATGTTTTGTAATATTTAATACTTGCTATATGTTTAGTAACTGGCCAATGAATGCCACTGTTTCTTATATTTGTATTATGTCACTTACAAGCTATGTATATGAATACTAGTAGCTTGATGCTACACTCACTAGCTCCTGTTTTGAAGGATGACTTCTGATGGTTTGTAACTGGCCAATGAGTGCCAATGATTACTATGACTAGCTGAATTATGTAAATAGTATGCCATTAATTAACTCTTGTTGAATGATCACTTTTGAATAATGCATAAAATGGTTTGTAACTGGGCAATGAGTGCCAATGTTCACTATAATCAGATGACTTATGAACATTATTCTGTAATACTTCATACATAGTACAGAAATGTTCAGTAACTAGGCGAAGAGTGCCACCAATTACTCAAATCAGTTGATAGACTAGTGTAATTCTCAATGATGACTAGCATAAGACTTAATGTCCTTCACCTTCTGACCTAATTACCAGGAATTACTGCAATATCCGTTTGTCCTGTCTATCCTCATGATCATGGAGCAGTATATTTGGTTTTTGCACTAATTCTACGTTGGTGTACCTTACAAGAACGTGGTGTTGACACGACATGCTGTCCACCACCTTGAGCGATGTAGATGTTATTATGGTCCCACTATTTGGTGTACCTAATGTACTACCAAAATGATAACATTGAATATTAATACGACATTTCAGTGTCTTGGCTGCACTGATTAATTCTTCAGGGATGAGAACTTTAGATTGTCTCACTTGGTGTTGTGCTTCTGTAGAAAGATATGGACTTTCAGTGCAGCAACGTGCAACCTACTGTGCTACAACCATGATGCAATCCTTCCCTTTCCTATCCTAATTCTTGAGAAATGGTAAAAAAAAAGCTACAGTGCGTGTGCACTTTATGTCATTTGTTAATATGATTTGTACTCATTGCGTATACATTTTGTGATTACCTGATATGCTCTGTACTACAGTGCGTGTGCACTTTATGTCATTTTTTTAATATGTTTTGTACTCATTGCGTATACATTTTGTCATTGCTTGATATGTTCTGTACTCAGTGCATGTGCACTATATTTTATTTCGTGTTCTGCACTTATATATATGTATATGTTCTGTGACTGTAAACTTAGTTAATTAAGAAAAATTTGTTGCTCATGGCAAGTCCAATTGACTCACCATCGCTGCCAAATTTTTGCACCCCCCCCCCCCCCCCCCCCAGTGGAGGATTATGTAAGAGGTATGCGCTGTCTGCGATATAGAATCGCTGACCAGAGAGCAGTGTTGACTGCCGTACGAACTGTGTAACTGTAGCAGTTAGTTGTTGCTAGTCGCTTGTCTGCAGTCTGCTCTGGTCGGGAATCTGGAGATGGAGTATTGTTGTATAAGGTAAAGAAGCAGCGTCGCGCATATCTAGTGATGTATTTGAACTGTCATCCAAATGTTTTTTAAAAATGTCCTAATAATAATTTTTGCAATATAAAGTAATTTTTTAAAAGCATTCATTTCAATTTTAAAAATCAGCTGCTTCCTTTCACAAATCACAAATGTATAAGCCAGCATTGCACGGAGCTGTGTCAAAAAAAAATGTTAAGTAAGAGCAGATATATTCGCCGTTTTCATTGAGGTAAGAATTTTTGCTTTTTATTCAGAATGATCGTACAGGGCCACGACGCAGCACTGCTGTCGTCCAAATTTTACCAGGTTACTGAATTTATTTTTTTTTATTATGAGGCTTAGGAATTTTCCTGTTTCGTGCTTACATTAAATGAGAAAAGAATTTTGTGGGTACATTAAATGGGAACCAGTTTTGTTGTGAGGTCACACAAAAATTAGAATCGCTATGCATAATAATTTTTTTTTAATTTCAATTTAATAAATTTTGTGGCGAGGTTTCACTTGGCGTGAATATCATTTATGTTCACATTTTCTGTTGAGAGGTAGTGGTGAAAATTTTTATGTGTGGGGAGGTTACATGTTTCACTGGAGGCGGGATTTGTGGCTCCGTGTCCGACATCGATGATGAATTACATGGCTCGACAGCTGTTTCAATGTCACTCTCACTTGCTAAGCACGTATAGTCTTCATTGTAGTCCTCATGTTCATTGTCCACTAACCCATCTTGCAGAAACGTTAATATTTCATATGCCATTTCTTTCTGGCGAATTGTTAACTGCGGCAAATGTTGCTGTAGATATAATGCAATGTTTGCTTTGTTTACCGCTGCCATTGCGCTGCTTCGTATCAACACCACTAACACTGTAGCACTGTTGTGAGTTGTTCGTCGACTAAGCAGTTCAACTACGCTGCGTAGCCTCGTGCTGTGCTCACCACTGGATATATCTGATGCGGGGCGTCGAATGGCGGAAACGTCGTTGGCCTTTTGCGACCTGTCACTCGAGATGCTCCTTCGTAGGCGGTTCTATAATCATCAGACCAAACTCCAGTAGACAAATACTAGTAAAATAGCGGGGGCACGCAGTCGCTGCCACACGGCGCCGTGCAGCCACTGTGCGGTTGCGTAACAGCCGCGCAGCGCAGCGCAGCGCTCTGCCCAGATGCGCCGCTGCGCCTCAGACGGCACGTAGTCGCGGGGTCCGCCGCCTTCCCGGAAGGTCAGATCCGGCCGCTGGAGAAAGCCCTGGAGTGCGGCTGGTCCAGGAACGCGCCCCGCCGGAGAAAGTGGCCGGCCCGGCTGGAGGCTGTGACGCAACGCGGCGAGACCGGGGCCGGCTCCAGCTTTCCAGCTGCCGCTGGAGTCTTCACCGCCACCAGCGACGTCCACCCGTCCAAAGCGAGTGATCGCGTGCTTTCCACACTCGAATGTTCCACAGTCTTCAGCTGTCTAGTCCTCACTGTCACTTCAGAAAATGTGGGCAGAACGAATGTGAGCACTCGATAACTCACTTCGTGCGTGTTCTGGACGGGCTGCGGGAGGTCGCCTTTCGTCCGTCTACAACTGTGTTTTCGGCCCTCTCTCTATACCATCTCACACAAAGTCGGGCTTCTCCAACGTATTATCCAAATCACTTCCAGCACCTTTTGTGCACTATCGTATGATGGACGGCGGTGCACTGAACTTCGTCAGAACCGGAAGTGACCATCTAATCGTACATGTATATCGATTTAAAACTGGACTAAAATTCAAAGTGCTTCACCATGAGACTCCTGGCCAATATTTAAGAAATTTTGTAGAAATGTTCTTCAAATGACAAATAAGGAATGGTTAACCTTTTATCACACTCAGAAGTAATGTTCATCTCAACATAGGTATGAAGCGTGATCCGCATGTCATCTTGAGGAATTTCTTGCGACGCCTGAAATACACTGCTGGCCACCGTAAATGCAACACCAAGAAAGACAAGAGGTAGCACAACAAAATTTATTTTGTAGATAACATGTTGACCAAGTATGAAATGATTACAGACGTCTGTGACATGTGGTTCCTGCCAGAATCAGTAGCCAGAGTAGCCGCCATTGTTGGAGATCACCGCTGGCACACGTCTCGGCGTTGAGCCAAAGAGACGTTGGATGTGTTCCTGGGGTACAGCAGCCCAAGCAGCTTCCACACGTTGCCAAAGATCATCTGGTGTGGCAGCTGGGTATGTAATCTGGGTCACTCGTTGAGCAACCATGGACCACATGTTTTCTATGGGCGAAAGATCCGGAGAGCGAGCCGGCCAGGGAAGCAATTCAATCTGGTTATTGACGAAGAACCTTTGGACAATGCGTGCCGCGTGTGGTCGCGCACTATCCTGTTGAAATATGGCTGTGGCCGAGCCCTTAAGGTAAGGAAGGACAACTGGCTCCAGCACCTCGGATATGTAGCGCCGGCTATTTAAAGTACCGGCAATGCGTACTAGAGGCGTGCGAGAGTAATATCCAATACCGCCCCATACCATAATACCCGGTGCAAGACCAGTGTGGCGGTGCATAATGCAGCTGTCCAGCATCCTGTCTCCACATTGTCTCCACACTCTAATCCGACCATCGTGGTGCTGCAGACAGAAGCGTGCCTCGTCAGTAAAGACAACGTCATTCCATTCTGCCGTCCACATCCGTCTGTCATCACACCATTGGCGACGGAGACGTCTGTCGTTCTGCGTCAATGGTAGACGAAGCAATGGACGTCTTGCGGACAGACCACTCTGCTGTAAACGGCGTCGGATGGTACGCGCAGACACTGGATGACGCGTTACAGACGCAATGTGCTGTGCTATGGTTCGGGATGTCACTGGGCGATCCGTGACTGGCATGCGCACATTTTGCCTATCAGCACGTGCAGTGGTGCACCGAGGTGAATGCGATCGACCACGTCGGTCCGTCGTACCCTCCTGCATCCAACGGTCACATATCCGTATTACAGTTGTTTGGTTTCGTCGATTTCTCTGTATGATAATCCACAATCTCGGTAAGCCACTATCCTTCCTCTGTCGAACTCGGATACTTGATCAAAAGATGTTCGCTGTTGTCTACGAGGCATAACTGATCGTCTTGTTAAACAACCACAAGGTAAACACACGTGCCGAACGTACACTCGTCGAAATCGCCAAGTCTTAAATGGCGCTATGAGGTGGCGCCACAGGCGCGCGTGATGTGCGTCTGCGCTGAAATTCTAATCAGTTGCATATCTCATCGCTGCAAACTCATGGTGTAAATTTCACTTGATTCGGATGCTTCCTCCAGGGTGTTGCATTTACGGTGGCCAGCAGTGTACCTGTTGTGTCTGTTCATGGAGTCTGTTGACTGGAGGCTGTTGTGAAAACATGACTTCCAATCGCATCCCAGAGACGGTCCTTGGGCGACTAAAAGAGGGTCTCGGTGGGCCAGACCAGGACCTGTTCACTCCTCATGTCGTTTGTGGTGTGAACTGTAGTGTAGGGTGTTGCAGTACGCAGCAGGAACATCCAGTTTGGTATCCTAGTCGTCCTCATTCCGAGAGGTAAAAATAATTACGGAGTACAATGGACACCATTGAAGTTAAAGGAAAGATTAATCGGATGAAAATAAATACAAAGAAAACAAAAGTGATGGCACTGGGAGGAAATAAAAAGATAAAGATTATGGTGAGTGGAGAAGAATTATGACATGTGCAACGCTGTGTACCAGTTTGTACATAACGGTAAGGAGGTGGACTGTAGAGCGGTGGAGCAGCTGTCGTTGTGGGAGCGTCGGACAAGAGCAGAGATGGTAAGCGAACAAGGAAATACAATAAATACAAGCTTTCAAGTGGATGCAATAAACAGAAGCTTTACTTGTAGCTTTTTCCAAGTGTTCGAAGATTCTTTACAAATGAACAAGCAGCATCGAACTGCAGTTAATACGACAGCAGCAAGAGCACCGTAGGGTGACGCTCTGGTAACTAGAGCACCAGTGACGGCGACAGGCCCGCGCCTGCACTGCGTGTCGGTGGCGGCTCCGTCGTGTCTGGGCTGAGCTGCGTCGCGAACGGGCCGCGTGGCTGCCGCCCACTGTCATACTTTGCGACGGTAGGGGGCGCTCGTCGTACGGAGCCGCTGGGGGCGTTGTGGGGCGGCGAGTACGTTTACTTCACTGGTTTAAAGTTTTGATGCCGTCTTTAATCACGTGAGCCTGGCAACTAATTTGGTGGTCAGCCAGAAAGCGAAGGGAAACATACTGACCTTAGTTTCCAGTCTGCACGGCCACATTCCGGTCCAGCCCACTGAAAGGAAAGTGTCTGTTTCCCATTTCTTTGCAGGATCAGGACTATGACTTCAGTAAAAGTTTAAAGTTCCAATCAAGATTTAATTTCATTAACGTTTCTCACAAACAACACTTAAAATTGCGTTATGTTCAATTGAAAGCAAGTCTTTCTAATCTAACAGCACCTTTAGCAGTTCAGAGGCGACCTCTACGGTAACTTCGTACCAGATTGTTTTTCGCCCTGACTAATATCACTCAATTGAAAGTTCGCAATAAATGTTCAAAAATTAATGCTCGCCATAAAAGTGGAAATAAATTCACCACTTGCCCCGCGGAATTGAATTTCACATGGACGGCACACTAACAGTTATTTTACCGAATTCTAAACGATCCAGGACGGTGTACAGTCGTCGCGAGTTCAATATCCGTTTTCAGTGCCAGATACGCGCTTGTCACAGCTCGACTCTGACGTCATCCGAGGCAGAGCGCGACCATACGTTTAACTGGCGTGGACCTCACAGTGTCTGAGAGCGAAGTGAACCTTCCTACTGCTTCAGGGGCTGTATTCATAAGGTGCCGTTGCGGACTGCCGAGAAAACATCTGTTGTCTCTGTCTATTTCCATACGGCGGGAGTCTACAAACGACCGCTATCTCGGGCACATCATCTTTAATAATATACGTACCAATTACTTCAGAAACTTCTTAATTTTTGTTGGTGTGCAGATAAGCAGTTTGAAAGCACGTAGAAAGTTTCAGCTCGCTGGAATGAAAACTTTGCTTAATAGAATTTATTTAGTGGAACTAACGGTAGATTGTTGCCTCTCAACCATACCTTTGCTAAGACTTACATCAGTTGCTATTTATGTTACAAGTCTTAAACTTGGTCTAGCTCTGTTATTTTATATATTTCATCAATGGTTTAACCAAAATTCTCTATCATTAAAATTTGAAGTACTTAATCTACAACACTTAGTTACATTTTAGTTACAAAATTAGTGTTTATTTAATTATTAAAAAACTATAAGAGGTAGATTAACGTGGACTCTAATATTATTTTTGGGGTGTACTGAAGGATAAAACAATTTTTCAAGTTTCTAAGTCCATTATTTAGCGACTCTGATTTTTCCGAAAAACGTGGATTCTGGCGTTAATTTTTGTTTTATGGTTTGGGAAAACAGCATCACTTATTGATAACTTCTAACTCCACCTTCTGACCAAATTCTGGCTTCCTAGCGTCACTATTTAGCGCCTCTGATTTTTCTCTTAAAACGCCATTTTTCCGTAAACTATTAGGTTTAGAACATCAGGATTTGGTATTTGGAATATTATTACACTAAACTATAATTTAACAAAGTTTTGAACATTAATTTTGATTTTTAATTTCATACTAAATTGTGGTGCAATACTTGCGCGCTACATGCAGACGTGTTAAGGTGACGTGGCGCTACTAGCAGTGAAGTGGGGCAAGTCCCGGCGCACTGGCTCGCCTCTGTATCTCACACATGATACAGCGCTTGGCTTGCTTCAGCGTGGCTCAGCAGGTGTGCTCCATTGGGTCCGCCAGATCACGCACGACTGCTGTCAGCGTCTGATGGGAACTTCCGTTGGCGTTATAACTGCAGGGCGCCGTGAACCGTGGCACTACTGAATTGTCCGCAGCTCGTGGTCGTGCGGTAGCGTTCTCGCTTCCCGCGCCCGGGTTCGATTCCCGGCAGCGTCAGGGATTTTCTCTGCATCGTTATGACTGGGTGTTGTGTGATGTCCTTAGGTTAGTTAGGTTTAAGTAGTTCTAAGTTCTAGGGGTCTGATGACGTCAGATGTTAAGTACCATAGTGCTCAGAGCCATTTGAACCATTTTGAACTACTAAATTCTTCAGAAAATCAAAAATTACAATCTCACCACAGTTATTTAAAGGAAATAGGAAGCCCGGGATCACTAGTGACGGACAAGCTTGTGATGGTCTCACAATTTTAATTTGACTCAAAACAGACTTTATTATAAACTTCAGTTCGGTCATTTGCCCTCTTACTGATGCAATATACAAAGCTTCACTTTAATTGAATTATATAAACATGAATGAGAATCATGTTTTGCGTCCGCAGCCAAAATCATAGATAGTAGGCACGGTGAAATAATCAATCATAAACAGTCGTTCTTGTTTAACCATATCTCAAAAGATTAGTAACACTACACACTTCCAACCCAAGATTACACAGGCGCATAATACCGCAACTTCATTAAAAAACAAAGATCTTAAAGCTTAATAAAACTGAACTGCGCACATAAAGGTCCGCAGTGAAACATGCTTGTACTAAAAATGCAAAGACGGCCAACTAAGGTCGCAAAACTGGCACACAGGAAAAATAACATGTTGCACAATCATTAAAGATACACAAATCATTAACGTAAGTGTTAAATAAGAATGGCTAGTAATAACTCAACCAGTGAAATGACTTACAGAAACGCTAATATTAACAAAGTGGCCTCACTTACTAACGGACATAATGACTCAGAATGATTCCCAAATTGCACTTAACTTTAGAGAACAGCGTTAAGGTCCACAGCAGTATTTGGAAGCAACAACGCTACGGCAGGCAACACGAGCGTTCACTCCCCACGGTTTGTGCACGGGCTCACTAGCAGGCGGTATATATTTATATATATAGTCCGACCGGCCTCACAATGAGCGGTCCTGACGAGAGTCCATAACCGCACCGACGCCAGGAAACGAGCAGACTTCACAAATGGTCTGCAGCACAAATAGACTGCAATGAAAACAATGTCAAATCACAGCCACACTGGAATATATAATAAGCATGCCTCCAAATTCTTATGGAGCAGTACTCTAACATTATCCGTCACCCAGTAAATTACCAGAACACTTAGAGATCACTTCCAGTTGCCTTAAGCCACTTTCGACATTAAATAAACATACCACATCCTGCCGTGAAAAATGATTAAAGCATTAACTCTACGGCTGCCGGGCGCGTACACATCCGCAACCAGTCCCAAAGCGGTCAGTATGTCCTGAAACAAGTTAAAATTTGCATGAAAACCACTTAAAACACACACTCCACAGATGATGAGAAACGAAATAACACCAGCCTCCTTAAAATAGCCGCTGTGGAACAAAGTTCAGAAACATCTCCGGCAGCTACCCATGCCACAATAAGTTTCAACAATCTTCTTAGTTAAACACAGAATAAAAGTCATACTTGAGTTGGAGCTTGCAAATTACGAGCTGGGAAGCTGTTCAGCGTGAGGCGACGAACCCACCACAGTTTTGCACGTCAGGGAGCCCAGCGATCGGCACCGTGCATCCGGCGCGACAAAAGACAAGGGCGGCGAGCACGGCGAGGTCCACACACCACTGTTAGGGGCGCGGGCTTGTTTTCAACACAGGTTGGCTCGTTGAACGCCGACCGGAGACTCTCTCGTCACACGTTCACCCGGAAAACCCGCCGGAGGGAGCAGTCAAAGATGGCGAGACAGCCGAATATCGATATCAGCGATGCAAGTAGAACACTCTACCGTCAGCCGCCACGGCTCACGCCAGTTGGGTGATATCCATATGGAATACTACATGAAAGGTTTCAGTAGCTCGGAAGCGGGATAGAAACATAGGGGTGGAAGAGCAGCTGAGAAATTAAAACGAGAACTGCAACGGCGGAAGATACGTTTTATAAGAGAAGAAGAATTTCCTGTAGCAGTATGGACAAAGATTTAAGGAAAAGGCTAGTAAAATACAGGGTTATTACAAATGATTGAAGCGATTTCACAGCTCTACAATAACTTTATTAGTTGAGATATTTTCACAATGCTTTGCACACACATACAAAAACTCAAAAAGTTTTTTTAGGCATTCAAAAACGTTCGATATGTGCCCCTTTAGTGATTCGGCAGACATCAAGCCGATAATCAAGTTCCTCCCACACTCGGCGCAGCATGTCCCCATCAATGAGTTCGAAAGCATCGTTGATGCGAGCTCGCAGTTCTGACACGTTTCTTGGTAGAGGAGGTATAAACACTGAATCTTTCACATAACCCCACAGAAAGAAATCGCATGGGGTTAAGTCGGGAGAGCGTGGAGGCCATGACATGAATTGCTGATCATGATCTCCACCACGACCGATCCATCGGTTTTCCAACCTCCTGTTTAAGAAATGCCAAACATCGTGATGGAAGTGCGGTGGAGCACCACCCTGTTGAAAGATGAAGTCGGCGCTGTCGGTCTCCAGTTGTGGCATGAGCCAATTTTCCAGCATGTCCAGATACACGTGTCCTGTAACGTTTTTTTCGCAGAAGAAAAAGGGGCCGTAAACTTTAAGCCGTGAGATTGCACAAAACACGTTAACTTTTGTTGAATTGCGAATTTGCTGCACGAATGCGTGAGGATTCTCTACCGCCCAGATTTGCACATTGTGTCTGTTCACTTCACCATTAAGAAAAAATGTTGCTTCATCACTGAAAACAAGTTTCGCACTGAACGCATCCTCTTCCATGAGCTGTTGCAACCGCGCCGAAAATTCAAAGCGTTTGACTTTGTCATCGGGTGTCAGGGCTTGTAGCAATTGTAAACGGTAAGGCTTCTGCTTTAGCCTTTTTCGTAAGATTTTCCAAACCGTCGGCAGTGGTACGTTTAGCTCCCTGCTTGCTTTATTCGTCGACTTCCGCGGGCTACGCGTGAAACTTGCCCGCACGCGTTCAATCGTTTCTTGGCTCACTGCAGGCCGACCCGTTGATTTCCCCTTACAGAGGCATCCAGAAGCTTTAAACTGCGCATACCATCACCGAATGGAGTTAGCAGTTGGTGGATCTTTGTTCAACTTCGTCCTGAAGGGTCGTTGCACTGTTACGACTGACTGATGTGAGTGCATTTCAAGCACGACATACGCTTTCTCGGCTCCTGTCGCCATTTTGTCTCACTGCGCTCTCGAGCGCTCTGGCGGCAGAAACCTGAAGTGCGGCTTCAGCCGAACAAAACTTTATGAGTTTTTCTACGTATCTGTAGTGTGTCGTGACCATATGTCAATGAATGGAGCTACAGTGAATTTATGAAATCGCTTCAATCATTTGTAATAGCCCTGTATTTTGTATGGGGTGCCCTGTATGGTGCTGAAATGTGGACACTGGGAAACATAGACCAAGGCTGTGGGCTTTTGAAATGTGGGCCTGGCAGAGGATGGAAAGAATAAGTTGGACAGATAGAGTGAAAAATGAACAACTACAGAGAAGAAATGTAGAGCAAAGAGAATCACTGAATGTACTAACAAGAAGGAAATAAAAATGCGACGTATATTAAGAAAGAAGGATGGGCTCATAAAGACAGTCTATTACGTAGAAGGAGGGAGTAGGCGAGGGAGGAAGATATGTGGATGATGTGGTGGTAAAGTGTGGCATGTCAGTCTGGGATTGAGATGTCCCCCTTTCCTGGTCTCCGTTCGCCAGCGAAAGATGTTCGGGACTTAAGGTGTTTGGTGAGCAGCAGCGCGCACTGCACTTTCTGGAGGTGTTTCGCGGTCTGTGTACATCGGAGCTGCACCGACCCTGTGCACGCAGATGTAGTCGAACAGTCATGATCTAGAATTCTATATTGTAGGCAGTACATCGAGTTCAAACTATCTCGGTGTGTTATTTCTGTAGATTAGATTAGATTTACTTTCATTCCAATTGATCCATAGTGAGGAGGTCCTCCAGGATGTGGAACATGTCAGAAAAACAACAATACACGACAAATATTTACAACTAAAACAAGTAAGCTAATGTACCATTCCACAGGTCCCAAGTGGAATGATCGTCATTTTTTAATGAACACTAAGAGTCATTTTACAAATACTAATGCACTGAATTTAAAATAAAAAAGTTTTTTATTTATTTATAAGGTAATAAACATGTAATACAACTACTGTAATACTTATTTACAATGAACACATTACTGCACTGAAATGGTGCAGAAGTTAGATTATACTTAAACACACACACACACACACACACACACACACACAAATTTTCAATGAACACATTACTGCACTGAAATTGTGCAGAAGTTATGTTGTACTTATATACAAATCAGTTGGTTTTAATAAGAAATACATCAATGGAGTAGAAGGAGTTGGCCACCAATAAATCCTCTAGGCTTCTCTTAAACTGAATTTCATTGGTTGTTAAGCTTTTTATGGATGCTGGCAAGTTATTGAAAATGTGTGTTCCTGAATAATGCACACCTTTTTGTACAAGACTAAGTGACTTTAAATCCTTGTGAAGATTATTCTTATTTCTAGTATTGATTCCATGAATTGAGCTGTTGGTTTGAAAAAGTGATATATTTTTAATGACAAATTTCATTAAGGAATAAATATATTGGGAAGCAGTAGTTAGTATCCCTAGTTCCCTAAACAGGCTTCTGCAGGATGTTCTTGAGTTCACACCACATATAGCTCTTACTGCACGTTTTTGTGCCCGGAAAACTTTAGCTTGGCTTGATGAATTACCCCAAAAAATAATCCCATATGACATTATGGAATGAAAGTAAGTAGGTAGATCGAACAACAGAAGTCTCTTTCAGCACCTTTGGACGCAAAAGGAGAAGATGCCCACTTACAAGAGTTGATGCACTGTTAAACAGTGTAGCAGCCCTTTTTCTGTTTTCGCTTTTTCGTATAATAGGTGAAAGTTAGATTTTATTTTTTTCACATTGACTGTCATTGAAGGGTTTTACTTTTATTTAATATGGTCCCAGCCAAGTATCAGTTTGATTACTTTTAAAACCCAATGTTAAATGTGGGCCACTACACGCATAGTCTTCACAACTCTGAGAGAAAAAATCTTTAGTAGCTTTACTACCAATGTTTACAGACGACGATACTTTAACCTTTCGTTCAATTCTTTTAGTTAGGAATCGCTAGTTTATTCTTGGCATAGATCACGTAATCTTAACTTTTATTAATCTAAGTTAAATTAATGTTCAAGACTTGTATTATGTTTCAAATTAACAACGTCAGTTTATTGACAAGAATTATTAATAAATAGGTTCACTCATACTGTCTCATTCAAAGAAGATCTTTAATTAGATGTCTAAGTAGGATTTCCGCTAACATCAGAGATGTTAGATAATATGTTGTCACTTTCGGTAAATAAGTTATTTCTATTTAATATCCGCAGACTGTCATTAATTATGATCACTAGTCGTGTGAAGTTAAAGTTTCCCACTATCACAATTCAAAGTCCGAATCCGGTTAAAATTCTCAATTCAGTAAAGCGTTTAAATATTCACACGAATTGACATTAAAGCCAAAGAGATTACTATTCACCTTCCCGTTTATCTAATCTGATAAATGTCCAAATTAAAGTCTTGAATTGACAATTCTCAAAAACAATCTCGTCACTATCTATTCCTGATCCCCGTTTAATAAAGTCCCAATTGTTGTTTTCTAAAGCTGTACGTCCTAAATAACTTCCGAACTAGAACAGACTAGAGACTGGAGTATCGTAATTACAACGTATGGCTATTTATACTTTAAAACCTTTATCTTTGGTGTCCCAGACCTACGTTCTATGACTAAAATATTGATTTTCTTACGTATTGGAATAACTAATATTTTAATATTTTCTACTATTTTTCCCCCTTCCCATGTTTCTAAAATTAATAATTAAATTTTCCTTTTCTTTTCTTTTGATTTCTATACTAGATTTTTCCCTCAATTTGTTTTTTATTTATTTTTCGTAATTACTACTTGTCGAGGGACTTGGGTCATTTTGTGAATTGATATTTTAAGGACATGGGAGCTAATTTGGGGGCTATTTTTGTTTTTTCAACACCGAGAGGCGCTGTAGGTGTTACAAGAGGCACTTATTAGCAGGGCCCTTTCAGCACAAGAAATACGGCGACTAATAATGTGTCGCAAGTACAGATCGACTAATGAACTGTTTTACCTATCAACAACCAAGTAGGAAAAGTAGGAAGAAACTTATCGATGGACGGCAGCATATACACTGACATGAAGCAGTGGATCGCATGAAATGAAGTCCCAAAGGAGCTGCTAATATAGCAGAAAACTGATGATGATAAGTCGTCAAGGATGCGGCAACAGGATTTAGCTATCCCCACCCGTACTGGCAAGCACCCACCCTGCGATCAGTGACTACTGAATGTGTCCCGCTGTTGTATCCAGTTTATTACCTCACCACGTGGAGGGGTGTGGCTCTGCCCCTGTGACGTTTCAGCCGCTCCGCCTACTGACCGCCACAGACAGAAGCGAGACTCACCGCTGGGCACCACCACCCAGCATCCCAGCAGACGCCAGCTGCACACCCCGCCAGTCCCCGTCGGATGCAGACGACGCCAGGCAGCTCGTGACGTCACACCAGCTGCCGCGCAGTCTGCAACGAACGGTTCGTGGTGACCCACTGCTGCCAGTGGCCGCTGCCGTTGCCATCCGTCTGTTTGCGAGAGCCAGTCGAAGTAACCCTCCACCTTCCCGAGGTGCAGTCATTTTGGAGGGCCGCTTGCCCACTAGTTTCGCCTCTCTGTTGTTCTGAGTGCATCTCGTCACCGGTCGTTCCGGTCCCACAACATTACAGCTGACTTTCTGTACGATTTGCGAGTACGGTACGCCCATATCACTGACGCCAGTGATTCGACCTTTCGCACGGTACGAAAGATGGCGATAAATTCCAGGTCCACATCTACTGCCCAGCCTTTTTTCCAATCTCCAGTTGAAAAGGTCCAGTAAAATTGGACACAACCAACAGGCATAACATATTCACACCATTATTTTCCTGAAGAAATACTTCTTTCTACTGAAAGTAAGCTCGCATGAGGAGGAAATTTTGAACAATATATCCCAAAGGCATGGAAATATTTGGGTACTAGTTTGGTAACATTCGGTCAAAGTGTTCATGATGCAGCAAAACACGGGATTCGAACATGCGACAGCAGCAGTCGTGCGGTTCCGGACTGAAGCGCCTAGAACCTCTCGGCCACCGCGGCTGGCATGGTGCAGCACTTTCCGAAATTTTAAAGAAGTGACAACTTTAAAAGGTAGCTGAAACGCGCATTCTCGTTGGTGTTGCTGTTGTGGTCTTCAGTTCAAAGACTGGTTTGATGCAGTTCTCCATGCTACTCTATCTAGTGCAAGCCTCTTCAGCTCTGCGTTGCTTACAGTGACCCAAATACACCTGAACGTATTTAGTGTATTCATCTCCTGCCCTCCCTCCACAATCCTCCCGAATTTCCTTCTGTTACCAAACTGACAAGTCCTTGACGACTCAGAATGTCTTCTGTTAACAATCACTTCTTTTAGTCAAATTGTACCATTTTCGATTCAGCACCTCCCCATTTCTTATTTGGTGTACCATTGTTCTATGATGTAGCATTGTTCTATGACAACATATTTGCATCTTCTATTCTCTTCTTGTCTTATCCTTCATATTTCACTTCCGTAAAAGACAAATACTTTTAGAAAAGACTACCTACACCTAAATGCATATTAGACGTTAACAAATCCCTATTTTTCAAAAACGCCCTTCTTGTTATAGCCAGCCTGCATTTTATATCACCTTTACTTCGACCATCATCAGTTATTTTCGTGTCCAAATAGTTCATGTGCTCCTTTTAGTGACTCGCTTCCTGACCTAATTCCCTCAGGACCACCTGATATAATTTGATTACACTCCATTACTCTAGTTTTCCTGTTATTGATGCCCGTCTTATGATTTCGTTTCTAAACTACTATCCATCCCGTTCACCTGCTCTTCCAAGTCCTCTGGCGTCTCAGAGAATTAATTTGTAATTATCAAACATAAGGTGTATTTTTAATCTCCCAGGTCTTTAATTACCTTTCCAAGTTTGTTGGCTATCTCCTTCGCCGTTTATTCCACGTACAGAATGAATAAAATAGGGTATAGACTGGAACTCTGTTCAGCTCACTTCTCTTTCATGTCCGTCGACTCTTAGAGCTGCACTGTGGTTTGTGTAAGAGTCGCATATAACCTGTCAATCAAGTATTTTAACCCTGCTGCCTGCACCACTGCAAATAATGTATTCCAGTGAACATCATCAGAAGATTTCTGTAAATCTTCAAATGCTATGAACGTAGGTTCGAAGTCTGAACGTGGGTTTGAGGTTAGCCTTTGGATAACATAGCACCTAAAATAAGTGATGCCTTCAATATTGCCTTGCATGTTCCTGCATCTCTCTGCACCCCCGACTCATCTTTCCCAAGTTCGGCTTCTACCAGTTTTTTCCATTTGTAAATAATTCGAGCTATTATTCCGCAACTATGACTTATGAAACCTGTAGCTCGGTAATATTTACATCTGTCAGCTCAAGTCTGAGAATATTTCGCCTTCCTCTTATTACCCAACCAATCACTTTTGCACGATATACATACAAGAGAGTTCTATATGTACTGACGTAGCTTAGCTGATTCCGGTTACTGAGACACGTCATTTTTTTGTGCTGTCAGTTGCACATCATTACAGCGGTATGTCACTGCTGTCAATCTGGTGTAGAAAATTATGGAGCATGTTTTGTACTCCTGTATTTGTGACGTTCCTGGAGAGTGAAAAGCTGGTCTATAAAAATCAAAGCTTGTGCAACAAACAGGCACCTTACAAAACTCAGGTAGCTCTGTTCGATTCTGTGAAATTTCGAGTGAACTGTCGGATGTTTGTACTTGCTGCCACGATATTACACCGCAGAATGTTCTGGCCACCTAAACACAAAGTGGCGTGACAGTGAACTTTGAATACGAGAAATACGGCGCGCAAATTCGTATTATTGCTTTTCCAAATACTAGTGCTGTATGACAATACTCTTCATTTACACTTTGCGCGGGTCTGGTAGTCTGGTGGGAAAGTGGCGGAAGATCAATTTTTCTTGACGTACTAGTTTTAGAGAAAGAAGATGGTAGGTTAGGACCCACAGTTTACCAAAGACCCACGCGCACAGACCGTTACCTACATCGGCATTCGAACCACCACCCACGACAAAAGCGAGGTAGCAGAAAAACGTTGGCGGATAGAGGTTGATTGATTGATTTGCGGGGGAGAGGACCAGACAGCGAGGTCATTGGATTCATCGGATTAGGGAAGGAAGTCGGCCGTGCCCTTTCAAAGGAACCATCCCAGCATCTACCTGAAGCGATTTAGGAAAATCACGTAAAACCTAAAGCAGGATGGCCGGAGAGGGGTTTGAACCGCCGTCCTCCGGAATGCGATTCCCGTGTGCTGACCATTGCGCCACCTCGCTCGGTGGGGGATAGAGCAAGGAACATGTATGAATCACAGCTGCTTGACGCGGAATTAAAACATCTCAGCAATGCACTGCTCAGGAATGCTTATTCGTACGCTGAGGTAAAGAGGACGTTAAGGCCATCGCAAAGAAACCATAGTGAAGCACAAGCGCTTGTGAAATCCAAAGTTTTCCTACCTTTCATTAAGGACTTTGCTTACCGCATAGGAAAAGGAAAAACTGAATATTGCATTCATCTACAAACCCATCCGGAGGATACAAGGTCACCACAAATTGGCCAAGGATGCTCGCAAACGGCTGGAAAAAGCGGGAATTTATAGGATTCCGTATAGTAGTGGGGAGGTATACGTGGGTAATGCAAAAAGGACTATCATTAAACGACTAGAAGAGCAAACGGCAGTTGCAGAAGAAGAGAGAATGACCGATCAACTGTTGCCGAACATGCTTTGCAGCCAGGAGCCCACCACTTTCATTTCTATAGGACTCAACTACTGACAGCCAAAAGCGGATACCATGAAAGCCTGTACAAAAAAATGGTTCAAATGGCTCTGAGCACTATGGGACTTAACATCTATGGTCATCAGTCCCCTAGAACTTAGAACTACTTAAACCTAACTAACCTAAGGACAGCACACAACACCCAACCATCACGAGGCAGAGAAAATCCCTGACCCCGCCAGGAATCGAACCCGGGAACCCGGGCGTGCGAAGCGAGAACGCTACCGCACGACCACGAGATGCGGGCAAAAAGCCTGTACAGATAAGCCATAGAGACTGTGAAACACGAATTTCAGTGGGAAAGAGGAGGGCGTGAACTTGAATGGCATTTGGACCCTGGTGTCGAGTCTTTCACCGTGGGCTGCTAGCAACATCGGTGACGGCAGTCGGCAACGGCCAGTCGCTCTCTGGTATTCGAAATACGTGACGTTACGCCATTGAGCAAAACTACGAGGAAGCGGAATTTTGCTGAAGTCAGTAGCGATCCAGGATGTGAAAAGGACATTCAAAGAAACTACGATCCTCCTTGAAAACGTCCTCCGCAGATGGGGACGAAACGTTGGGTTTAAATGTGAAATCCACTCGAGTACTGATCTTAGGCAGTCCGTACATCCCACGTGGATCTGGCCTGTGTGGTATCAATGTTTTGTTGACCTACTTTGGTAGAGAAATGGAAGACAAAAGTTTCGCTGTTTCTCTCTTGATAGGATTATAGGATACTTATCAATGTTGCTACACGAGTACGTTTTGAGTTACATAACAAAACACTGATCTTATTAGTGTAGTCCTCCCGTGCCACGAGCACGGTAGAGCACACGCGGAGGTTTTCCGACAACCATTCTTCTCACGCGCCATTCGGGGATGGGTGGGTCAGATAGCGATACCAGAAGTACCCACCACCACATACCGTAAGTTGGCTTGCGGAGTAGCTAGATTTACTGGATGCTTTGCCTGATCCAGTAAATCATTCCGTTATCCTAGAATGGATTGCATTCGAATTGTCATTCTTGAAGATTACGGGAAAATCGACCAGAGTTTTTGTGTACTTGGCTGCTCGCAGAAGTTTGGGTGGGGTGGAGGGGGGGAGGGGAGGAGAGGGGGATATTTTTCCACTGAAAAACAGGACAGTAATTACAACAAGGCTTTGCAGATGGGAAGTGGACCAAAGGCGTAGGTGTATTCGCAAGACGTGCAGTCCTCTTGTCCTTAATACCACAATGTCCATTTTAAAACATTTCGAGATGTCCATGAAATTCTAATTCGCATGCTTTTGATGGGGCTGATTCGGTGAAATTTATAAGGGGAACGTTGACTAACGCTAATACGTAAAATAAATTACTGGAACGCTTTACTCGACTGCTGGTTACATTCACTTGAGCATGTTTGGGTGGCTGGGGTATGTCTAAACACTGAATGGGGTTACAACTATTCGCCAAATGCTTGCATGACATTAGCTACGGTGTCATAACAGACTTTAATTGTCATGCAAGCGAGAGTTTTTAAAGTGCAGTTGTAATGTAATGTAATACGAGGGTTGTTTGCAAAGTAAGGAACGATCGGCCGCGAAATGGAAACCGCAGTGAAAATCAAATCTGTTTTCTTTGTGCATTTAGCTACGCAGGTACTCCTCTACACAGTCGCCGCTCCGACTTCGACATTAGTCGGAGCGTTATACCCAATTTCCAACAGCATCGTCATAGAAGACAGCCTCCTACGCTTTCCGATAATTCTCTACGCTGGTCTGTAGCGCGTAGCCTGCGCCCAAGTGTTGTCTTCGTATCCAGCGTTCCATGTGAGCAGAGATGATACTCAGGACGAGCCAGTTAGGGCTGTATTGTGGGTGACCGAACACTTTTCATCGAAAAGGCTGCAGGAGCGTCTTCACTGCCCCTGCAGAGTGCGGCGGCTGACGAGGGAACCTCCCCATCGCACCCCCCTCAGATTTAGTTATAAGTTCTCACAGTGGATAAGCCTTGAAAAACTGAACACAGATCGATCGAGAAAACTGGAAGAAGTTGTGTGGAACTATGAAATAATAAGCAAAATATACAAACTGAGTAGTCCATGCGTAAGATATGCAACAACAAGGATAATGTGAGGTCAAGAGCGCAGTGGTCCCGTGGTTAGCGTGAGCAGCTGCGGGACGAGAGGTCGGTTCAAGTCGTTCTTCGAGTGAAAATTTTACTTTCTTTATTTTCGCAAAGGTATGATGTGTCCGTTCGTTCATTGACGTCTCTGTTCACTGTAGTAAGTTTAGTGTCTGTGTTTTGCGACCGCACCGCAAAACCGTGCGATTAGTAGACGAAAATACGTGCCTCTCCAATGGGAACCGAAAACATTTGATCGCAAGGTCGTAGGTCAACCGATTCCTCCATAGGAAAACACGTCACTGGTGACGGCATGTGCGTCACATGACAGGAATATGTTGTCGACCCACCTAACTTGTACACTTGGCGAATGGGTAGAAAGATTCTTCTACCTTGCCCGATTTAGGTTTTCTTGCGGATGTGATAATCACTACCAAAAAAGTGATGAAAACATAAGATTTTCTCATATAAACTGAAAATAAAAAATTAAACTTTTCACTCGAGGTAGATTTGAACCAAGGACCTCTCGTTCGGGAGTTGCTCACGCTAACCACGGGACCACGGCGCTCCTCAGCTCACAGTGTCCTTGATGTTAATTATCTTGCACATCAATTACTCAGTTTGTATATTTTGCTTATTTTTTCATAGTTCCACACGACTTCTTCCTGTTTTCTCGATCGATCTGTGTTCAGTTTTTCAAGGCCTATCCACTGTCCCAACTTATAACTAAATCTGAGGGGGGTTCGATGGGGAGGTTCCCTTGTGAGAATTGCCGCAGAGAAGGAAGTGCGTGGCAGTTGTGTCAGGTGGGCTGCATTCATTAAGGCGAAGCCTCTCAGTGGGCCCTCCTACGTGGCGGGAGGCATCGTTGTTCTAGGCACCTTTACTCGCCCACAGTGCGCTCACTAATGAAAAGAGCGTCTTTATGTGATCGATGGGCATACTAGAGACACTACCCAAAACGTCTGTGCAAAACTTCATCGGATTTTCACTGTGGTTTCCATTTCGCGACCGATCGCTCCTCACTTTCCGAATGGCCGTCGTAGTTTGCCGTACATCCTCCACCTCAAGGTCGATGTGTTATCACAATGTGGTGGAGGAGAATCAGCTTATTTACGAAGTTACGTGGCAGTCTGGCTGTAATCACACGTCGCTTAATGTTCCAATAGGTGTTACAACAACTCTGAATGGGGAATCAGAACAAAAAGTGAAAAAAGAAGGAAAATTAGGGGTCCGCATCCTGTAGATTGCGATTTCATTACGAATGGAACGCAAACTCGAACTGAACAACGACGAGAAAGGAAATGAGTCGCGTCCTTCTGAAAGGAAACATCCTGATTCTCGCCTTAAGAGCGTTGTGCACACACTATAAATCTCGGTATGGATGTCTGGACGAGGATTTCAACACTGCTGCCATTCTAATGCGAGTCGAGTGTCACGTTGCTGTGACGAGTCGAGTATCACGCTGCTGTGACGAACAGAGAGTCAGTACGATAACTGGAGTTGCCGGAACTGAAACAAGACTGGCGTCAGACGCGATTGGACACTTTAAAATAAACAAGTCGCAAACTTATACTATACGAGGTGCATTCAAGTTCTAAGGCCTCCGATTTTCTTTCTAATTAACTACTCACCCGAAATGGATGAAACTGGCGTTACTTCTCGAGGTAATCGCCCTGCAGACGTACACGTTTTTCACAACGCTGACGCCACGATTCCATGGCAGCGGCGAAGGCTTCTTTAGGAGTCTGTTTTGACCACTGGAAAATCGCTGAGGCAATAGCAGCACGGCTGGTGAATGTGCGGCCACGGAGAGTGTCTTTCATTGTTGGAAAAAGTCAAAAGTCACTAGGAGCCAGGTCAGGTGAGTAGGGAGCATCAGGAATCACTTCAAAGTTGTCATCACGAACAAACTGTTGCGTAACGTTAGCTCGATGTGCGGGTGCGTTGTCTTGGTGAAACAGCACACGTGTAGCCCTTCCCGGACCTTTTTGTTGCAGTGCAGGAAGGAATTTGTTCTTCAAGACATTTTCGTAGGGTGCACCTCTTACCGTAGTGCCCTTTGGAACGCAATGGGTAAGGATTACGCCCTCGCTGTCCCAGAACATGGACACCATCATTTTTTCAGCACTGGCAGTTACCCGAAATATTTTTGGTGGCGGTGAATCTGTGTGCTTCCATTGAGCTGACTGGCGCTTTGTTTCTGGATTGAAAAATGGCATCCACGTCTCATCCATTGTCACAACCGACGAAAAGAAAGTCCCATTCGTGCTGTCGTTGCGCGTCAACATTGCTCGGCAACGTGCCACACGGGCAGCCGTGTGGTCGTCCGTCAGCATTCGTGGCACCCACCCGGATGACACTTTTCGCATTTTCAGGTCGTCATGCAGGATTGTGTGCACAGAACCCACAGAAATGCCAACTCTGGAGGCGATCTGTTCAACAGTCATTCGGCGATCCCCCAAAACAATTGTCCCCACTTTCTCGATCATGTCGTCAGACCGGATTGTGCGAGCCCGAGGTTGTTTCGGTTTGTTGTCACACGATGTTCTGCCTTCATTAAACTGTCGCACCCACGAACGCACTTTCGACACATACATAACTCCATCACCACATGTCTCCTTCAACTGTCGATGAATTTCAGTTGGTTTCACACCACGCAAATTCAGAAAACGAATGATTGCACGCTGTTCAAGTAAGGAAAACGTCGCCATTTTAAGTATTTAAAACAGTTCTCATTCTCTCCACTGGCGGTAAAATTCCATCTGCCATACGGTGCTGCCATCTCTGGGACGTATTGACAATGAACGCGGCCTCATTTTAAAACAATGTGCATGTTTCTATCTCTTTCCAGTCCGGAGAAAAAAAAATTGGAGGCCTTAGAACTTGAATGCACCTCGTAATATACTGGAGCTACCGTATGAGGAAATGCTATGATTGGTAAGGTAAACAAAAAGTGAAAAAAGCGATAATTGTCGAAGAATATAATGCGTTTGAGAAGGAAATAAAAGGCACATTTAATATAGAATACGAGTTACGAGAGAGAAACTTGGATCTGGCTGCTATGCTGTTGTTTGAAAGTTGTAGGGGCAGCTAAACACCTGAGACAGCAAACGACAGGGTGATGAAAGCCGTACAAAAACACTTTGCTTGTCTACGATCCAGCGTGGGCTTACATTGAGAAGGAGCCAGGAATGAAAGAACAGCCTCATGAAATATAAACCCAAAACAGTAACCAAAACTAAGTCAGTCTCTTCTACTTTTTCTACGCCTGTGAAATCAGAATCTGGTTCTGCGTGATACACCTCGATGCTCCAGCCCGCGCGCTGTGACGTGCTGGAGCCTCCGCAAGACGGTGCCCCAAGCGTGGCCCGCTACCCGCTCTTACGTGGTCATCCGCATGACGCCTTTCGGTACGTGAGGAGGGTTGTTTTCGATGGTGGACTGATGAGAAACGCAGCACACGTGCACGAACGGTGTCTTACACTAGCGAATGACGGGCTGCGTAACTGCAGTAGCTCACTGGCTGTAAGACAGACCCTAGTCTCCAAGGCCATGCGCAGTGCGCTGTGGGGAAGTTTATACACTGACACCGTGTAAAGTGAAGTGCATAAATACGACGTACTATCAACTGGTCTGTCGTACGTGCTCGTTATGCCTATAAAAGAATCGATGGGTACATGAAAAGAGTAGAATAATGAAAATCGGTGATTTGCCGACACAAACAAAATAAACATTCAGTTGCAAAAGGCGGAAGTTTTCTTATATACAAGGCTATTACAAATGATTGAAGCGATTTCATAAATTCACTGTAGCTCCATTCATTGACATATGGTCACGACACACTACAGATACGTAGAAAAACTCATAAAGTTTTGTTCGGCTGAAGCCGCACTTCAGGTTTCTGCCGCCAGAGCGCTCGAGAGCGCAGTGAGACAAAATGCCGACACGAGCCGAGAAAGCGTATGTCGTGCTTGAAATGCACTCACATCAGTCAGTCATAACTGTGCAACGACACTTCAGGACGAAGTTCTACAAAGCTCCACCAACTGCTAACTCAATTCGGCGATGGTATGCGCAGTTTAAAGCTTCTGGATGCCTCTGTAAGGGGAAATCAACGGGTCGGCCTGCAGTGAGCGAAGAAACGGTTGAACGCGTGCGGTAAAGTTTCACGCGTAGCCCGCGGAAGTCGACGAATAAAGCAAGCAGCGAGCTAAACGTACCACATCCGACGGTTTGGAAAATCTTACGGAAAAGGCTAAAGCAGAAGCCTTACCGTTTCGAACTCATTGATGGGGACATGCTGCGCCGAGTGTGGGAGGAACTTGATTATCGGCTTGATGTCTGACGAATCACTAAAAGGGCACATATCGAACATTTGTGAATGCCTAAAAAGACTTTTTGAGTTTTTGTATGTGTGTGCAAAGCATTGTGAAAATATCTCAAATAATAAAGTTATTGTAGAGCTGTGAAATCGCTTCAATCATTTGTAATAACCCTGTACATGACAAATATCATAAAACCTATACTCTAGTAAAATCGGAAAGTTATTTTGGAAGTAAAAGCTTCTGAGTGTAAGTTTGGATCTTAATTCACGTACAAGATACAACTTCTTGTCAAGTCTGTCGAATCTTTTTCAAGCACCTTGTAAGAATCCTGACGATAGCATTGTGGGCGGTATCCGACTGTGTTACTGCAGTGCACTTCAAAGCACACACATTTTAACCTGCGAGTTCATAATAGACTAGGACTGCGATTATTATGCGTTGAAATGTTACCACTTTCTAATAAATGTGACCCATAGGCGAACAGACGCAATCTGACTGAGTTTCTTTAAATTTTCGAGTAAAAATGGTTTTACAAAAGCTCAAGAGAATAATAAAAGAAGGGGAGTCAGTCAGATGGTTCACATGGCTCTAAGCTCTATGGGACTTAACATCTGAGGTCATCGGTCCCCTAGAACTTAGAACTACTTAAACCTAACTAACCTAAGGACAGCACACACATCCATGCCCGACGCACGATTCCATCCTGCGACCGTAGTAGCAGCGCGGTTCCGGACTGGAGCACCTAGAACCGTTCGGCCACGTAGTTAGTCAGAGTTAACTACCAAGGGGAACAGGCTGTAAGTCTGCTCTCTGATACAGTCGAATCTTGGTATGGTGAAAATTGGGTGAAAATGAAGGGACACAAAGGCTTAGGTGCCAACACCCAATGGTTTCCGAGAAAATGACGGTCAGACTTTCGACGCAACTGCATCCGTCCAGTCATTCATCGTAAAACCAGGAGCGTTGGCAGCCCATTAGCTAAGAGGACAGTTTCGAAATTTCGCGTCCCGAGCTTTTGTTTTGTCGACGCGGAAGTGTCTCACATCAGTATTTTTTTGTGACATCGTGAAATACAAAGGAATTATTGACAAAAGAAATAAGCGTTATAAATCTTTGTAAAAATAGATTGTATCTTCACAAACCCCCCCATCAACCATCGACCTTGCCGTTGGTGGGGAGGCTTGCGTGCCTCAGCGATACAGATAGCCGTACCGTAGGTACAACCACAACGGAGGGGTATCTGTTGAGAGGCCAGACAAACGTGTGGTTCCTGAAGAGGGGCAGCAGCCTTTTCAGTAGTTGCAAGGACAACAGTCTGGATGATTGACTGATCTGGCCTTGTAACAATAACCAAAACGGCCTTGCTGTGCTGGTACTGCGAAAGGCTGAAAGCAAGGGGAAACTACGGCCGTAATTTTTCCCGAGGGCATGCAGCTTTACTGTATGATTAAATGATGATTGCGTCCTCTTGGGTAAAATATTCCGGAGGTAAAATAGTCCCCCAGTCGGAACTCCGGGCGGGGACTACTCAAGAGGATGTCGTTATCAGGAGAAAGAAAACTGGCGTTCTACGGATCGGAGCGTGAAAAGTCAGATCCCTTAATCGGGCAGGTAGGTTAGAAAATTTAAAAAGGGAAATGGATAGGTTAAAGTTAGATATAGTGGGAATTAGTGAAGTTCGGTGGCAGAAGGAACAAGACTTCTGGTCAGGTGACTACAGGGTTATAAACACAAAGTCAAATAGGGGTAATGCAGGAGTAGGTTTGATAATGAATAGGAAAATAGAAATGCGGGTAAGCTACTACAAACAGCATAGTGAACGCATTATTGTGGCCAAGATAGATACGAAGCCCACACGTACTACAGTAGTACAAGTTTATATGCCAACTAGCTCTGCAGATGACGAAGAAATTGAAGAAATGTATGATGAAATAAAAGAAATTATTGAGATAATGAAGGGAGAAGAAAATTTAATAGTCATGGGTGACTGGAATTCGAGTGTAGGAAAAGAGAGAGAAGGAAACGTAGTAGGTGAATATGGATTGGGGCTAAGAAATGAAAGAGGACGCCGCCTGGTAGAATTTTGCACAGAGCACAACTTAATCATAGCTAACACTTGGTTTAAGAATCATGATAGAAGGTTGTATACATGGAAGAACCCTGGAGATACTAAAAGGTATCAGATAGATTATATAATGGTAAGACAGAGATTTAGGAACCAGGTTTTCAATTGTAAGACATTTCCAGGGGCAGATGTGGACTATGACCACAATCTGTAGATTAAAACTGAAGAAACTGCAAAAAGGTGGGAATTTAAGGAGATGGGACCTGGATAAACTGAAAGAACCAGAGGTTGTACAGAGTTTCAGGGAGAGCATAAGGGAACAATTGACAGGAATAGGGGAAAAAAATACAGTAGAAGAAGAATGGTTAGCTTTGAGGGATGAAGTAGTGAAGGCAGCAGAGGATCAAGTAGGTAAAAAGACGAGGGCTAGTAGAAATCCTTGGGTAACAGAAGAAATATTGAATTACTTGATGAAAAGAGAAAGTACAAAAATGCAGTAAGTGAAGCAGGCAAAAAGGAATACAAACGTCTCAAAAATGAGATCGACAGGAAGTGCAAAATGGCTAAGCAGGGATGGCTAGAGGACAAATGTAAGGATGTAGAGGCTTATCTCACTAGGGGTAAGATAGATACTGCCTACAGGAAAATTAAAGAGAGCTTTGGAGATAAGAGAACCACTTGTATGAACATCAAGAGCTCAGATGGAAACCCAGTTCTAAGCAAAGAAGAGAAAGCAGAAAGGTGGAAGGAGTATATAGAGGGTCTATACAAGGGCGATGCACTTGAGGACAATATTATGGAAATGGAAGAGGATGTAGATGAAGATGAAATGGGAGATATGATACTGCGTTAAGAGTTTGACAGAGCACTGAAAGACCTGAGTCGAAACAAGGCCCCAGGAGTAGATAACATTCCATTGGAACTACTGACGGCCCTGGGAGAGCCAGTCCTGAGAAAACTCTACCATCTGGTGAGCAAGATGTATGAAACAGGCGAAATACCCTCAGACTTCAAGAAGAATATAATATTCCCAATCCCAAAGAAAGCAGGTGTTGACAGGTGTGAAAATTACCAAACTATCAGTTTAATAAGTCACAGCTGCAAAATACTAACGCTAATTCTTTACAGACGAATGGAAAAACTGGTAGAAGCCGACCTCGGGGAAGATCAGTTAGGATTCCGTAGATATGTTGGAACACGTGAGGCAATACCGACCCTACGACTTATCTTAGAACATAGATTAAGGAAAGGCAAACCTACGTTTCTAGCATTTGTAGACTTAGAGAAAGCTTTTGACAATGTTGACTGCAATACTCTCTTTCAAATCCTGAAGGTGAAAAGGGTAAAATACAGGGAGCGAAAGGATATTTACAATTTGTACAGAAACCAGATGGCAGTTATAAGAGTCGAGGGACATGAACGGGAAGCAGTGGTTGGGAAGGGAGTAAGACAGGGTTGTAGCCTCTCCCCGATGTTATTCAATCTGTATATTGAGTAAGCAGTAAGGGAAACAAAAGAAAAATTCGGAGTAGGTATTAAAATCCACGGAGAAGAAATACAAACTTTGAGGTTCGCCGATGACATTGTAATTCTGTCAGAGACAGCAAAGGACTTGGAAGAGCAGTTGAACGGAATGGATGGTGTCTTGAAGGGAGGATATAAGTTGAACATCAACAAAAGGAAAACGAGGACAATGGAATGTAGTCGAATTAAGTCGGGTGATGTTGAGGGTATTAGATTAGGAAATGAGACACTTAAAGTAGTAAAGGAGTTTTGCTATTTGGGGAGCAAAATAACTGTAGAGAGGATATAAAATGTAGACTGGCAATGGCAAGGAAAGCGTTTCTGAAGAAGAGAAATTTGTTAACATCGAGTATAGATTTAAGTGTCAGGAAGTCATTTCTGAAAGTATTTGTATGGAGTGTAGCCATGTATGGAAGTGAAACATGGACGGTAAATAGTTTGGACAAGAAGAGAATAGAAGCTTTCGAAATGTGGTGCTACAGAAGAATGCTGAAGATTAGATGGGTAGATCACATAGCTAATGAGGAAGTATAGAATAGGATGGGGGAGAAGAGAAGTTTGTGGCACAACTTGACCAGAAGAAGCGATCGGTTGGTAGGACATGTTCTGAGGCATCAAGGGATCACCAATTTAGTATTGGAGGGCAGCGTGGAGGGTAAAAATCGTAGGGGGAGACCAAGAGATGAATACACTAAGCAGATTCAGAAGGATGTAGGTTGCAGTAGGTACTGGGAGATGAAGAAGCTTGCACAGGATAGAGTAGCATGGAGAGATGCATGAAACCAGTCTCAGGACTGAAGACCACAACAAGAACAACATCTTCACAAATGTTATGTAATCTTGCATACTTAACCTTAATTGAAGCCGGCCAATGTGGCCGAGCGGTTCTAGGCGCTTCAGTCTGGAACCGAACGACCGCTACGTTCGCAGTTTCGAATCCTGCCTCGGGCATGGATGTGTGTGATGTCGTTAGGTTAGCTAGGTTTAAGTAGTTCTAAGTTTTAGGGGACTGATGACCTCAGATGTTTAGTCCCATAGTGCTCAGAGCCATTTGAACCATTTGAAGCTTAAAAACATAAGAGTTGTAGTATTTCAGTTTTTGCTTTAAGAGAACTCGTGCATTTGTAACAAAATATCCATAGCATACAAATTTGAGGTACCACGCGCAGTGTGTGCAGACATATTATTAACATTTTTTTGTGTGCACATCATTATGAAAAAACTCGCTGTCTGGCGACAGTTTCGCGGTAAGCCACGCATATCGAAGTATTTTCTCGAAAGCTGGAGCCTGCAGTTGATTGTAGACCAATGTGTGTTTTTTTTAACTCTGTCGCCTAGACTTGTGATTTCCCTTTGCTGTGACATGAGGGAAGCACAATTTTTTGTAATAGGCGAATGTAATTCTTCGCCTCTCAGTAATATATGTTGCAGGGGTTACGTAATAGGATACACTTTGGCGAAATTACTTTTAATGAACGTGTCGGTATAGCGATTTCATCGATAATCAGTCAACCGTAAAAGGGGGGATGCTTCTGCGCACCTCACGAGTCAACTGCGTACAGAAACAGCTCCATTTTTACGTAAGGACGCAAAACTTTGCCTAGAAACCGATGACACAAGGTCCATTTAATGAACAAATGGAAAAGTTGTGTAAAAATACAAAAGTGGACAAAATTCTGTGCTTCTTTGTTATGTTTTGGTGGTGCCCTGGAACTGTTATCATACTAGATCTGTTCGGCGGCCTCGCGAACAGGGCGCTGGGGATCAATGAAACAAGATGACGGCACACTTTCAGGTTTGAACTGACGTGGAGTAGCGGCGTGTCACTAGATTTCTGTTAGCTGAAGGCTTGAAACTAATCGAAATTCGCCGTCGGATGGCAGCGCAATATGGTGAAAGTTGTCTGAGTCGAAGACAAGTGTTCGAGTGGGCAGCTACGTCCAAACGGGGTGTAGAGAGTGCTGAAGATTCGCCGAGGACGCTGTGCAGCCTCGGACAACAACACTGCGAAGATTGAAGAGTTGTTACGGGCAGACAGGGCTGTTGCAGAGAGTAATGTTGCAGCATTAGTATCGGATCGTCCCACCACTGCTCGTAACCTACTGATGTTCAGCATAATGTCTGCGAGGTAGGTTCCAAAACATGCGATATCAGAAATGAAAGGTGGATTGATGTTCAAGAAAGCGTGAATGAGGTGGGTTCCAAAACATTGAAAGGTCTCTGTTGGATTCCTTTCATGTCTGATTTCTTAGATCTGTTGTCATTTACGGCATAAATTCCTCTTCTAAAGTTACTGTGGCGTTTCTGACTAAATGGGAGGAGACTGAGTAGTGGAATGTGTTACTTTTACACATAAACAAGAACGATCTGTCACACTACTACACTTTATAACACAGTTTATATGTAATTCATGTCACACAGGCTCATACGGAACCTACATCCGCTTTCTTTTATATACTGTATATGATAAGATACTGTCATCCCCCTTCCCTTCTGTGTGAGAGGATGAATGAGCAAATGTATTTCTAGTTGCATGCTTGAGGGTAGCAGACAAGCCTGTCTGCTAGAGAACAGTAGGACCAACGTCGGAACAGGTAGCTACGCTTTCTAAAAGCAGAGAGGTTTCTATCCTTAGTATGGTCCTGTCCGTCCCTTGTCATGTTGGTATAGGAAGCTGCCCCTCTGGCCACTTCCGTTTGTATTTGTGGGCCACCCTCAAGGAGGGACCAGGTCAGTCTGTCCGTGGCGAGCGTCTGAAGTGGTAAGATCTCCGGCTAAGCGCGTGTCTGCTAAGTCCGTAGGACAATGGATTTCTTAAGTTCAGCCTAACTGAAAATTTAATCACCTTTATTTCAGGTTTAGCTCTAAAATATCTAATGTTATCTTAAATTGCAACGCAGTGTGATTCGAGTGTACAGTTCAGAATATATTCCGGTAGTTGCTTTGTCACTACTTTGTGAGTAAAGTGGAACCACGTGTTGATCAGTAACTCTAACTAGCATCATCAATCTTCAATGCGAATGTACGTGAGATTATAACGTCTCGTCTTGACAATAATTTTCAATATAGCAACTTTTCTTTATGTTCAACCCACGTGGGGTGTACTTTGTGAGACCACCACCACGTGCTTGTACAATTGTTTGACCCATCAGGTTAATAGTAAGACGATAGTAACCAGGTCGAGGTTTTTCTTTTGTAAATTGCTTTTCGATCTAATTTATTTTAATTATAAAAATTATTGTGGAGTTACACGCTTTGTGTAAACCAAGTTGACCACGTGAAGCATGTGGTGTAATCATCAAAGTAGCCCTCAGCTATTCTTTTCGGGAAGATTTCACAGAGAGTTAGTATGAATTTAGTATACCAGTTTGTGGTAATTACATGACGGACAGGATTGCGCTACGAACGTAACTTCTTTGGGGAAAATTGAATCGGTTGGTTGTGGTTAATTTCCTCTTGCATATGTTTCAACGTTCTTCGTGTATTATTTTATGAATGCAGTGTTGTATGCAGTCTCCCAATCTTGGCTCCATATTTGATGTGTTCGGTAAGATTACAAACTCACATTTTCACAATCCTAAATAAGGCATCAGCTTAGTTATGACTCAAGTTTAATATGCTGAAATTTCAATGATCAATGTTGAAATAAATTTCCAAATATAAACTGATTTATTTCTTTTTATTTAAATTCTCTTTTATATATATATATATATATATATATATATATATATATATATATATATATATATATCACCGGTTGTCGTATGACTATTAAAAGATTATAATTAATGTTAGTCTGGTTGGGAATAGGGTAAGCTAGACTGGATACCTGGTGAAACAGTTGCGCAGTAATGCAAGGTTAACGTCCCCAGACAGCTCACAGCTTTTAACCCGCTTTTATTGTCAATCAGTACCGCTTTCATAGCAAATTAAAGCAACAACGTTACAACATTTGACGTGAAAGAAATGTTCATGGATATGCGCAGGAAGCTTTTGCGACAGTAAAAGGCTGAAGAGGGCGGATTTATTCACCTTACTGTAACGGGAGATGAAAGCTGGGTGCACTTTGAACGACAGCAAGCTTCAGTGGTGTGGCGACATTTTTCGCATCCAAAACCCAAAAAGGTGCGAACTGAAAGAAATGCTGGTAAGGTGACGTTGACTTTGTTTTGGGACCATAAGGGTGGAATTCTTGAATATTGCACGCCGAGAGGTCAAAATATGAAGAGTGCGACGTTCGCAAACCTTATGCGTGAAAATCCGATACCAGCTATTTTGAGGAAGTGCTCGGGCTGGTGTCCAGTAGCGTCCTGTTACTGTGTGACAGAGGGAGGCGGCGCACTGCTGGAGTCACGTGACATTCCAGCGGAGACCTCAGGTCCGTCTGCTTGCAGCCGCCGCCCCCTCCCGCATTCCTCGGGTCTGCTGCCTTCATGTTATCACATTTTTAAGAATCTCTTAGAGGCTCAAGGTTCGCTGATGATCAAGTCGAGGCAGCAGTATACAACTGGTTGCGCACACGCCAACAAGAATTCTTTGAACTTGGAATTGAGTAGCTTGTCTAGCTCTGCCGTAAGTGCATTTTTTGTGATCTCTCAAAGGCTTTTGATTGTGTAAATCATGAAATTCTGCTAGACAAGCTCAAGTATTGTGGCATGAGTGGGACAGTGCACAAATGGTTTAATTCATACCTAACTGGAAGAGTGCAGAAAGTTGAAATAAGTAGTTCTCATAACATGCAAAGATCAGCACATTCCTCAAACTGGAGAACTATCAAGAATGGGGTTCCACAAGGGTCAGTCTTGGGTCCTTTGTTGTTCGTAATATATATTAATGACTTGCCATTCTGTATTCATGAAGAGGCAAAGTTAGTTCTCTTTGCTGATGATACAAGTATAGTAATCACACCTGACAAACAAGAATTAACTGATGAAATTGTCAATACTGTCTTTCAGAAAATTACTAAGTGGTTCCTTGTAAACGGACTCTCACTGAATTTTGATAAGACACAGTACATACAGTTCTGTACAGTGAATGGTATGACGCCATTAATAAATATAGACCTTAATCAGAAGCATATAGCTAAGGTAGAATATTCCAAATTTTTAGGTGTGTCCATTGATGAGAGATTAAACTGGAAGAAACAAATTGATGATCTGCTGAAACGTTTGAGTTCAGCTACTTATGCAATAAGTGTCATTGCAAATTTTGGTGATAAACATGTTAGTAAATTAGCTTACTACGCCTATTTTCACTCATTGCTTTCATATGGCATCATATTTTGGGGTAATTCATCACTGAGGAATAAAGTATTTATTGCACAAAAGCGTGTAATCAGAATAATAGCTGGAGTCCACCCAAGATCATCCTGCAGACATTTATTTAAGGATCTAGGGATATTCACAGTAGCTTCTCAGTATATATACTCTCTTATGAAATTTGTTGTTAACAACCAAACCCAATTCAAAAGTAATAGCAGTGTGCATAACTACAATACTAGGAGAAAGGATGATCTTCACTATTCAAGATTAAATCTAACTTTGGCACACAAAGGGGTGAATTACACTGGCACTAAAGTCTTTGGTCACTTACCAAATAGTATCAAAAGTCTGACAGATAACCAACAAGTATTTAAGAAGAAATTAAAAGAATTTCTGAATGACAACTCCTTCTACTCCATAGAGGAATTTTTAGATATAAATTAAGGAAAAAAAATATTTTAAAAAAATAAAAAATAAAAATAATAAAAAAACACAAAAAATAAAAAGTTGATATATTAACTTAAGTATGTTGTTAAATTAAATTAATTATGTCATGTATTGGAAACTTTGACTCGTTCCACATCATTACGAAATATCGTATTCATGATCCATGGAACTAGTATTAATCTAATCTAATCTAATCTAATCTAATAGAATTTGAGAAGGATTACGTTAAAAACAAATAAGTTTCCATTCTCATACTAGATTCTTCAAAAAATGATATTTGTAGGTTTCTTCTGTGAGCTGTATAGATTTTGTGGCTGTCGCTTGCACATTCTGATGTCGTTCCATCAATTACACTCCTGGAAATTGAAATAAGAACACCGTGAATTCATTGTCCCAGGAAGGGGAAACTTTATTGACACATTCCTGGGGTCAGATACATCACATGATCACACTGACAGAACCACAGGCACATAGACACAGGCAACAGAGCATGCACAACGTCGGCACTAGTACAGTGTATATCCACCTTTCGCAGCAATGCAGGCTGCTATTCTCCCATGGAGACGATCGTAGAGATGCTGGATGTAGTCCCGTGGAACGGCTTGCCATGCCATTTCCACCTGGCGCCTCAGTTGGACCAGCGTTCGTGCTGGACGTGCAGACCGCGTGAGACGACGCTTCATCCAGTCCCAAACATGCTCAATGGGGGACAGATCCGGAGATCTTGCTGGCCAGGGTAGTTGACTTACACCTTCTAGAGCACGTTGGGTGGCACGGGATACATGCGGACGTGCATTGTCCTGTTGGAACAGCAAGTTCCCTTGCCGGTCTAGGAATGGTAGAACGATGGGTTCGATGACGGTTTGGATGTACCGTGCACTATTCAGTGTCCCCTAGACGATCACCAGTGGTGTACGGCCAGTGTAGGAGATCGCTCCCCACACCATGATGCCGGGTGTTGGCCCTGTGTGCCTCGGTCGTATGCAGTCCTGATTGTGGCGCTCTCCTGCACGGCGCCAAACACGCATACGACCATCATTGGCACCGAGGCAGAAGCGACTCTCATCGCTGAAGACGACACGTCTCCATTCGTCCCTCCATTCACGCCTGTCGCGACACCACTGGAGGCGGGCTGCACGATGATGGGGCGTGAGCGGAAGACGGCCTAACGGTGTGCGGGACCGTAGCCCAGCTTCATGGAGACGGTTGCGAATGGTCCTCGCCGATACCCCAGGAGCAACAGTGTCCCTAATTTGCTGGGAAGTGGCGGTGCGGTCCCCTACGGCACTGCGTAGGATCCTACGGTCTTGGCGTGCATCCGTGCGTCGCTGCGGTCCGGTCCCAGGTCGACGGGCACGTGCACCTTCCGCCGACCACTGGCGACAACATCGATGTACTGTGGAGACCTCACGCCCCACGTGTTGAGCAATTCGGCGGTACGTCCACCCGGCCTCCCGCATGCCCACTATACGCCCTCGCTCAAAGTCCGTCAACTGCACATACGGTTCACGTCCACGCTGTCGCGGCATGCTACCAGTGTTAAAGACTGCGATGGAGCTCCGTATGCCACGGCAAACTGGCTGACACTGACGGCGGCGGTGCACAAATGCTGCGCAGCTAGCGCCATTCGACGGCCAACACCGCGGTTCCTGGTGTGTCCGCTGTGTCGTGCGTGTGATCATTGCTTGTACAGCCCTCTCGCAGTGTCCGGAGCAAGTATGGTGGGTCTGACACACCGGTATCAATGTGTTCTTTTTTCCATTTCCAGGAGTGTAGTTTACATCTTAATGCACTCGAGGACCAAATTTGTCGCTTACTTCTTAGAGGTAAACTAAAACTGTTGGTAGTAGTTATCTGGAAGGTTTTAATTCGTGTCAATTGTGATTGTGAAATCTATCTTTAATAAGATTTTAAATATTTATTTCTTTTGTCATTAACTCCATTGTATTTTACGATACCATAAAGAACTGATGGCACATACTTGCGCCAGGAAAGAAGGACGGAATACAGACACGCTTCGCGAGTTTCGAAGCGGTGCTGTTAGACATTGCGCTACCAACGCACTTTATTTTACGCCGCTCGAGCAGCGTCATGAAGTTGCGTGAAAACTTTGGCCGTCATGTTCTTGGAAGTTGTTGCGTGTTGGCACCTAAGGCAAAATAGGTGCGCTTTTGTTTTCATCCTGGTTGCAGCCTGCCAAGTTTCGACTGTGTCAGAGCGCCACCTAAGGCCGGTTCCCCTTGTAAGACGAAACTGTGTCCTCATTGTGAACCTCACACAGTTACTAACTATACATGTAAAGGAATTGCATCTATGTTAGATAAGTTATACAGGGTGTTACAAAAAGGTACGGCCAAACTGTCAGGAAACATTCCTCACACACAAAGAAAGAAAATATATTATGTGGACATGTGTCCGGAAACGCTTACTTTCCATGTTAGAGCTCATTTTATTACTTCTCTTCAAATCACGTTAATCGTGGAATGGAAACACACAGCGGACGTACCAGCATGACTTCAAACACTTTGTTACGGGAAATGTTCAAAATGTCCTCCGTTAGCGAGGATACATGCATCCACTCTCCGTCGCATGGAATCCCTGATGCGCTGATGCAGCCCTGGAGAATGCCGTATTGTATCACAGCCGTTCACAATACGACCGCGAAGAGTCTCTACATTTGGTACAGGGGTTGCGTAGACAAGAGCTTTCAAATGCCCCCATAAATGAAAGTCAAGAGGGTTGAGGTCAGGAGAGCGTGGAGGCCACGGAATTGGTCCGCCTCTACCAATCTATCGGTCACCGAATCTGTTGATGACAAGCGTACGAACACTTCGACTGAAATGTGCAGGAGCTCCATCGTGCATGAACCACATGTTGTGTCGTACTTGTAAAGGCACATGTTCTAACAGCACAGGTAGAGTATCCCGTATGAAATCATGATAACGTGCTCCATTGAGCGTAGGTGTAAGAACATGGGGCCCAATCAAGACATCACCAACAATGCCTGCCCAAACGTTCACAGATAATCTGTGTTGATGACGTGATTGCACAATTGCGTGCGGATTCTCGTCAGCCCACACATGTTGAGTGTGAAAATTTACAATTTGATCACGTTGGAATGAAGCCTCTTCCGTAAAGAGAACATTTGCACTGAAATAAGGAGTGACACATTGTTGGATGAACCATTCGCGCAGGTGTACCCGTGGAGGCCAATCAGCTGCTGACAGTGCCTGCACACGCTGTACATGGTACGGAAGCAACTGGTTCTCCCGTAGCACTCTCCATACAGTGACGTGGTCAACGTTACCTTGTACAGCAGCAACTTCTCTGACGCTGACATTAGGGTTATCGTCAACTGCACGAAGAATTGCCTCGTCCATTGCAGGTGTCCTCGTCGTTCCAGGTCTTCCCCAGTCGCGAGTCATAGGATGGAATGTTCCGTGCTCCCTAAGACGCCGATCAATTGCTTCGAACGTCTTCCTGTCGGGACACCTTCGTTCTGGAAATCTGTCTCGATACGAACGTACCGCGCCACGGCTATTGCTCCGTGCTTATCCATATATCAAATGGGCATCTGCCAACTCCGCATTTGTAAACATTGCACTGACTGCAAAACCACGTTCGTGGTGAACACTAACCTGTTGATGCTACGTACTGATGTGCTTGATGCTAGTACTGTAGAACAATGAGTCGCATGTCAACACAAGCACCGAAGTCAACATTACCTTCCTTCAATTGGGCCAACTGGCGGTGAATCGAGGAAGTACAGTACATACTGACGAAACTAAAATGAGCTCTAACATGGAAATTAAGCGTTTCCGGACACATGTCCACGTAAAATCTTTTCTTTATTTGTGTGTGAGGAATGTTTCCTGAAAGTTTGGCCGTACCTTTTTGTAACACCCTGTATATAAGGGATTACCCATGCAGAACTAATATGGAAAAACGAGGAATTGTTACATACAGAGTAGTTCAGAAATGATGGTCAATAATTCACACATGGAAAGTACAGGCCAAACGTAGCTAAAAAGGTCAAAAAAAAAAAATGGATCCACAAATCAACCGTTGCCGAGTTACAACACATTTTCTGTTGCGGTTCATCAGTGTGTAGGAACACATAGAATCTCTAAACGTCAGAGCATGTGTTCGAAATGCTACCTACAGATCTGAATGCAACACTGAACTCGTCTCTCAAATGAGTTGCGAATCCTCTCAGGCAGTCCTGGGGAATTCTATAGAAGTTGGAAGACTGCTTCAATTCGAAAGCGTAATTGCTCAAGAGAGTTGACCTCGGTGGAGTAGACCAGGAGTCTGACGTGGCTCCACACACACAAATCCACGGGATTCAAATTCGGTGACCTTGGAGGCCACGGCACAGGCCCTCCCCTACCTATCCAGTGTTGCCCATGCGTCCGAGTTAGAAGCTGGCGCACCCGTAAATGAAAATGTGCTGTTGCACCGTCATGTATGAACCACATATTCAGACGTTGGTTCAGTGAGACTTCATCGTGTACATCTGGAAACAGTGGAATCCGCATGTACTGCTTGAGACGCCCTGCTGAACCATGTAACGGAACATATTAAAGGCTTTACTGTACCGAAGTATGCGATACCCTCCAAATTCAACCAGTTTAACGAGTATTTATGATTATAGAAAAGTTGTTGTGTATGTTAACAATGATTGCATAACATGTCTGCATAAACAGTCAACCCATTAAATTATACTGAGTAACTGACCCACACAAAAGTTTATATCACTTGATCACTGATACAGCAAATGTCATCGTGTAAAAACACTGAGTTAATCTTAAATAATTAATATGAAGTACGAAAAATAGTGGCCAACTTAGGTATTTTGGATCTCCTTAAATAAAAATCACCCAGTGAAACCTATTTGTTCACTAGGAGCGTTTTCACTCAGTATTCACGTAATCAATCCTGTTTTAGACGAAAACCAATGTAATTCATAATAATTCATGTTATTTACTTATTTATGCAAATTAGAGAAGTCAATTGACAAACTTCTAAAAACAGCCTTTTTGTAACAATGAATTATTCTGTCAAGTCAACAAATCTGTCTGTCATTTTAATAACATGTTAAATTATGTCACTCGATGCAAATTAATAACTTTTCTGCACAAATTATGATAACAGATGTACATGTGACTTATAAACTATATCTCTTTTTAGTAGTTCTTTGACAATGTTATAAATACAAGCAGCAAGAACGGTCGGGAGGCAGTCGGAATGTCACTTTGGTACAGTGTGTTTGTGTGTTATTGTTTGAGGTGGATAAACAATGCAAAGAACATGTAAAGGAAGTTGTGTTGTGTCATGGTCTTTGGTGGACAGTGGAATTAAGATGGCCACCAGAGTAATAAATATTTGAAGTTTACATATTTGTTGGTTTCGCTCGTTCTTTATCATCAAAAGCACATAAAAAACACGGGACCTCATGTTTTTAACCCTAGACAACCAGATGTAGAGCCAGCATCAGCATCGAGAGACAGTAGCGATCCAGCAAGTAGCAGCGATTACCACAACACAATGCATTTTAATGGCGCCAACCTAACATCAAGTGCTAACAAGCTCCGTAAATGGGAGTGAAATAGTGCGATTATAGCAATTAGCAATATCTACGACCAGGCGACCATTACAACCAGCAGGACAGGACGGGTAGTTTAAATTGTGGGAAGGCCAAAATAAGGGGCTGTCAGTTACACTCAAACATACAACTTTATTATTTGATCAAACATTACAAAAGCCCAAAAAAATTTTTTTTAAACCCACAGCTTTAATCTTTGGGACTTAAGTACCGGCTGAAAGTCACTTTAATTTAGAAACGGCTGAAGGCCAATAACTTAAAACGCAAGCATAATCAGAAATTTAAAAGGCAAGCCTTGTCTTACAACAGTTCTTTATTTAGGCCGAAGGCGCAAGGAATCTGAGATTTTCAGAGCAAACAATTTGAATGGAAAAATCGGCTGAAAGCCCAATACTTAAGGCTAAACAACACTAAATTAAAAAAAAAAGCTCTTACGTGAAACAGTTCTTAATTAGGCAAAACTCAATCAAAACAAAAATTTAAAAGGCAAAGCCTTATCTTAAAACAATTCCTTAGTCAGGCTGAACGCCCAAAGAATCAGACACTTCAAGAGCAAACAAGTTGAATTCAAATTGGCTGGAGGCCTAACACTTAAAACTCCATAACACTATTTTTTTTTAAATACCAAAGGCCTTACGTGAAACAGTTCTTTAATTTAGGCTGAAGGCGTTAAGAACAGAACAAATCAAACTCAAAATCGGTTGAAGGCCCAACACTAAAAATTCAATAATATTAAAACCTTTAAAATTCCAAAGGTCTTAGGTGAAACAGTTCTTTAAATTAGGCTGAAGGCCTAAAGAATCTTACGCCTTAAGGGTAAAACTACCATGGTTTAAGAAAATAGGCTAGAAGCCATACAAGTACAAACGTCAAGAACAATTTTAAAAAAGGCAGTACACCCAAGCGCGCTCAGATGTTCGAGGGTCGGCCTGGAATACAAACGCTAACGCTCGCTTAGGTGAGACACGCGGTCGGGCCAGCCATTCACGGTTCGACGACAACCCAACCGCCCGACAGTCAACGGACCAAGCGACAGGGTGTCCCAACAGCCCACAACGAAATTCAAACGACGCAATGCGCACAGCTGGGGCTGGCTGGTGGATTAACTAAAGACTTTAACTTCCGTGTCCGGGATCGGCGAGCCACGGGCCTCGTAGCAATGGGGAACAACTGCCCCTCACACTCCGACCGCGCGTGGACGCCGCCAGCGGCGCCGGCCAGACACGCGCCACGGAGACCTCCTCGCTGCTCCACGCCAACCGACCAGGTGCGCAGGCCCGGAAACGGTGAAAGGACCAAATATACGTCGGCCTATGAGACGACCAACCACCGAAGGACCAACCGACGGTCGTCCCGCTCCAGTCTCCCTCCGTCGGACAGTTCGTGTGTGTCGCCAGCGGTCGGCGGGCAATAGCGAGCCTGTATAGGGAGAGAGTGGCCAACTGGACGATACGGCGGCCATTCTTCTGCCAAACTGCGGGCGGGACTCTTGAATGGCCAGTAGTGGAGTACACACTCACCGAATCAAAAGCACAAGACAATATGGCGAAATCATTCGTTAAATGCCTTTGTTTATAAGAATAATGTTGTTGTGGTCTTCAGTCCTGAGACTTGTTTGATGCAGCTCTCCACGCTACTGTATCCTATGCAAGCTTCTTCATCTCCCAGTACCTACTGCATCCTACATCCTTCTGAATCAGCTTAGTGTATTCATCTCTTGGTCTCCCTCTGCGATTTTGTACCCACCACACTGCCCTCCAATACTAAATTGGTGATCCCTTGATGCCTCAGAACATGTCCTACCAACCGATCCTCTCTTCTAGTCAAGTTGTGCCACAAACTTCTCTTCTCCCCAATCCTATTCAATACCTCCTCATTAGTTACATGATCTACCCATCTAATCTTCAGCATTCTTCTGTAGCACCACATTTCGAAAGCTTCTATTCTCTTCTTGTCCAAACTAGTTACCGTCCATGTTTCACTTCCAATAATGTGTCATAATAATTTTCACACAGCCAATTTACAGGTCTCTTTTCAAATTTAACTATGTATATTGCAAGTTATTTTATATGCAGTAAAAAGTAAAAACGACTTACTTCGCATAGAAAAGAGTAGTTGGTTGGTTTCTACAAGGCTGCTGTTTGATTTATGTCAGCCCTGTTGACTGTGACTGCCTACCGCTTTCGTATTTCTTCAATGCGCGGAAATGCTAACATGCGAAATCCACCTTCGCCTCTATTGGAACAACCGAATGCAGCTCAACCTGGCATCGTTTACGAACGTCTGCAGAAAAAATTACAGATGTCAAAAACAATACTGTGCAATTACTAACGTGTTTACTTCAAATTTGTAGGCCTACCGACTTCATCACAAAACGCTTTCAACTCGTATTTAAGATCGCAAACGCTAATTACGTACTACAAGCGATATACAACTAAATCGAGCATGCATACACAACGCATAACAAATCTCTCAATAATTCAAATAGCCGGCCAGTGTGGCCGAGTGGTTCTAGGCGCTACAGTCTGGAACCGCGCGACCGCTACGGTCGCAGTTTCGAATCCTGCCTCGGGCATGGGTGTGTGTGATGTCCTTAGGTTAGTTAGGTTTAAGTAGTTCTAAGTTCTAGGGGACTGATGACCTCAGAAGTTTAGTCCCATAGTGCTCAGAGCCATTTGAACCATTTTTTGAATTCAAATACCTTTTAATCGTTTGCAAAAGTCATCTGAACTTCAATTCAACTCAAAAGCACGGCGAACATAGGAAGCGCGAGAGACGTTGGACGCCATTTTTCTGCCAAAGCTAATCAACCAATCACGGGCAACTTCTCCTATCCCCACTCTCTCTGTATACAGGCTCTCTAGCGATCACTGGCTGTCGGCCCCTGACCGGCGCTCCGCCCCCGACTTCACTGCTGCTGTGTCCCGAACTGCTCTGCTGGTCTGTCTCCAACTGACTGCCGGACACACGACGACCCGGACATACTGTCGGTCGCTCCAGAGATGGGACGACAGTGCACTTATCCGTAGGCGCTGCTGCCGCCGCTCAAGGGCAACTAGGGCAGGAAGTTAGCGACGCCAGTAAATGGAATAAGGAAACGAGGCGGCAGTACCGTAATAGAGGATGGCAAACAATTAATGGGATAAACACGAGCCGTGCACACCTCTCTGCCGTCCGGTTCGTCTCCGTGGTAGGAAGTGTGGTCCAGTTACGCGGTCTCCGAGCTGTCCTGCCCAGACGTTCAACGAATAACGCTGCTGACGTCGTGATGTGTGTTGCATTAGGGCTGACATCGGGCCAAATGTGACAGTTATGGCAGTTAAAAATGCCATCAGGGCTAACTCCAACCTCATCGGTAGACAGAATACTGCTCACAATCGGGAGTTCAGGGTACACTGTTGCTGCACCCATCGGCAGAAATTCTCTCTATGAGGGAAGTCTGCATTGTTGAGAGCTTTCTGTAGATGATACGGATAGGGTATTCTCCGATGTAAAATCCGCCACACACTGCTATGACCCAGGACACACTCTCGGGTAGCAATCCTCCTTGCTGAAGTACCCGGACGTTCGTGTACAATGCGTAACACCCTTTCCTCGACATCGGATGTTATGGATCTGCGTCGAACTTCCCGTACATTGTGTGTGCGAAACTCCCGGTTTCTCTAAGGCGCTGATGTAACCGGCTAAATGTACTCCTGTCGGGCTGCCTGCTGAGAGGGAAAGCTTCTTCATACAATTGCGCAGCCTCAGGGGCACCGCTTTACCATACATGAAGCGCATGTCAGTGCACTCTTCATTGGTGTAACCTCTGTCCATGGTGCCTTCAAGTTCGTAGCTGACTGTGAGTCTGGTACGGCACAGAGCACGGGAGACGTGGGGTGGCGGCAGGGGCGACCGGGGGGGGGGGGGAGGGAAGTACACTACTGGCCTTTAAAACACCACGAAGATGACGTGCTACAGACGTGAAATTTAACCGACAGGAAGAAGATGCTGTGATATGCAAATGATTAGCTTTTCAGACATTCACACAAGGTTGGCGCCGGCGGCGACACCTACAACGTGCTGACGTGAGGAAAGTTTCCAACCGATTCCTCATACACAAACAGCAGTTGACCGACGTTGCCTGGGAGATGTTGTTCTGATGCCTCGTGTAAGGAGGAGAAATGCGTACCATCACGTTTCCAACTTTGATAAAGGTCGGATTGTAGCCTATCACGATTGCGGTTCATTGTATCGCGACATTGCTGCTCGGTTTGGTCGAGATCCAATGACTGTTAGCAGAATATCGAATCTGTGGGTTCAGAAGGGTAATATGGAACGCCGTGCTGCACGAACAGTTCGACGACGTCAGCAGCAGCATGGATTATCAGCTCGGAGACCGTGGCTGCGGTTACCCTTGTCGCTGCATCACAGACAGGAGCGCCTGCGATGGTGTACTCGACGACGAACCTGGCTGCACGAATGGCAAAACGTCATTTTTTCGGATGAATCCAGGTTCTGTTTACAGCATCGTGATGGTCGCATCCGTGTTTGGCGACAACGCGGTGAACGCACATTGGAAGCGTGTATTCGTCATCGCCATACTGGCGTATCACCCAGCGTGATGGTATGGGGTGCCATTGGTTACACGTCTCGGTCACCTCTTGTTCGCATTGACGGCACTTTGAACAATGGACGTTAGATTTCAGATGTGTTACCACCCGTGGCCCCACCCTTCATTCGATCCCTGCGAAATCCTACATTTCAGCAGGATAATGCACGACCGCATGTTGCAGGTCCTGTACGGGCCTTTCTGGATACAGAAAATGTTCGACTGCTGCCCTGGCCAGCACATTCTCCAGCTCTCTCACAAACTGAAAACGTCTGGTCAATGGTGGCCGAGCAACTGCCTCGTCACAATACACCAGTCACTACTCTTGATGAACTGTGGTATCGTGTCGAAGCTGCATGGGCAGCTGTACCCGTAAACGCCATCCAAGCTCTGTTTGAGTCAATGCCCAGGCGTATCAAGGCCGTTATTACGGCCAGAGGTGGTTGCTCTGGGTACTGATTTCTCAGGATCTATGTACCTAAATTGTGTGAAAATGTAATCACATCTCAGTTCTAATATAATATATTTGTGCAATGAATACCCTTTTATCATCTGCATTTCTTCTTGGTGTAGCAATTTTAATGGCCAGCAGTGTACTTGCGCATGCATAAAAAAACAGATAGTCGATCCCAAACTTTGAGGCACTAACGTAAACACCGCAGTATCCAGGTGCGTTTACAGTTGGTTCCGAACTCGAATTAATGCGATACCTCGGCAACGGTGGATTTGCGGACCCCTGTTTATTGGAGCGTCTTAGTCGCTTTTGGGCTGTACTTCCCATGTGTGAGTTGTTGACGATCACCCTGTGTATTAAGACACAACACAATTTCAAAAACAAACAGACTGGTAGATTTTGTACCGATCAGGACACAGAAGTGTGTGCTTCTGAATTCATGGTGAAAAATAGTTCTCATTTAATTGTAACTGTATGTAGGTACCCGCTGGGGAATTTTGATCTGTTTATGAAGAATCTGGATTCCTTACTGTGCTATCTGTGAGACAGCAGCAAGCAGTTAACAGCCTGTAGATTTTTTCAAAGGATTCTGAGAGGAAAAATGACCTGGAAACCTTATTTGGATACTACAACTTGATCTCAGTAATTAGCTTTCCAACACAGGTGGATTAAGACAGTAGGCATCTAATTGATGTCTTCTCTGATGAAGCTCACTGCAACAAAATAACTGTTCACCCAGAAAAAAATGCTCTCTCTGACCATGACGAATAGTTAATTAGGATAAATAGCACAGTGGCTTACACTACTAATAACTCTTAGTGAAAATGTTATAACATTTAATGGCTCCAGGACAAACCTTCTTAAGAATAGTAAACAAGGGATGACTGGGGATGAAATATATTTCGAACCAAATGCTAACATAAAATTTAATCTATTCCATGATAAATCCATATCGTTACTGCAACTAGCTTTCCCCAAGAGCCAATCAGAATGGACATTAAGCAGCCTTGTAAAAACCACGGGTCGCCAGAGGGATTTAAGTACCTTGTGAAGGGAAAAGGGAAATGTATCTCCATCACGTTGCCTTCCATTCAGAAGGCTGTTGCACTCAGCGACTGTTATATTGACTTGTAAATATTAGATTTCAACTATCAGTCGTCCTATTTTAAATTTTATTGGCAGATCTAGATTTCAGCTAGAAACTAGCCATTCTCAATGCACTACCATTGAATATTACTCAATTCGTATTCAATGAACTGTGCATGAAGCCCTGCCAACAGGCATTACATGCATTGATCAAAATTGGTAGTGCATTGAGAATGACTAATTTCTAGCTGAAATCTACATCTGCCAATAAAATTTAAAATAGGACGACTGATAGCTGAAATATATTATTTAGAAGGAAATGTTTCTGTTGGTAAGAACAAGTATATACCCTGCAATAATTTCAGACTACGAAAAACTACTCAAAATTACTAAGAAAAGTTATTAAAAACCTAGGAAAATCCACATAATATCAGAAATCCGTAGTTCTGATGACACACTTCAGGATGTATGGAATGTAGTGAAACGAGAGAAAGGACATCCGGCCGCAGGACGGGATAACACATCACTGCTGAACTGAATGGAAGGAATATAACTGATGACTCGCCGGCAGCAAATACTCCTACATTTAATAATAATTTCTTAAATATAGTAGAAAGTAGAGGGCCGAACTGTTCAATAGAAAAATCACAGCAGTATGTTGAAAAAGCAGCTCTCACGAAACTCAGTCATTACCAACTTCCCCTTCTGAAATGACGAAAATTATATGTCCTCTCAAAAATAACAGCTCATCTGGATTTGATGGTGATTCCAGTAGAGTACTAAAGATTTTTTCTCGTAAAAAAATCTATGTCTTATCTGAAATATATAATGCAGCACTAATTCAAGGCATTTTTCTAGAGAGACTGATATAAGTCGTTGTCAAACCCATCCATCGGAAAGGTGATAGGAGAGATGTCAATAACTGCCGACCTGTTTCACAGTTTGGGTTGCAGAAGAGTTGCTCTGCTGAGTATGTCATGTTCACTGACAAAATTTTACGTGTATTAGATAACAAAATAGCATCAGTTGGTATTTTCTATGTCGTATCGAAGGCATTTGGCTGTGTGAATCACAGTATTCTCCTACATAAAATGACGTTTTACGGGAGTACTGGTATTGCCAATCAATGGATAATGTCATATCTAATCAAAGCAATGAAGAAAGTTGTAGTTAGTTGTTCAACCAATGTAGTCCGAGAACATTATTCTGGCTGGGGTGAAGTCATGTATGGGGTTCCCAAAGACTCAGTTTCAGGTCCACTGTTGTTTCTCACTATACAAACGATCTTCTCCCCAATACACAACAAGCAGAATTAGTTCTTTTTGCAGATGACAGTAGTATTGTAATCAGTCCAAGCATACAAACAGCAACAGAAGAAATGATAAACAAAGTTCTTAAAACTATCGTTCACTCGTTTTCTGCGAATGGTGTCATCCTCAATTTTAAAAAGATATAACATATTCAGTTCTGCACATCTAGGGGTGCTACACCAACGATAAGTGCCACACATGTAATGAAATAATAGGGTGGAAACCCAAAAATTGTCAGGTATCCATGTTGATGAGAATTTAAACTGGAAAAGACATATTTTGGAACTCATAAAAGAACTTTAGTGCAGCCACATCCGCACTTAGAATCATTGCAGATCTTGGGAAGAGACAAGTCAGTAAGTTTACGTATTTTGCATATTTTTGTTGAATAATATCACATGGAATAAGATTCTGGGGTAAGTCGTCTTTAAGACAAAAGTCTTCGTTGCTCAAAATGTGCTGTAAGGAGCATATATAGTGCACATCCACGGTCATCCTGTACACATCTTTTTAAAGAGGTGGACTACAGCTGACTACAGCTTCACATTATATTCATTCCCTCCTGAGGTTTGTTGTAAGGAAACCACGATGTACACAATTACAATACCAGAAGGAAAAAATTGACATTCATTACTCCACATGAAGTCTATCTTTAGCACAAAAAGGGGATGCACAGCGCTGGAATTAAAATTTTGGATAGCTTGCTCAGCGATATAAAATGCCTGACAAACAGCAAAGTAAAAGTTGAAAACAAACTGAAAAAGTTTCTTCTTGACAACTCCCTCTATACCGTAGAAGAATAGCTTTATGGTAATGTGTAAAAAATGGTTGGTACGAATAACTCACAGCTGTACGTCTTTAAAAAATGAAAATAATAAAAATTGTAGCCATACCCCAAAATAGTTTGGGATGTGAATATGAAATCAGTGGTTCGACATCATTACTATTTGCTGTGGAACTCAGCCATTACATGTGAGACTAACTAACTAACTAACTAACAATACGTGCAATGCAAATGTTTTTGCAATTTGTGCCCTGCATCACCGAGTAATAATCTGAAAACCCTGAGTTACTGTCACAGCAGAAAGTATTTAGATGTCTGCATCTCCGCTGATTTGTGCGTCTATGTTCGACAACAGCACAACATTTCTTGCATATCTAAAAGTTTTATTTAATAAAACTGCAGTTCCACTTAGGACAGGATATTTCTTGACAGCTTTAAGAACAATGGAAATTAATGTGTTACCTTTCGAGAACGTGATTCTCGAGTGAACTCATGTTGGAACGTGGAGAGCTCGGAGGGTTAACTTGAACGAAGACAAGAGAAAGTCATAATAAACTCGTGAAACTACCATTTGTGCTGCAAGTGAAGTAATGACCAGTATTTGAATACAAGATAACATATTTCAACTGCAAATATACTTCAGCAAATATACTTCATCACATAGTGTCGGAAGTTCCATGCGGCTTTTTGCGGATGATGCTGTAGTATACAGAGAAGTTGCAGCATTAGAAAATTGCAGCGAAATGCAGGAAGATCTGCAGCGGATAGGCACTTGGTGCAGGGAGTGGCAACTACCCTTAACATAGACAAATGTAATGTATTGCGAATACATAGAAAGAAGGATCCTTTATTATATGATTATATGATAGCGGAACAAACACTGGTAGCAGTTACTTCTGTAAAATATTTGGGAGTATGCGTGCGGAACGATTTGAAGTGGAATGATCATATAAAATTAATTGTTGGTAAGGCGGGTGCCAGGTTGAGATTCAATGGAAGAGTCCTTAGAAAATGTAGTCCATCAACAAAGGAGGTGGCTTACAAAACACTCGTTCGACCTATACTGTAGTATTGCTCATTAGTGTGGGATCCGTACTAGATCGGGTTGACGGAGGAGATAGAGAAGATCCAAAGAAGAGCGGCGCGTTTCGTCGCAGGGTTATTTGGTAAACGTGATAGCGTTACGGAGATGTTTAGCAAACTCGAGTGGCAGACTCTGCAAGAGAGGCGCTCTGAATCGCGGTGTAGCTTGCTGTCCAGGTTTCGAGAGGTTACGTTTCTGGATGAGCTATCTAATATATTGCTTCCTCCTGCTTATACATCCCGAGGAGATCACGAATGTAAAATTAGAGAGATTCGAGAGCGCACAGAGGCTTTCCGGCAGTCGTTCTTCCCCCGAACGATACGCGACTGGAACAGGAAAGGGAGGTAATGACAGTGGCACGTAAAGTGCCCTCCGCCACACACCGTTGGGTGGCTTGCGGAGTATAAATGTAGATGTAGATTTCATTTTTCACTATCCCTGGCTTGGATTAGAGAAAAGAAAATCACCACATATGCATGAAACATTATTTCCTAAGCGGAAGAGGAATGAGACAAAAACACTTGAAATCTTGAATGACTGAACAGAAATCGGTTATTGATTCGCACGTGTTCTAAAGAAGGCGAACGCGCAAAGAAAGTTCTAACGGTTCACACGTTGAAGAGGACTGAAAAATATGTCACGTAAAATAGATGTAATGCTCCGTAGTCTGAAAAGCCACGCAAGTGCAGAACAAATGCGCAAGAGCAGCGACAGTCTCACCATAATCCGGAATGGAGTCAGGTGTGAAAGCGTCCGTACTACCAGGCAGGTGGGCACTTCGCCGTCACGAGAGGAGAAGACGAGCGACGAGGTGTCGTGAGACGTAATTGCGCCGCCCAGCTTCGCTGCTGGTTGTCTCGCGTCAAAGTTCGCACTACCTGTCGAGACAAACCTCGTTCTTCCCACCCAGACACGTCCTGCCCCAGCAGACAGGTAGGTGACTGCAGATTGTAACGTCTACGCTCGGGAGTACGTTAACCCTTTAAAGCCTGTACTATGGTAAGTTGACGGGCTTCACCTTATAAGAAAGGATTTTGGTATATATGTTGACCGCGTGTACCTGAATGGAGGCAAAATCAGACTTACACACTTTCAGTAACAACAATGATACGTCAAGCAAGTCTTAAGTGCAACTACACGTTAGGACGGGAAAGAAACATACACAGCAGATGCTACCAATTGTTAATAATACGGTCGCCAGCCTAATTAGGCATTAACTGAGTTTTTTCCTTGTACAAGTGGATGTACGTGTAAGCATAACAACACGTAGTAATACTGCATTATATGGTAAATTTTAGAACCAGAAAATTCTACTGAACTAATTTTTTCACTTTCTGTACTAATTTGGACAAGGTATAAATACACAACATTACACTAAAATGTTTACTACAAACTGCGTTTTGTCTATTGATCCGACTGAAATCGGGCATAGGTTACCCTAGAAATAGCACTTTTGAAACACACATACAATGTCAATTTTGAGAAAGGGAGAACACTGACAAATTTAGGTTTTATATTGACTTTAACTTTGCTGGTCAAATCAGTCCAGTACACTTCAGAGTTCAAATGAATAGAAAAGAAAAAGCGGGGGGGGGGGGGGGAGGAGACCCTGAAACTGTTACGATCACTATAGTGAAAGTTTGATTATTGAGAGCATTAAGCATTCAAGTTTTCCAATATATGATTTACCACTGTTTTTTTTGTCTTATTTCCTGCTCATTTAACTACCGTTATTTTTGGTCTCAATTTAAATAAACTTCATTACTAAACCAATTTCAACATTATCTTCCAACTTTGTCATACCTATATTATTCGTCCAGAATTCATTAATAACAAAGTTCTTTAAACATCATTCTAACATTGATAGGTCTGCAGGTAATTATTATTAACATAAACTTTAAATCTTCATCTTGGGACACTCGGATTGCACAACATGTGGAAAGGACCCTGTCTAGGTTAGTTGTGAGGATAATTAATTGATAGGACAGTTCTGGTAAAATTTAAGTTGTTATTGAACAGTATGTAGCAAAAGTAACACTGGTCCACACGAATACAGTACTAAAAGTTTCAACCTGTTCGTATCGATGAGGCGGTCGGCAGGCGGCGAGATGGCGAGGCACAAATCACACATGCAATTACAGCAATGGCTCATGAAATATCGGCACTTTACTTCTTCATAGCGTCGCAATACTTTTCCATTTACTACCTATGGAATATAGCCATGCTGTATAGGCGTCGGAAACGGCGCATCCGAGGCTCAACGAAACCACGTTTTCCAGGAGAGCCTCCTCGACCCAGCACGTGTTTCTCAGACCGATGCCCAACTCCGACTCCGACTGCTGAGCCCGTTATGCCGTACCGCGCCCGTGTGCATTTTCCCGCGCTCGCCTGCCTCCACCTTTTACCGCTCCCCTACAGACAGGGTATTCACCAAAGGTTTTACATTCTACTTATCCTAATACATTGCCTACGTATGGACCAGGCATACAATTACAACTTTCACATCTTACAATAGTTTCAACATTAGGTACACTTCACTTCGATTACAACATTACTTGAAATTTGACATAAATAATAAAATTTACATCGAAAATTGTTTATAGCTTCTTCAGCAGAATGTCATGAAACAAAAAAGAAATGAAACCAGAATATCGATTATACTAATTTATCGAAATTCAGGGGAAAAGTTTATTATAAGTACAATAGTATAGTGTTATTGTTGTTACAAGATGTCTGAGGCACACAAGAGCGTGCTGTCGAGCCTCTCGCACTTCTCCAGTTTTCTGCGGAAGTGACCAGCAGTGCCGGGTGGAGTTTTGCCATCGAGGGCCCAAGCTGTCACGACTCCCTCCCTCTCTCCCGGGACTCGTCGATGCGGACCCGGAAAGCGGCGCAGCCCGCGTTGATTGATGGCGGCCATTCATCTGTGGAGACGGCGGCGTCGCCGGGTTGCGGCCCCCTGCGTGTTTGCGCCGCTTGCGCGGGGGAGGCGCTGATGAATACGCAGCGCGGCAGTCCTTCATTCGATTGCGGAATCGCATACGACCCAACTGTGACACGTGGAATACGTTACAGAGCATTTCAAAACAACTTCTGACGCCACCGTGTAAGTAGACTGTATAGGTTTTTTTATTGGTAACGCCACATAGCGCTCTGTATGAAAATCACTGGCTGTGCTGTGTGCAGTCTGTGGCTAGTTTGCATTGTTGTCTGCCATTGTAGTGTTGGGCAGCGGCAGCTGGATGTGAACAGCGCGTAGCGTTGCGCAGTTGGAGGTGAGCCGCCAGCAGTGGTGGATGTGGGGAGAGAAATGGCGGAGTTTTGATATTTGTAAGAATGGATGTTATGAACTGCTATATATATTATGACTATTAAGGTACATAAAATGTTTGTTCTCTATTAAAATCTTTCATTTGCTAACTATGCCTACTAGTAGTTAGTGCCTTAAATGTTATCTGTATTGTTATGTTCTTTAATGATCTATTTTGTACCTTTGTAATTGTATTCTCATGTTATAATATTGTAATTGACACTAGTTCATCCAATTAAGTAACTTGTAAGTTCCATTTCACTGCACACTTTTCTGTTGGTCATAGTATATGGACAATATGTGAGAAGTAGGGACTGTTAGTGTTTGCACGTGTGTTAATAATTCAGCAAGGGACTGGATAACAGCATTGCCGGTTCTAAGGACAATTCCAAAAAGTTTGTGAGTGCACAAGTGGTTATGGACTTGCTATATTAACTGCAAGACTCTTCAATGGTGATTGTGCACCCGCACAGTCACAACAGATGGCTGCTGGCTATCTCTACAAGGACTACAGTGGATCTGCATCTCTGATTGCCCACCAATATCATTATTTCTACAAGGACTGCAGTGGGTCTGCACCTCTGGTGGCCTCCAATACCGTAATCTCTACCAGGACTACAGTGGGTCTGCTCTCTGATGACCTACCTACCAATATTCTTCAAAACGTCGAATGACTCTGCTGTGGGTTTGCTCTGTTGTGGCCCATTACCTGTCAGCATGTCAAGAGTCAGTATTGTCTTTCTGTTGGAAGGACAACACTACTTCTTCAAGACTGCATGGAAATCCACTACTTCCGTGTGCATTTTCTTTTACTCCTCAGACTTTGAGAAAAACACTGCCATTTTACTGTTATGAACAATCAGGACTGTCTTTATGGACTGTGAGAAAATTTTAGCTTTTGACCAACATTGTATTAATAAGTGTGTGCATTTGATATCTTCCTTACTGTAATTATGAAAAATTTTTTCAAATCTGTATTGGCCAGTGCCCAAAACAATTTGTAAAATTTTTTGTGGGGAGCATGGGGGCTATGTAAGTAGACTGTATAGGTTTTTTTATTGGTAACGCCACATAGCGCTCTGTATGAAAATCACTGACTGTGCTGTGTGCAGTCTGTGGCTAGTTTGCATTGTTGTCTGCCATTGTAGTGTTGGGCAGCGGCAGCTGGATGTGAACAGCGCGTAGCGTTGCACAGTTGGAGGTGAGCTGCCAGCAGTGGTGGATGTGGGGAGAGAAATGGCGGAGTTTTGATATTTGTAAGAATGCATGTTATGAACTGCTATATATATTATGACTATTAAGGTACATACAACGTTTGTTCTCTATTAAAATCTTTCATTTGCTAACTATGCCTACTAGTAGTTAGTGCCTTCCGTAGTTTGAATCTGTTATTTAGCTGGCAGTAGTGGCGCTCGCTGTAAAGCAGTAGTTCGAGTAACGAAGATTTTTGGTGAGGTAAGTGATTTGTGAAACGTACAGGTTAATGTTAGTCAGGGCCATTCCTTTGTAGGGATTTCTGAAAGTCAGATTGCGTTGCGCTAAAAAATATTGTGTGTCAGTTTAAGCACAGTCTTGTATAAATTGTTCTATGGGGACGTTTCAACCGTCTCTTCTCGGGACAGAAGATATTCATACGGCGCGCATGTTTTTAAATTATGTTAGTGAAAGGCAACTATGTATTGTGACTCCAAAAAATATTCGTCCGACCTTAGGGCATGGAATACAGTGGCTGACCAAAGGTCACGGGACTGCGACATGCACACACACAGACGGCAGTAGTACCGCGTACAGAAGGTTGCAAACAGCAGTGGATTGTCGCCTGTACTCAGGTGAGAGATGAGATGATCGTATGGCATTGTTGGCCGGGAGGCCGCATGCGGGGGAGTTCGGCCGCCGTATTGCAAGTCCTCTTTATCTGACGCCACATCGGCGACTTGCGAGCCAATGATGATGATAATGATGATGGACGCACAACACCCAGTAACCTGCCGGGAATCGAACCCGGACCCCCTGCGTGGTAGGCGGTAACTCTACCGCTACGCTACGGAGGCGGACTGTACGAAAGTGATTCGTGTGAAAAGGTTTCCGACGTGATTACGGCCGCACGACGAGAATTAAAAGACTTTGAACGCGGAAGGCTAAGTGCAGTTGGACGCACGGGGCATTCCATTTCGGAAGTTCTTAGGGAATTCAATATTCCGCGATCCACAGTGTCAACAGTCTGCCAAGAATAGGACGTCTCAGCCATTGCGTACCACCACGGACAACGCGCTGGCCGACGGCCTTCACTTAACGACCAACTGATTTCAGGTGTGCCGCAGGGGAGTGTCGTAGGACCGTTGCTTTTGACAATATACATGAATGACCTTGTGGATGACATCGGAAGTTCACTGAGGCTTTTTGCGGATGATGCTGTGGTATATCGAGAGGTTGTAACATTGGCAAATTGTACGGAAATGCAGGACGATCTGCAGCGAATTGACGCATGGTGCACGGAATGGCAATTGAATCTCAATGTAGACAAGTGTAATGTGCTGCGAATACATAGAAAGAAAGATCCCTTATCATTTAGCTACAATATAGCAGGTCAGCAACTGGAAGCAGTTAATTCCATAAATTATCTGGGAGTACGCATTAGGAGTGATTTAAAATGGAATGATCATATAATGTTGATTGTCGGTAAAGCAGATGCCAGACTGAGATTCATTGGAAGAATCCTAAGGAAATGCAATCCGAAAACAAAGGAAGTAGGTTACAGTACACTTGTTCTCCCACTGCTTGAATATTGCTCAGCAGTGTGGCATTCGTGCCAGATAGGGTTGATAGAAGAGATAGAGAAGATCCAACGGAGAGCAGCGCGGTTCGTTACAGGATCATTTAGTAATCGAGAAAGCGTTACGGAGATGCTAGATAAACTCCAGTGGAAGACTTTGCAGGAGAGACGCTCAGTAGCTAGGTACGGGCTTTTGTCGAAGTTTCGAGAACATACCTTCACCGTGGGGTCAAGCAGTATATTGCTCCCTCCTACGTATATCTCGCGAAGAGACCATGAGGATGAAATCAGAGAGATTAGAGCCCACACAGATGCATACCGACTATCTTTCTTTCCACGAACAATACGAGACTGGAATAGAAAGGAGAACCGATAGAGGTACCCTCGGCCACACACCGTCAGGTGGCTTGCGGAGTATGGATGTAGATGTAGATGTAGAGAGCAGCGACGTTTGCGTAGAGTTGTCAGTGCTACCAGACAAGTAACACTAAGTATGGATGTAGATGTAGATGTAGAGAGGAGCGACGTTTGCGTAGAGTTGTCAGTGCTACCAGACAAGTAACACTAAGTATGGATGCAGATGTAGATGTAGAGAGCAGCGACGTTTGTGTAGAGTTGTCAGTGCTACCAGACAAGTAACACTAAGTATGGATGTAGATGTAGATGTAGAGAGGAGCGACGTTTGCGTAGAGTTGTCAGTGCTACCAGACAAGTAACACTAAGTATGGATGTAGATGTAGATGTAGAGAGCAGCGACGTTTGCGTAGAGTTGTCAGTGCTACCAGACAAGTAACACTATGTGAAATAACCGCAGGAATCAGTGTGGGACGGACGACGAACGTATCCGTTAGGAGAGTGCGGCGAAATCTGGCCTTAATGGGCTACGGCAGCAGACGACCGACGCGAGTGTCTTTGCTAGCACTACGGCATCGCCTGCAGCACCTCTCGTGGACTAATGACCATATTCTTTGGAGCACAGACAACAGGAAATCCGTGTATTAGTCAGATGATGCCCGACTTCAGTTGGTAAGAGCTGACGGTAGGGTTCGAGTGTGGCGCATACCCCACGAAGCCGTGGTCGCAGGTTCTCAACAGCGCACTGTGCAAGCTGGTGATGGCACCGTAATGGTGTAGGCTGTGTTTACATGGGATGGGCCGGGTACTCTTGATTTTGTGGATGACAATTCGCCGTGTCAAAATATTTTGGACAATTCGAGCGATGGAGCGAATGATTTGGCCATCCACACCGCCCGACATGATGCCATCGAACATTTATGGGACGTAATCGGAAGGTGAGTTCGTGCACAAAATCCTGCACCGGCATCACATTCACGATTATGGACGGCTATAGAGGCAGCACGGCTGAACATTTTTGCTGGGGACTTCCAACGACTGGTTGACTCCACGCCACGTCGAGCTGCTGCACTACGCCGGGCAAAAGGAGGTCCGACACGACATCTGGAACGCAATTTAAGTTCATATATTGCTTAATTTGGGAACAAATCCAAGTTATTTAAAATCATTCCCCAGTTGATGTCAAACAAGTATTCGTCTGGTAAACAGGATGCCGGGCACGCTGCCGCACGCACACTCGCCCCTTCCCCTTTCCTGAAGCAGCACAGCGAGAGCGTCCATAATCCTCTCTTTCTTTTCGGCCGGCCGCTGTGGCCGAAGGGTTCTAGGCGCACCGTGCAATGACATAGAACATTAATAAAATTGGTGAAAATGAGAGGAGACATGCAAAAGAGGGCACGAACCTCTCACAGTCGCCTGCCCTTTAAAAGATGGCCCGCCGTTGTGGCCAAGCAGTTAAAGGCGCTACAGTCTGGAACCGCGCGACCGCTACGGTCGCAGGTTCGAATCCTGCCTCGGGCATGGATGTGTGTGATGTCCTTCGGTTAGTTAGGTTTAAGTAGTTCTACGTTCTAGGGGACTGATGACCTTAGATGTTAACTCCCATAGTGCTCAGAGCCATTTGAACCATTTTTTTTTTTCTCTTTGTTTTCGAAGGTGTTGAGCCAGCTTTAAGGAATATGGGTCGAAAACGTAGTGAAACTACCACAGAAAACAGAGAAACCTCCATGACGTTGTTACGAAAACAAAAATCTTTTCAAGAAATCGTAGAGACCATTGGCAGAGCTATCAGTACAGTGGAGGCTATTGCGTGCAGCTTTAAGGGGACCACACCCTGCCTATCTAACCCATGTTAATTTAGGCAAACATTTCACCCATTTCTGGAAGAACTATTTGATGCAGGACCTTAATATTTTTACTGTATTTTACATGATGCTAATAGAATCAACTGTACCAAAATCTACTTCATCCATTTTATAGTTTTTAAGAAATACTGTATTAAATTTATTAACCAAAAATATTAAGTTTTTTTGTAGAAAATATTTTTTGTGAACTTCCTATTGTGGGAATATTAATTAATGTAGTACCAGAGGTGGCTATTTATGTTATGCAGAGTCTCTGAAAATTTCATTCATTTATCTATGATAGTTTCTGATATAATGGAGCATAGGCTTATGTACTGAAAATTTTAGTTTGCGGGAAACTGACTTTAAAGAAAAAACTTTTGAAATTTGTTACTTACAGTTAATTAAAACTGTCCTGCTGTATATAATGGCCCTTCTTTGGCCTCTAGCAGGTCTTCCAGTTTCTTTTTCTTCTTCCTGGTTATTGGTCTAGTTTTCTTGGCCATATCAGATACAGACCTGTCTGCATCGGCTATCCTTATTTTGTCGCAATGCCAACCCCAGTGCTCATATTTTCACCAGGATTAATTCCCAGCTTTTTCAGTATCCAACACTTTCCAATATTACTACAACTGAATGTAATAACAGCATCATGAACTCCTAGTTTCATTGTATGCATGCCTACAAATACAGTTTTAGGAAAGCGGTTCCTAATTATGCTGTTGAAACATTCATTTGGGTTCTGTGTCTGCCCATGCAGACATTTCCTTAGGTCAGGATGAGCCAAGCCTCTGAAAATCAGGTTTTTTGCGGTAATAACAGCAGCAGGAAGAGAATACTGGTGAGAATAAGATACTCCAGTTGCCTGAGCCCTATTGTATATACACTCCTGGAAATGGAAAAAAGAACACATTGACAGCGGTGTGTCAGACCCACCATACTTGCTCCGGACACTGCGAGAGGGCTGTACAAGCAATGATCACACGCACGGCACAGCGGACACACCAGGAACCGCGGTGTTGGCCGTCGAATGGCGCTAGCTGTGCAGCATTTGTGCACCGCCGCCGTCAGTGTCAGCCAGTTTGCCGTGGCATACGGAGCTCCATCGCAGTCTTTAACACTGGTAGCATGCCGCGACAGCGTGGACGTGAACCGTATGTGCAGTTCACGGACTTTGAGCGAGGGCGTATAGTGGGCGTGCGGGAGGCCGGGTGGACGTACCGCCGAATTGCTCAACACGTGGGGCGTGAGGTCTCCACAGTACATCGATGTTGTCGCCAGTGGTCGGCGGAAGGTGCACGTGCCCGTCGACCTGGGACCGGACCGCAGCGACGCACGGATGCACGCCAAGACCATAGGATCCTACGCAGTGCCGTAGGGGACCGCAGCAAATTAGGGACACTGTTGCTCCTGGGGTATCGGCGAGGACCATTCGCAACCGTCTCCATGAAGCTGGGCTACGGTCCCGCACACCGTTAGGCCGTCTTCCGCTCACGCCCCAACATCGTGCAGCCCGCCTCCAGTGGTGTCGCGACAGGCGTGAATGGAGGGACGAATGGAGACGTGTCGTCTTCAGCGATGAGAGTCGCTTCTGCCTTGGTGCCAATGATGGTCGTATGCGTGTTTGGCGC